>NW_024070210.1:30884645-31177942 GCF_014754425.2 Oryx dammah
GAAGATCATGGCATCTGGTCCCATCACTTCATGGGAAATAGATGAGGAAACAGTGGAAACAGTGTCAGACTTTATTTTTGGGGCTCCAAAATCACCGCAGATGGTGACTGTAGCCATGAAGTTAGAGGACGCTTACTCCTTGGGAGAAAAGTTATGACCAACCTAGATAGTATATTCAAAAGCAGAGACATTACTTTGCCAACAAAGGTCCGTCTAGTCAAGGCTATGGTTTTTCCAGTGGTCATGTATGGATGTGAGAGTTGGACTGTGAAGAAGACTGAGCGCTGAAGAATTGATGCTTTTGAACTGTGGTGTTGGAGAAGACTCTTGAGACTCCCTTGGACTGCAAGGAGATCCAACCAGTCCATTCTGAAGGAGATCAGCCCTGGGATTTCTTTGGAAGGAATGATGCTAAAGCTGAAACTCCAGTACTTTGGCCACCTCATGCGAAGAGTTGACTCATTGGAAAAGACTCTGATGCTGGGAGGGATTGGGGGCAGGAGGAGAAGTGGACGACAGAGGATGAGATGGCTGGATGGCATCACTAACTCAATGGACGTGACTCTGAGACAACTCCGGGAGATGGTGATGGACAGGGAGGCCTGGTGTGCTGCGATTCATGGGGTCGCAAAGAGTTGGACACGACTGAGTGACTGAACTGAACTGAACTGAACTGAACTGAACTGTCAATATACGCATAGTGTTAAGGAAATGTGACCAAGAACAGTTATTTTTCTATTTGGAAATCAGAGAGCACAATTCTTCAACAAATAATATAAAGGTTGGGATAACTCTTTTTTTGTTGTTCCAAAGATAATTCTTTGCACGGTGAAGTAACTCAGAGCTTTCTCTGTGTTGAAAACATTAAAAGTGGAATATATCTAAATTAGGTGGGTGGATTAGATAATGGTGATGGTTGTATAGTTCTGTGGATATACAAAAATTGCTGAGTTGTATATTTTAAGAGTGAATTTTATGGTTTGTGAATTATAAATCAGTTTTTTTTTCTTTTAAGGCAATGGGAAGTCTAGGAAGGGTTTTAAGGACTTTTTCTTAAGATCTAAGTAAATTATAAATAAATGTTTCTTCCCTCCCCAGAAAAGATTGTCCCCACCCAAGAAGGCCACAGAATCACATTTACACCTTTGAACACAGAAATGTTCAAAGCAAAAAAAATGTCCCCATACTTTGAAGCTCATCAGAACTTGCGCTCCATTGCATCTCAGGACTTGGCAGCGTTATGCTATCTAAGACCTTACGGAGAACTCAGAGAAACTTAGGCAGTGGTTTGCTGCTGGGCTAGTTTTTTTCCTCTTACAGAATTTTCTGCTAAAGGGATAACTCTGTAAGGCAGTGCAAGCCCTGGCTCTTCATAGTGGAGGAAAAACCCAAAACTTGCTGAATCATTTTTTTATTAAACATTAATTTTGTAGTTCCAACAGCTAAATCTGTTATTCTGGCAGGCAAGCTTTAAATAAGGCAGTGAGTTGGGGAAAGAGAGAGCAGTTACTCATATTCTTAAAGTCCAAGCATGTCATCAGCATTGACTTTGTGTCTTTTGCTAGGTAATGCAAGTTCATCTTCTCCTTTTTACTTGATTAACTAATCACATAGATACATTTTTAAAGAATGGATGTCCCTGAATTTCTCAGCACCCATTTGTCATGTTAAATCACAGGGTACTTCATTTTAGAAGGAGAATGCTTTCTAGGTGACATAGAGGCTCCTGGTGCCTCCCCGGCATATCCATCCCTCAGAGATGACTCTCTTGTCAGCTGTGTCCCGGCCTCCATCTGGGGGCCTGCTGATTTCATAGCATTTAGAAAAGCTGAGTGGGAGTTTCAGGGAAAAAGCCTTACTGCCTACGCTCTGTGCGGGCTACTACCATCCATCACATGGGCAGTCTAAGGGCAAATGATTCTTGGAAAAGTGAATGCAGATTCACCCTAGGTCACTTGTTTCTGGTCTGTAATTTTTGAATTTTAACATGCATCTGTCACCCTACTCCCACTGTCATTCCAGGTTTTCATATACCGCCCCCCCTCTAAAATATTTCTCAAATTAATTGGACGAACTATATACCTATACCTATACCTCTTAGTGTTGGCTCTATTTAAACAATAATTAGTGGTTTGGTTTTGTTTTTATTTTTAAAAGATGTTTCGCTAATGGAGCACATCTACCTCTGTGCTCAGGAAACCTTTTCATATAAACTATTCTTTGTTTCTGGCATCTTCTATGTTTCCATTTCAGAGCAGTAAGAGAGTCTTTATGAGTTACAGGAGAATCATCTCAAACCACTGTCGACTTGTCTCTACCCTGAGGAGTAAGAATGAGCTCAGTCTACAAGAGAGAAACCTCATCCGTAGGCATGGAACATTCTCCCGCTTTTTCTATGTCTTTGTAAATTTCAGCATTTCATACTTGTTAGGCATTACCAGGCATTACCAGTTCCTCACAGGATCCATCAGTTGCATCACTAGAAAATACTTAACACCCAGTCACCTGCTTATGCAGCTGTGCAGACAGCCCTGACTTTGCACTCTTGGGACTTCAGGATCTAAGGCAGACCCCAGAGGGCAACATGAGTGTGGACTGGCTATATTTAACTCATTCTGGCCCAAAAGACCCTGATCACATGTCAATAGATAGGATAAAGTACCAAATGGATGGATGGTATATGTTGCAAATTCTGGTGTCCTCCCTGCAAAACAGAGGTAATTATAAAGCCCACAGCTCTCATTTACTGTGTGTACTATGTGCCAGGAAAGGAGCTAAGTGCATTATCTCATTTAATCCCTGTAACAGCCCAGTAACATGGGAACTATCTTTGCCCCATTTTAAAACCGAATAAACAAGGCTCCATGGAATTCTTCAGGCCAGAATACTGGAGTGTGTAGCTGGTCCCGTCTCCAGATTTTCCCAAACCTAGGGATCGAACCCAGGACTCCCACATTGCAGGCGGATTCTTTACCAGCTGAGTCACCAGGGAAGCCCAAAATAAGGCTTAGAGAGGCTACCTTGCCTAGAGTCTCACAACTGATACTAGTAAAGTCAGAAAACAAACCTAAGCTGTAGGCTAGCAATTGAATGAGCTTGATTCAGTGAGAATGAGTCAGTCAGGAATGAAGATTTGTGGATAGAAAGTTTCCTCGAGAAAAGTCAAATACTAAATCATTATTCCTTAGTATTGCTAGAGAAATTTTAAAAATAAAATAAAACACCCACCATTTAGGAAACTACTGAATTTATCTAGCTCATGATTAGTGTTTCTGATCTAGGACATCAGTGTATTCAAAAGCCTGATTTTATCAGCACATACGATTTCATGGCAGCTAATTTAGCTTATTTTCATGCTTTCTTCCACTTAGCTTTGGACTAGAGATAGTGACTTGGGATCCTTCAACTTTTATTATAAGTACTTTCCTAAAAAAATTACTTGTAAGATGGAAATTTGAAAATCAATCCCATTTTAAATTTGCTGTGCCCTGCTGTCCACCTCCTGAAGGAGCATGTGTATGTCTACACATTAACCATATGTGCATCTGCCTTCATGCAAATCCGATTTCTTGATGGCCAAGGAAACAGCCAGAGAATGAGGCAGTCAGATGTTCCCAGGAATCCTTGGTTATAGAAAGAAAGTACTAATTTCTAGTCTAGACAAGGAAAGCCTTTTTATTTAGTGGATTTATATCTAACAATGTGACAATATTGGTTCCTGCCTGGGGCAACTGGCTGATGTGCTCTGCCTTAGTCCACACAGCTGCCAGCTCTGTAGGAAGCGCTGACAAGGATTAATTGGCTTTCCTGAGCCTTGAGGCTCAGCTCTGCTTTCCAGTTCCAAGACTCCCTCAGGACTCTGCTCTCACATAATTTACTGTCTAGAAGGACTTTCTATTTTCGAGAGTTCTATCTAATAGGCCCTATGTAATGTATGCTGCTAAGCTGCTAAGTCACTTCAGTCGTGTCCGACTCTGTGTGACTCCATAGACGGCAGCCCACCAGGCTCCCCCGTCCCTGGGATTCTCCAGGCAAGAACACTGGAGTGGGTTGCCATTTCCTTCTCCAATGCATGAAAGTGAAAAGTGAAAGTAAGTCGCTCAGTCTTCACGACCCCATGGACTGCAGCCTACCAGGCTCCTCCGTCCATGGGATTTTCCAGGCAAGAGTACTGGAGTGGGGTGCCATCGCCTTCTCCATGTAATGTATACACATTTTCAAATTCTTTGAACCTTGAGAATCTTTTAGGATATTTAGCTCAATTTAAATAGGACAATGACCACATTCAAAGTGTTTAGATTATTTGTTGATTTTATGAGGGTTTTGACATGGTCCCATTTAAAATGTATGATTTACACAAATGATTTTGTCCCTCTTCCTCTATTTGGTAGTATTTGTGACATCCTTTCAATTTTATGCTGGGTTTTCTGGGCAAGAGGAAGCTAGTAAGATGAGGATTTCAGGAGTGGGAGTTCTTCCCAATTATTGATTCTATCTATAGTCTCTCTAGTAATGTTGATGTGATCCAGAGTTTATCCCCTCAATTATTACTATATATCTGGGAAGCCCCTATTCTCTGTGGCATCACCTTCAGGAAAATTATATTGATTCTGCTATACAGGTAAAGAAGAAATAAAGGAAGTTGTGTCCCACTATGGTGAAGCCAACTGATATAAAAATCATAGACAGTTGGAAGAGTCTTCTGCTGTTGTCCTATCCAACTTTCCATCAAATGCTGGTTCCTGCCTAGATGGATACTGGGCCTCTTTCCGTCTGCCTGCCCCTGGGATCATAATAGTCTTGTTCCCGAGATGCAGCTCCCACCCATTGTTGGATAACTTGAATTCTAGACAGTTCTTTCATATAGGAGTTTAAAAACATCCTCTTTGTAACTTCTCATCAGTTAGTCTTAGTTTGTTCTGAGTAGTTGCACAGAATGTCTACTCATTGATTGATTGATTGATTGGGCTATTCATTCATTTATTCATTTTTGGGGGTGCCAACTATGTACAATATATTGTACAAGAACATGAGTCTCAAAAACTCTAGGAGCTGACAGGTTAGCAGGCGATAACATAGACATATCAAAGTCATGTATTGTACATGTGACACAAGCAGTATAATTAAGTGCTATGGGAAAGGAAGGGGAGAACAATATGAAGGGGTCAGGTCTTGACAGATGTGGTCAGCAGACTCATTTTGGTGATTGTTTAGTAGCTAAGTCATGTTTGACTCTTGCAACCCTGTGCACCTCTGTCCATAGGATTTCCCAGACAAGAATACTGGAGTGGGTAGCCATTCCCTTCTCCAGGGGATATTCCTGACCCAGGGATTGAACCTGGGTCTCCTGCATTGCAGGCAGAGTCTTTACTGACTGAGACACCAAGGAAGCGCATGGCTTGAAGTTAAAAGGTGGAGATTTGGATGTGGAGATTGTAAGTATTAGGTGTTGGAGAAGTCATGGGTAGTTTGTATTGACCAGAGCTCAGCGTTTGAATTGGAGAGTGTAAGACAGGCCTAAAAAGGGTGGTAGAATGAGTGTGAGTTAGTGAAGGGCTTTGTACGCCTAGAGTGGAGGGTAAGAACCGTGGAGACAGAGCTGTGAGGCCAGGTGGCATTCACATTGTCTCAAATGACAGGCTGCAGGGTTTAAGGAGTATCCAGTGAGGCAAAGCAGAGCCCTGGGGCCAGTTGCGAAACAGGTGACAGTTGTGTTTAGTGTGATGACTGGTGGCCGGAGACAGGGGGCTGGAGAGTTATGTAACGTGCCAGATACGGGTGATAAGGGTCAGAAGCCATGTGGTGGCCCCTGCAATAGACGTGCTGACTGAGAGTTGAATGATAATGACTTTGACAGCCCTGGAAGCTATCTACCGTGTCTTCCCCTGGACAGCTTCCTTCTCTCCGCTTCCCCACACATCCACACTATTTACATCTAGCAGCAAACCCCGCCTTACTTTCTGGTGAACAATCACTCATTAACACGTGGAATCTTTCCAGGTGATTGTGGTAGAGAATCTCAGGATCCAAATGTCTGTTGTGAAATAGCTGAGAATTGATTTCCCTGCCTCTAATGTGGTCTACATTATCAGTTCAGTTCAGTTCAGTCACTCAGTCATGTCTGACTCTTTGCAACCACATGGACTGCAGCATGCTAGGCCTCCCAGTCCATCACCAACTCCCAGAGCTTTCTTAAACTCATGTCCATCGAGTTGGTAATGCCATCCAACCATCTCATCCTCTGTCATCCCCTTCTCCTCCTGCCCTCAATCTTTCCCAGCATCAGGGTCTTTTCCAATGAGTCAGTTCTTTGCATCAGGTAATCAAAGTATTGGAGTTTCAGCTTCAGCATCAGTCCTTCCAGTGAATTCTGATTTCCTTTAGGATTGACTGGTTTGATCTCCTTTCAGTCCAAGGGACTCTCAAGAGTCTTCTCCAACACCACAATTCAAAAGCATCAATTCTTCGGCACTCAGCTTTCTTTATGGTCCAACTCTCACATTCATACATGACTACTGGAAAAACCATAGCTTTGACTCTATGGATAGAGTTCTGACAATACTTGGTCCACTGGAGAAGGGAATGGCAAACCACGTCAGTATTTTTGCCTTGAGAAGGCAAACCACTTCCCCATCTTGCCTTTTCAAGGCAAAAATGCTGATGTGTTTTGCCATTCCCTTCTCTAGTAGACCATGTTTTGTCAGAACTCTCTACCATGACCTGTCTGTCTTGGGTGGCCCTACACAGCATGGCTCATAGTTTCATTGAGTTAGACAAGGCTGTGATCCAAGTCTACATATAGGCTAAGCCCATATCACAAAAGAAGCTTTAAATATCCTTCTAGGATAAAGGTGTGTGTGTGCACACACCGATTTAAATTTAATAGCTTTTTCTTTAGTGTTCTATGTGTGTGGTAGGGAATAAGACCTGTCATTATTACCATTCCTTTTGTAATTGAGTTTGTTTTTATCTAACTGGAAAAGCAGGGGTGCCATATATGAAGGAAGTGTATCTAGAAGACTATCTGAAATGAACAGATTTAAATTGGTCTGTTGCTCACAAAATTAGGCTACTTGTTGAATAAAGTGAATTTAGCAATTTAGGGGAATGTTCCCATGTGTCTTCTTACACATTCTGTTATTTATGCTTTTCTAAACTTTAAAGTTACTTTCTTTAATTTTTCAAATATTTATTAAGTATCGAATATATGCCAGGACCTGTTCTAGATTTTAGGCTACATTAGTGAACAAAATAGTCAAGATTCCTGCCCTCATGGAATATACCTAGCAAAGGAGGGGGGACAATCATTAAATAAGTAATGAATAAATAAGTTAATTATGTGATTTATTAGGAGGAGACAAGTGTTAAGGAAAAATAAAGAGAAAAGTAGGGAGGGACAGGGTTGCTAGGGTGTGTAGGGGAGTTGCAACCTGAGACAGAGTGGTCAAATTTGCCTTCCTTAAGAAGGTGACATTTGAGTGAAGACTCCGCAGTGAAGGGTTTAGATACATAGGTATCTAGAGAATTCCAAGGAAAGAAAGCTGCTCTTGTAATGCTATTGAGGCAGGAGAGTGCTGGAAACGAAGAGGCTCTGTGCTTTTCCATTTCCCTTAGACTAGCCATGCTCATACAACCAAGAAGATAGCTTGGAAAAGAAAATTGCTAAGTGTATTTGTAATAGAACTGATTCAAAATTACTTAAAAAAGAAAAACTTCACAAACATTTAAGGAAGTACAAAGGGGACTAGGAGCGCTTTTCTGACTTCTAGACTGCTTGGGTTTGAACCCTGGCTCTGCCACTTCCTGCCTTTGTGGTCTTTGGTGTGTCATTCAGCCCTTCTGTTCCTCAGTTTCCTCATCTGTAAAATGAGACTAATTATAGTACCTATCCTCTGGGATTGCTTTGATGACTAAAGGAGTCAATATTAATGAAAGCTTGGCACTGTGTCTGACACATAGCAAGCAGTCAAGTATTAGCTAGTAATATTACTACTACTGTTACTACTAATAGTTACTGTTACTACTTTCATGAGTTGGTGCCCTAATCTGTAATATTCTTTAAGTGTGTTTTAAGGGCTGAGTGCCAAAGAATTGATGCTTTTGAACTGTGGTATTGGAGAAGACTCTTGAGACTCCCTTGGACTGCAAGGAGATCCAACCAGTCCATTCTGAAGGAAGGAATGATGCTAAAGCTGAAGCTCCAGTACTTCGGCCACCTCATGCAAAGAGTTGACTCATTGGAAAAGACTCTGATGCTGGGAGTGATTGGGGGCAGGAGGAGAAGGGGACGACAGAGGATGAGATGGCTGGATGGCATCACTAACTCGATGGACGTGAGTCTGAGTGAACTCCGGGAGTTGGTGATGGACAGGGAAACCTGGTGTGCTGCGATTCATGGGGTCGCAAAGAGTCGGACACGACTGAGCGACTGAAATGAACTGAACTGAACTGAAGGGTTGAATGTGTGTGTATGTGTGATCTCTTGAGAGTGTGGGGCTTAATTTAAAACATTAAAGAATCAGGTAAAATCCTACTCATGAGCAAGTGACAAGGTCTCAATAAATGTTAGTTTCTTCCCTTCTGACAGTATTTTACAGCATAGAAAAATAATATAGATTTTCTTTCTTCTCCTTGCTATTAATGAATATTTTGGCTGGTTTATAAATAAGATGAAGGCCAGGTGAAAACATTCTGTAGACTCAACCTTGGAAACTTGCTTTGCCCTTGGCACCACCAGTCAAACCAAGAAATTCTCAGTGGGTCATTTTGAATATACTGGAAGGCAAATAACCTCAGTTATTGGTGGGTGACTGAGGAGAAAAACAAAATGAGGGGAAAACTGGAGAAGAAGGGAAGTACTCTTTAAGGTGATACCACTTTGGGACGAGGCCACCAGAAAACCAGGAGTTTCTTTCTCTGAGTACCTTTAACAAGAGAAGAGATGGCATCGATCCACGTAGAGCAGGAGTCCCTGAATGAAAGGACTGGACCAGAGAGTTCGTGAGCCTTCTCCAAGCTCACTGAGCAGCGCTTCTCCCCAGTGGACTATCCTATTGTGTTGTATTTACAAACCTGAATTAACTTATATTTCCACATCTGTTTAAAGGGTCACCGTACTCTTGCCTGGAAAATCCCATGGACGGAGGAGCCTGGTAGGCTGCAGTCCATGGGGTCGCTGAGGGTCGGACATGACTGAGCGACTTCACTTTGACTTTTCACTTTCATGCATTGGAGAAGGAAATGGCAACCCACTCCAGTGTTCTTGCCTGGAGACTCCCAGGGACGGGGGAGCCTGGTGGGCTGCCATCTATGGGGTCTCACAGAGTCGGACACAACTGAAGTGACTTAGCAACAGCAGCAGCAGCAGCAGCAGAGCCTTAGATGCAAAGAAGTGTTCTGTTGACTAATACCAAGTAAGAACCAGTCACTGCATATTAAAGTAGTAGATTTTGAGAATCAACTTTCTAGTTATCTGGGGTCTGTCTGCAACTTCTCTGGATGTGGCAGCTCATGCAGTCTGCTGCCAGAAAAATACCAGTGCTGGAGACAAGGAAAAACAACATGAGAGTGGTCTGAGGGAACTCTGAGGTCTTGAGGAGAAAGGATGCTGTGCCTGCACAGGCCGGGGTGGGTGGTGGGTTAGGCAGGTGGAGAAATGAAGCCAGGCTCCCCCTCACTCTCTACTGCTGTTTTGATTTATAGGTGCATCGGATATCTCCAGGGCCATGGATCACACCTTTTCAACAGTGGCAAAGGATGGGGAAGGAGTGTGTTATACGTCTCTGATTTCTGACATCTATTACCCACCTCAGGAGGATGCTACATATTTCACTGGAATTCTTCAGAAAGAAAACGGCCACATCACTGCTTCAGAGAGCCCTGAGGAGTTGCGTCCCCCTGGATCCTCCTTACCAGATGTGCCTGGGACGGAGCCTCGTGGCTTATTTAGTTTGGATTCTGGAATAGAAATGACTCCAGCAGAGTCCGCTGAAGTGAACAAGATCTTAGCAGACCCCCTGGACCAGATGAAAGCAGAAGCCTATAAATACATTGACATAACTAGGCCAGAGGAGGTGAAATATCAGGAGCAATGTCACCCCAAGTTGGAAGAGAAAGACTTGGACTTTAAGAATAAGGACACTGAAATCTCACTAAGGTCTGAAGAGACCCCAGAGGCTGAGAAACCAATTCCTGTGGAGGGGAAAATCCTCAAGGACCATTTATTTGAAGAATCAACCTTTGCGCCATATGTAGACGATATCTCGGAAGAACAGCGCAGTGCCCCTCTGATTGCTGCCCCTGTCAAGATCACGCTGACTGAGATCGAGCCTTCTATTGAAACCGCTACCCCAGAGAAGGCCCCCGAGAAGCAAGATATCTGCCTGAAACCGAGTCCTGACACAGTCCCCACGGTCACCGTCTCAGAGCCTGAAGACGACAGCCCAGGATCCGTCACTCCTCCGTCTTCTGGAACAGGTGAGTGGAAATCTGAACTTTAAGGACTGAAGATTTGCATTCAAAATACTTCCATCTCAATTTAACTGATTTAATTAATGTGTAACTTTTTCAGTCTTGTGCCCATTGTACAATGGTTGACATCTGGGGTTTTTTAAAAAGTCCTATCAGATTTGCTTTGTGAAATATTTCTTTCTTTATTTGAGGGGAGAAGTAAAAAATGACACACTGGCGACATTAAAACCCTCCTGCAGTTCTGTTGTTCAGGGTAGAGAGGAAGGTGCTGCCAGGCTCTAGGGTAGCTGTTTTCCCTGCTCCCTGGGCATCTTAGCTGCTCTCTTCAGACCAATTGGACCACCTTGGACAGGGCATTTTATATCCTTGGCTACAGCTCCAAGTCTGTACAATGAAGGGTGATAGGGTGGACCTTAGTTGTCTGGGGGGGATGGGCAGTGAGAGGAAACCTAAACAAAGGGCACTCCTCCCTTCCCCCTTCATTCTCAACACTGTCCTTTTCATCTTTGCAGTTGATTGAAGTTCTGCTTACAATTTCATTTTTTAAACCAACAATTCTATCTGGTTAGAAGTTTTAATAGTTCAGAATTCACTAGGCTGTGATCTTTTTCAGCTTGAACCTTCTACTCTGACTCAAGGCAGAGTGTTGTTAGACCACATCAATACATCTTCTCAAGTACAAAGGGGACCTCTCAGACCTGAGTGAAAGTCCAGAGTGGTAGCCAGAGTTTCCCCACCCCACCCCATGCCACCCTTTCGCAGGAGGTGGGAGTGGGGCCTTTACGTCTCTTCTGCTCTCGAATGCTCGGGAGCATTAGGATGAAGACAGCGAGAGATCTTGAATCTCCCCCTACCTCAGCTGGCTGGAATTCTGACCCTACCCCACAGTAATTTACAAACCTCTTTTATTTACAAAAAGTAGCCTTCAGAACCTCAGGTAAAAGAGCTTGTACTGAACTCTTAAAACAGATCTAAACCCTTCTGATTAAAGAGTGATTGCTCTAAATCCTGATGAAGCAGTCAGTTCAAGTGTTAGAGCAGAGCAGGTATTTAGCGGAGGTCCCTCCTGTCTTGTTTCCCTAAAGATTTTGGAATCCATTCCTCCCTTCCCCTGACATTAGCTCAGACTCATTCAACTGTAAACTCTTACAGATTCACTGCACCCAGTTCCTGATTTTCAAATTCATTCATTTGCTCAACACACACTTTCTACACACTTTCTTTTAGTCAGGACTCGAATAAGCACTGGTAATGTTGGAGTTGAAAAGCAAACAAAAATCAGTCCCTGCCTTCCAGTGGGACAGATGACCAGGGAAATAGTCACATTCCAGTGTGACCTATCCCAGCTGACAACAGGAGGTAGGGACATAACTGAGTCTCAAAGTCTCCTTATGATCCTTCTGGCCACGCAGGTAAAACCCTTCTATTAATATTATCCCATGACATAAAGATACTGACACTCTGAAGATAACTACATTATCAGCTGTGCTTCAGAGCTCTAGGGTTGTCTGGTCATGAGTACAGAAGAACTTTGGCCAGTCTTTGGGAAGGGTGAAATGCCCCTGCTCCTTCAGGTCTATTTACATGGCCACACGCCTTATGTGAAAATTACAGTTTACGAAGCTGGTGAGAAAGACTTGATGTGTGCATGCATGCCTGTGAAGTCGCTTAAGTCGTGTCCAACTCTCTGCGACCCTATGGACTGTAGCCCACCAAGCTCCTCTGTCCATGAGATTCTCCAGGCAAGAATACTGGAGTGAGTTGCCATGCCCTCCTCCAGGGAATCTTCTCAACTCAGGGACTGAACCAGTGTCTCTTACATTCCCCGCAATGGCAGGTGGATTCATTACCACTGAACCACCTAGGAAGTCCAAAGACTTGATATAGGGCTCATTAATTATGAGGGATTTTTTTTTTCTTTGGTTGTCATGACTCAGGTTCTGGAGCATCTTGAAGAGGAGACAAAATCAGATTTGGCTCTCATGATCTTGGAGTTTTATGATCTATTGGTGCCCGTTTGACAGCATGGGATAGGACAGTGGTTTTCTCTGCAAGTACTCCAAGTAAACATTCTAAGTACGGTTTATTCCAGAAAGAGAAAGTCCCTTGTCCCATTACACAATTGTCTCTGATGGTCAGCTCCCCTCTCCACACACCCACTACACCATAACACCTGAGTCATAAGACGACACATAAGAATAAAACTAACAAAAGAGATAGGAGGAGTCCGCTTGTCTTTGAGGCTTTTCTTATTCTTTTTACCCCAAAGTGAAAGTGAAAGTCCCTCAGTCATGTCTGACTCTTTGCAACTCCCTGGACTATACAGTCCGTGTAATTCTCCAGGCCAGAATACTGGAGTGGGTAGCCTTTCCCTTCTCCAGGGGATCTTCCCACCCATGGATTGAACCCAGGTCTCCCGCATTGCAGGCGGATTCTTTACCAGCTGAGCCAAGAGGTTACCTTAACCCCCTTCTCATTTTGTGAGCCCCTGGTACTATGAGACCCTATGCCCATAGACACTGGAGGATTTGGGCTTTATTTCATCTCTTGGGTCTCGATTCTCTCTGCCATTTCCAGTGCTAACTGGTAAGACAAACACCAAGAATTACATATAATCCTACATAGAAACTGAGGAAAAGGCAATCATCCTAAACAAAAGGAATTCAGTTTATCACTGTTTAATAAATATGGAAATTGTCAACTAACTCTGGAGAATAATTCTAATTATGTGAATCATGAATCAGGAGAAGTTATAATTTAGAAAAGTTTTAGCTACAGACCCTTAATCTTAATCAAGGAGTCTAATATACTTTCTTCCATCCAATACATTATTCCATTTTGCAGTTTTCTCCAATGTACTTAATTATTTTCATCATATTAAATAACATACCCAGAGGTATGGAGGTAAAAATTCTTACAACCCAAATATTGGAAGTAGTTTCTAAGTAAAGATCAGTCATGAATACAAGCGAAATGTTTTAGGAAAATACAGTAAGTGCCCTGAGGCACCAGAACATTGATCTGTAGCATGCTGTTTCTGACACACATACCTAGAAGTATATTGTGGTGGTCATGGATGTTCTTTGAGGTGTTATCTTCAGAAAAGACAATCAATAATCAAGAGGCTATGGTAAAACCACCCATGTCCCTTAAGAAGAAATAGCAATACAAAGTAAATCAATTCAAACTCTTTGAAAACTACTGTTGCTATTTATTTCCTTGCATCGATGAGGTCTGTGATTCTCCTACCCACTTTTCAAATTTGTTCTTTTATTCAGAATGCTTATTGAGTGACTTCTCTAAGTCAGACATGTGCTAGACACCAGACACATTGCAGTAAACAAGGTGAATAAAGTCCCTGCCCTCGTGAAGCTTACTGCTAGTGAGAGATGTCAGTAAAAGGAAGCACAGAAATAAACAGTGTAATTTCATGGAGTGTGAACACTAAACAGTGATAGAATGTTGGGTGTGAGAAGGTCAAGGATGGCCTCTGTGACCTGAGATCTGTAGTCTGTGATCTGAAATCTGAATGAGAAGAAGACCATAATTCAAAGAGAAGGATTAACAGGGACCCTAGGTTTAGAGGTCAACTAATGCACAGGCCTCAAGGCTCTATTATTTGGGAACTGAAAGATGATACAAAGGAGCAAGGGAGAAGTATGAGACAGAACAGAATTGGAGAAGTAGACAGGGCCTAGAGCATTCAAGGCTTCGCATGCAAGAGCAAAGAATTTGAATTTTGTTCCAAATGCATTGGGAAACCATTGGATAATTTTAATCTGGGAAAGAATGCCATTCATTCATTGTTTCACTTAACAAACATGTAATGACCGTTTACTCCATGTCAACTATTGCTTAATCGCTGCTGTGGATATAGTGGTGAAACATAAGATTCCTCCATGTATGGAGTTTGCATTTTAATTGACAAAACTTACATACAAATAGGGCTTCCCTGGTGGCTCAGAGGTTAAAGCATCTGCTTGCAATGTGGAAGACCTGGGTTCATACAAATAAATAAATGATATACTATCAGGTTGTTATAATGGTTATGAAGAATGATAAAGCAAGGTAGAGTGTAAGAGAGTGATGGGGGCAGTCATGAGGAAATGTTTTTCCTTGCCAGTGGTTTTTAGCAGAGACCTGAATGGGGTGAGGGAACAAGCCATGTAGACACAGGAAGAGGTGCCAGGCTGAGCTGACAGCCAGTGCAGAGGCCCAGAGAATGTTCTGAGTGTTCTAGGAGCAGCTGGAAAGTCACCGTGGCTGCAGTGGGGAGAAGGAAGGGAAGAGTGGCAGGATCAGATTTGTGTTTCTAAAAGATCCTTCTGGATGACAAGTGGAGAATGAGCTGGGAACAAAGGGGAGGGCTGAATGTCACCACTGCTCATGGTTGGACACTGGCATCTGTGACTTGATAGACTGGCCCATATTCACCTTCCTTTTTTTTCCTTCTAAATTAAAGCATCATAATTAGTAGCAGCAGCAAACATAATCTTCCCATGCTGGATGGTTCTAACCTTCACAGTTTCTATATTCTATTTAATCATCAATGACTCTCTAGCTTTGCTGTGTCAGCCTTGTGCTGTGCTAAGTTGTGTCCGGCCCATATTTCCTTTTTTCCTTCTGAATTAAAGCATCATAGGTGGCTCAGATGGTAAAGTGTCTTGCTTACAATGCAGGAGACCTGGGTTTGATCCCTGGGTTGGGAAGATCCTCTGGAGAAGGAAATGGCAACCCACTCCAGTACTCTTGCCTGGAAAATCCCATGGACAGAGGAGCATGGTGGGCTACAGTCCACGGGGTCACAAAGAGTCAGACATGACTGAGCGACTTCACTTTAAATTAGCAGCAGCAGCAAACATACCTTCCCATGCTAGGTGGTTCTAACCTTCAGTTTCTATATTCTGTTTAATTATCAATGACTCTCTAGCTTTGCTATGTCAGTCTTGTGCTGTGCTAAGTTGTTTGACTCTTTACAATCCAATGGGCTGTAGCCCGCCAGGCTCCTCCGTCCATAGGATTCTCCAGGCAAGAATACTGGAGTGGGTTGCCATGGCCTCCTCTAGGGAATTTCCCTGATCCAAGGATTGAACCCACATCTCTTAAATCTCTGTGTGTAGCAGGCAGTTCTTTACTACTAGTGCCACCTGGGAAGCCCAGTGTCAGTCTTGACATAAACCCATAAGTTTTTATTTAACAAGGGTAGGAAAACCTCTGTTTTGTTCTAAAAATTCCCCTGATTTCTCCTAGCACTTTGTTAAACTTTTAGTTCACTTTTAGAATGGATGGTAATGTCTACAATATCTACTGAGTCCCATTTCACTCATAAGAAAGATGATTTTTTTTGAAAGTAGTACTTTTACTTGCCCAACATGAAACTAACCAGACCTTTTCTTCCCACACTCCACTGGTACCATCCTTGTGTGTTAGTCGCTCAGTTGTGTCCAAATCATTGCGACCCCATGGGCGGTAGCCCTGCCAGGCTCATCTGTTCATGGAATTCTCCAGGTAAGAATCCTGGACTGGGTAGCCATTCCCCTCTCCAGGGAATCTTCCTGACCCAGGGATCAACCCCGGGTCTCCTGCATTGCAGGCAAATTCTTTACTGTCTGAGCCACTAGGGAAGCCCCTACCATTGTTACCTTCGAGTAAATAAACCAACATCCTCAAGCCTTATTTTCTGAATGCTCTAACATAGTGGTTTTCAGCTGGAGATAGGGTTGCCAGATAAAAACATCAATATTTCCTAGGACATACTTATGCTAAAAAAAAGTTCATTGTTTATCAAACAGTCGTAGTTAACTAAGTATCCTGTATCTTTACTTGCTAAATCTGTCAACCCTAACTGGATGTGATCTTTAGAATCACCTTTGGAGTTACAAAACGCTGATGCCTGGGCCCCATCAAGACTTAACTTCTACTAAGTCAAAGTTTCTGAGGGCAGTTTTGAGCCACACACCACTCAAAATCAGTGAGGAGAAGGAAGGGAAGAGCGGCAGGATCAGATTTATGTTTACACAACTTAGAAACAGTTTCACTACTGTTCTGGGACTTCCCCAGCCATCAGTAGTTAAAAATCTGCCTTCCAATTCAGGGAACGTGTGTTCAATCCCTAGTCTGGGAACTAAGATCCCACATGCCGTGAGGCCACTAAGCCCATACACTGTACTACTGAGCCTGGATGCTGCAACTAAGACCCGATACAGTCAAATAAATAAATTAATTAAAAAAGCATAAACAAAGCAAGACCAAAGGACCAAAAGTCACCCTTACCAAAAAAAGAACCATTGTTTTAACGATTTGAGCTAATTCTTACATGAGCTCTGTTTGTTGAGTACATCCTGTGTGCCAGGCACTGCACTGGTACTGGGGACATGATATGGGTTGTTTCACTTTTTTGACTGTTACAGATAATGCTGTTATCAACACAGTGTGTAAGTTTTTGTGTGGACATAGGTTTTCAATTCTCTACTTATGAGTGGAATTTCTGATTTAAATGGAAACTCTAAATAGTTGAGGAACTGCCAGACTAGTTTCCAAAGCAACTGTATCATTTTACATTCACACCAGCAGTGGCTGAGTGTTCCAGTTTCTCCAGATCCTTTTCAACACTTAACTATTCTCTGACTTTTTGATTCTAGGAATCCTAGTGGGTACGAAGTAGTATCTCATTGGTTCAGATTTTACTTCTCTGGTGAATTATGATGTTGAGCATATTTCCATATGCTTTTCTATCATGTGTAAATACTCCTTGGAGAAATGTCTATTCAAATTATTTGCCTATTTTTAACTGAGTTGTCTTTTTATAATTGAATTGTAATAATTTTTAATAGATTCTAGATATAAGTCCCTTATAAGGTATATGATTTGTAACCCATTCTATGGATTGTCTTTCCACTTTCTTGATGTTTTCCTCTAAAGCACAAAAATGTCTAATATTGATGAATTCCAATTTGTATATTTTTATTTTGTTGCTTATGTTTTTGATGTCATATCTAAGAATCCACTATCGAAGATCATGAAGATTCACTTCTATGTTTTATTCTAAAGTTTCTGATTTTAGTTCTTACATTTAGATTGAATTCATGTAGAGTTAATTTTTAATATGACCTGAGGTAGGGGTTCAGCTTCATTCTTTTGCATGTGGTTATCTAGCTCATTTATCCTCTTCTCATTTTCTGAAATATAATTTGTCCTATCTTAGACCCCCACCCACTTTTTGAACAGATGTGGCCTGATATAGTGAGAAATGCATGAAACATAAAGACAAGTTCAAATTTAAGCCAAGTCATTTCTAACCATGTGGCTATATCATTTAGGGCCCTGCAGGAAACAGAAGTGACACACTCAAAAGTTGTAACTGAAGAGGGTTAAAAGAAATGGCTATTTACAAATGTAAAGACATTTAAAGACAGTTAAAAAAAAAAAATGGTAAAGCACCCAAGGACTGGCAACATTAAGGATCTGTTAGTACCCTGGACCCAAAGCAGGAAGGGGAAGGAACAGCATTCCCAAAGCCTGAAGCTTCAGAAACAGCAAGAGGTATAAATACCCATCTGCCTCTTTCGACCTCTTCTGTGATTGCTATTGGTTGAAAACAACCAGAAATCAGAGAGGAAGGAATTCCAGGTAATACTTTCTATGTAGGTCAGCCTCTCAGAACAGAGAACAGGGCAGAGAAAGATGGGAATAAGTCCAAGGAGGCAAAGATAGAAAAACCAGTACAGTGATCTTGGACAAGTCACTTTACATATTGCCACTAGACTCTAAGCCCCATGTATGAAGTGCCTGTAACCCAGAAAATGCTCAACAAGCGGAGCTGTGATGCTGCTGCTAGTGATAGTGCTCTGGAGGTACAGGCTGTTCCTTCATTCACACTGGCCTCTACTTCCTATCTTCCTCCTCCTCCTTCCACCCTATCATTGCAAATTAGTGTAACTTTTACACTTTTATGCTGTTTGAAATCACATGTGTACAACTTACTAAGGAACTAACTTCTATAAAAATAGAGTTAAGGATCATGCAGTAAATCTTTTTACATTTACATATAAACTGTGCTTGAGATAATGAGGTTCTTGTTTTAAGTTACTGAAAAAACAACAACATAAATCATATCACTTCTCTACTCAAAATCCTCCAATGGCTTCTCATTTCACTCAGAATAAAAGCCTGATGAGATCCTACATGATGACCCCACTTCCCTGAATGCATTTTACCTCTTTTCCTATTTACCTATTTTCCTACCCCCTTAGTCACTTTGCCCCAGACATGACTGCCTCCTTTTGATACCTAGATCATTGCAGCTCCCATCTCCAGACCTTTGTACTGTCTGTTCCCTCTGCTTGGCATGCTTTTCCTCTGGATATCTTCACGAATCACTTGCTCACCTTCTCAAGTATTGAATATAGATAACCTTCTCAATGAAACCTATCTTGACTACCCTATTTAAAATGACAAACTCATCCCCATCCTGTCACAGTCCTCCTGATCCCTTTACTGTACTTTTTTTCCACAGCACTTACCATCTTCTAACACACTATGTACTTTTTTACTACATGCATTATTTGTGTATTGTATTCTTCTCCCACTAGAATATAAGCAGAGATTTTGATTCCTGTTTCATTCACTAATACATCTTAAGTGCCTATAAGGGAGCCTAACACATAGAAGGCTGTCGATGAATAATAGATGAATGAATGATACATGGATAAAGGATAAAATCATTTTAGGTTTTAGAGAATCAGACAAATCTAAACTCTTTTATCCATTGGGGTTCACCCATAGTCCTAAAGTGACAAATTACTTAGCCATTGATAGTCTAGCCTTTACCCTCCCAGTAACCTCAAAGCTTTGGAGAAATGACAAGTAGTTCTTGCTTATAAAAGGGCCAGAAATCACTGTCTAGGATATTCTGACATAAGGCCCTGTTGTATTGGCAAGGGGAAAACCAAGCTCTTGAAAACTGTTGTCATGGCCTTCCCAAGTAATTTCAGCTAAGAGAGAAATATCAGTAAGATTGCCCATGAGGTTTGGGAGCCATCTGAATATACATCAGACAGAAGGCAGGCACTTACCCAGAGGATGTGCCTATTGGGTTTTGTTCTCAAGAGGAGGTGAAGAGATGAAAAAAGAAGGACAGTGGACTCTACCATTAGAAGCCCTGCGGGATTGGGCAGTATGGTAGTCTGCACAGCCTGCTTCGTGGAACTGGCAAAAAATTATTCCTTATATTGCTTTACTTTGTTACACTTTTCACTAAAACAGAATAAATGTATCGATTCTTATGGAAATGTGAAGGTTGGAAAGCATGTCGTACATAGGGATCCAAATTAGCTTTCTTTGTCTTACTGAAGTAGGGAACATGAACAGGAGTTCATGGACAAGGAGTTGTTACAGATTTGTTGACACTGGTGGGCCAAATTAGAGAGTTATATATATCAGATTGGGGCATCCCAGGACGCCCTACCAACTGCAGGAGACATAAGAGATGTGGGCTTGATCCCTGGGTCGGGAAGATCCCCGAAGGAGGGCCTGGCAACCCAGGGCAGTATTCTTGCCTGGAGAATCTCATGGACAGAGGAGCCTGGCAGGTAGGTGACAGTCTATAGGGTCGCAAAGACTGGACACGACTGAAGCGACTTAGCACACAAGCATACATTGGATTATCTGGTGAAATCTGTGATACTGGAAAACTTCCCTGAGAGGCGGATTAGAAATTAAAACCATGACTTCCAGAATCTGTCCCATATTGAAACAGAAAAATCAGCCAGGTGCTACTGCTAAGAAATTGCTGTGTTATTTTAAAAAAATAGCTAAATTAAGATATAGGTATATGAAACACTGATTAATTGGGCCATAACAGTAATTAGCCTTTTAGTTCAGGTGGCCTTTCCATCATAGCCCTGGAAACAGACTATTTTGGGGGCTAATAAGATATGTGTTTTTTAAGCAAGGAGAAAATGTCTCCCCTAATGGAGTTTTGTTTTATTTCTTCTCTCCCTGTCCATCTGTCTGTCCTTGTGTGTGCTTCTTTGGTGCTTCTTCGCTCTGTGGGATGACAGAACCATCTGCCGCAGAATCCCAGGGGAAATGCGGCATCTCCGAGGATGAGCTGATCACTGCCATTAAGGAAGCAAAGGGGTTATCCTACGAGACAACGGAGAGCCCACGGCCAGCGGGCCAGAGAGCCGAGAGGCCCGAGGCCAAGGCCAGGTCTGGGCTGCCCACCATCCCCAGTCCCCTGGACCACGAGGCCAGCAGCGCGGAGTCAGGGGACTCGGAGATCGAGCTGGTGTCCGAGGACCCGCTGGCCGCTGAGGATGCGCTGCCCTCGGGTTATGTGACCTTTGGTCACGTGGGCGGCCCGCCACCGTCGCCGGCCTCGCCGTCGATCCAGTACAGCCTCCTGAGGGAGGAGCGTGAGGCCGAGCTGGACAGCGAGCTCATCATCGAGTCGTGCGACGCCTCCTCCGCCTCAGAGGAGAGCCCCAAACGGGAACAGGACTCGCCGCCGATGAAGCCAGGTGTCCTAGACGCCATCCGGGAGGAGCCGCGCGCCCGGGCCGAGGAGCGCACCCCCAGCCGGCGGGGCCTGGCGGAGCAGGAGCCCTTCCTCCCTTTCCCCTCCGCTGCCCCGCGAGCCGGCCCGGAGCTGCCCTCCGGAGACCCTGCCCCCGCCCCCGAGGGGCCCACCGCGCCACAGACACCCGTGGAAGCAGCGAGTTCCGACCAAAGCTCCCAGGCCACGAAGGCCCCCGGGCTTCGGGGCCCTGGCGTCATGCCCCCTCTGCTGTTTATCAATAAGCAAAAAGGTAAAGTGACAGCGTTCTTGATTCAAGTAGGTTGTCTGCTTACAGTTCTCCCCCTGGGGGCACCGAGATACTCAACAGAGGGGCGGTGGTCTGGCTCAGCCCGGTAGTCAGGTCCTGATTGGTCGAACAGTTGGCCAAGAACAATTCCAAAGAGGGTGGGGAGAAGAGAGGATTCCGAGTCTTAGCTGGGACTTCCACGGCAAAACCGTGTGCTGTGAGCTACGCCTGGCTGGCTGAACCCTAGCATCTCCAATCATAAACAGTTTTGTGGACACTCCAAGATCTCCTGAATGAGTGAATGTGTCCCCCCTTTCCTTCCAGAACTGGATTTCCTCACTTGGGATGGGATGGGCTTTGTTATCTTCTAAGGCTCCCTCAGTGATGGAGTGGGCGTACAGTCCCTCTAGGTGCTGAAACCCACCATTAGCACTTCCATTTTGCCAACCAAACGTGCTTCTTAAATGGACCAAGAGGATCTCAGTGCCATTCTTTCTCTTACCAAAAACAAAGCAACCACCACAACAGAGTTTCTCTTGTCCCTCGGTGAGACCTAAGGTGACTAATTTTAAAGTCAGTTTTTACTTAGAATGATTTTAATCTGGCCATTATATTTTCCCTATGAGAGATCTTAAGTTGAATGAAGTCTTCAAATTCAGAAAAAATGGAAGTCATTACTTTGTCTTTTGGGCTTTCTTACCCCCAAGTCATCCTCCACACTGGGTTGCAGCTGTATTATGGAATTCAGGAAGGGAATTAAAGTCAGGTGAACAGTAATAAATTAGGCATTGCACAGTCTAGTTAATGGGGCTACATTGAAGGTATACAGTCTCTCTCCAGATCCTGGGGAGAACTTGAAAACAAACCCTAAAAGCACAGCTCTGTTCAAGGTCCCCTTTCCCCCGACTCCTCTGCTTTGTGTGTGTGTGTGGTTTTTTTTAGAAGTATTTTTCTTTTTAGGGATTCTGAGGGTAACACCCTCCTTCCTGTTTATATGCTAACTTCAATGTTAGTAGCAATTAAAGTGCCTCATATAAAAATAGAGGACAAAATCTTTCTCATTATAGATTGGAAGCTCACTTCTAAATTCTTTCAAATGAACACATTGCAAAGGGGGAAACGAGGAATGTAATGAAAAGATAACCCTGCTGTATGGTTACTGGTGGCCTAGACACGTGGCATCATGTGGGGGCTGACATAATTGACTCCTGATATCCCAAATAACTCATCCCTGAGAGTTTAAAGTATATTTAGTGTGTGCAATAGGGAGGCTCTTCTGTGACAGACTTAGCAGTGGAAATGTGTATTTGTTGCATGAATATAAGAACTAATTTGGATTCTTTTGCCACCACTCTGACTGTTGTGGGACAGGGCCCTGCAGCTTTCAGGGAGCTTGAAGCAGGAGCGCTTGAGTCATTCAGAGTATGGGTTCATATCACTGCACTGTAACAGGCATGTATTTCCATTTTATCCCCTGATTAGCATCCCCATAGTGAAATGGTCACATGTGCATGGCACTGCTCGAATATATTTATCCTCAAAAGTAAGGAAATCGGAAGTCTAATAAAGAGAGAATGCTATTGTACAGGCCCATTCCCCTCATTAGTATATTTGAGAGAAAGTACCGCAGCAGGACTGACTGAGCGACCAAACTCCAATAAAGAGCTAAGATGATGGAAAAGTACCGCTGTGGATGCAAAGGCTTCAGAGCGTATTTTACGGCTGATTCTGGTACCATTCTAATCTCTGTGCAAGTTGCCCCATATGGCTTGGACCCTCTGCTGCCACGTTAGACATTAGAAAGGAGAAAGTGGCAGTCTTTTCAAACGATTAAGGCATACCACGGTGAATAGCCTCTGCTCTCCTCCGCACTGAGGGATCCTTTGAAATCCAGTCTCCCACTGAAACTCGGTGCTCTCAGCCTCATTATCTATGAAGAGAGTCTGAAAGGTTGTTCTGAGGCAGCTGAGCGCTGGCGGTGCTGCGCAGATGACTCGGTGCTGCCAGCAGGTTATTGGAGCCCTGGGCTGCTTCTGGTCTCGCCTGCTCCGCCTCAGCGGGTGGGAGGAGCAGCCTCCCCCAGGCTGTTCTTAATCACTGTCTGTGGACAGGAGGGTTGCGCTCAAGTCAAGTGCGACTCCCCACAGCAGTGGGGTCAGGTCAGCTTCTGTGGTTTCCTCAAGCCTCTGGCAGTGTAAATGCATTCAGTTTCATATATTCACAAGTACTCTCTTCTCCCTGGCTTTGAAGTTATCCTGCTAATACTGGTGCGGGGCTAAGTTTTGCGAAGGTCCAGAAACATTTAGAATGAGGTTTGGCAAATATCTGACGACATCAGAGCACATACTGTCAAGGAACATTGGGCTTTATTTACTGGCGTGTGCTTGTCCTGACAAGGTCTGTTTAAGCTTTCGGAAACGTCCACTGCTGTTGCACTGAAGACCAGGTGTGCTTCATCATATTCCAGTTTCCCTTCTCTGTGTACCCCCTGAGCTCCTGCTCCCCTGTTATTTTGCTTCCCCACACCCTCAAGGATGGCCTCTCAAGAACATGACAGGGTAGATAAATTTTCACTGTTGCAAGGTTGACCCTTTTAGGAATGTCTTAGTTGAAAACAAATGAAAAATTCTCAATAAAACCCTAATACCCAATGTGACTCATCAGAGTGGGAGTGCAGTATATTTCCACCTATTTGATTGCAGAATCTTTTATTAGAGTGCGGTGTAGGGTTCATTGTCTACGGAGCATTCTTTGAGAAGTAGTGGTCTCTGGCTACTCACCTCCATTCCCAGCATTCTGATTACTTTTCCTTGCAGTTCAAAAGCATAGTGTTAGACCAGCCACCAGGACGTCACTTGGGAGCCTGTTAGAAATGTTAAGCTCCTTCCCAGACCTACATACTGATTAGAATCTGCATTTTACCAAGATGTCCAAGTGATTCCTATTCATGCTAAGGCTTGAGAAGCAATGCTTTAGACCATGGAACTCAGTATTAACATTCTGACCTGAAACTGTTCTGAAGAAAGTTACCAACAACAACCAAAAGAGCTCTTTTCAGTCTCATCTTTCTTGTTTTCCTGGGTACTTTAATGTTGTACTGCTGAACAGTCCTTAAAACGTTAGTGAGAAAATAATATATGTTCAAAATAAATACATGTAACATAAGAAATGGTGCAAAATAAAAAGTTTAAGTTCTCCTGATTCAACCTTACATTTCTAAGTCTTCGAGATAATTGCAGGCTTCTGTTTTCGTTGTTCTTAATTGATTTCAGAAATTTTCTATGTGTATTTTGATATACACAGGTTTTTATTGAACAAGTGATATCATATTGGACAGACTATTTTAACTTACTTCTTTTAGCAGTAAAATCAGGGACACCACCAGCTCACATGGAGACTGTTCTCATCTCAAAACTGTCCTCCTTTATCTCCCTGATGTTTCTCCTTCTTGGTTATCCCCTCAGTCTCTGACCTTTCCCCCAATCTCTTTTGCTACCTTCCTTCCAATTCCTTTGTTTGACCTGAGTCCTTTCCCTGTCTTCCTTCTTCCCTCATTTTCTTGCTCTCATCCACACAGATTTTCAGCCACTGCCTCACGCGTAGCACCTCCCAGGCTTTGGAGAAGTCTTTCATTATGGGCTCCGAGTCCATTTCCTCACTCTTTAGTGAACGTCCTATAGACTGCCCCCCTCCACCTCCCATTTAGTACATTGATGTCCTTTGTCAAAATCTGCTCCTTTCCTTCTTCTACTCCCTTCCTGAGTGAATGAAGGGATATCATTCAGGCTTCACTCCGGTATGGATATTCAGATCAGGTCTGGATCTGAGTAAAGGCTAAGTAAAGACTCAGTGGCCTGAGACCAAGTTAGAAGTAGAACCTGATTGTAAAACTTCAGTGGAGTGTTGCAGTAGAATTTGGCTATACAACTATCTACATTATCCAGGATGTTCTTAATATTTGAAAAGTTATCAAAAACAAAGTGCAAAATGTAAAAAAATAACTATTTGAAACTTTCAATAGGGCATCCAGTGATCCCAGTTTGAGAAATACTGGTTTAAGCCAGTGGTTCCCAAAGCATCCCAAAGCCTCAGCACGGGGTACCTCATAGTCTCCTGGAGTGCTGACTAAAAATGCAGATTCCTTTTCGGCCCCTGCCCTAGAACTGCAACATCAGGATGAGCATAAACTTGCACTTTTAATAAGCATGCTAAAGAGAATTTTGTCTGTAAGCAGATGAGCTAAGCATCCCAACCTGTAGTGAAAAACACCTTGGTGAGTGTGCCCTGGGCATATGGTGTTTTTTAATGAGAGAGAGTGAGGGGCACTCGGCTGTTTCCATCCCTTCCTGTGCCCTGGGAGGCAGGCCTCTGCACCTTCTCTCTGCAGGCACCAGCTGCAGCAGCTGGAGCTTGCAGGGCTTAGCCCTCTGTAGCAGGGAAAAGCTTATCTCCTTAGGGGAGTGATTTGCAAGAAGACTCCCAGATGGAGGTCTTCTCAAAAAGACCTAGCATTTATGATGCTTATTATTACTTTTCATTATTATTAATATACTAGATATTGCTTCTGTCCTAAAATATTTTGGAGAGAACCAGAATAAGTGTGACCCATTTACTTTTCTTCCTGTAATTATTTTTTTTTTAAAGTTAGTATACTTTAGTCCCATATTTATTTGCTTCCATGAAACTGAGTTAGTAAAATATGCCATAAAGATTCTTGGACAGGATCTTTCTTTCACAATGCAGGTTTCATAATTGGCCCAAAGACTTATGTCCCTAATATTACAGCCGCTTCCCCCATGCCAGCTTTCAACAAGATGGACCAGAAACTGCTGGATAAAGTCTGGCTTCTGTGAGGATGTATGCAGTGTAAATATTTAGATGGAGACATTGAACCTTCCATTTTAGGAAGGTCTATTCAAAGCTATTAAGTTACTTTTATGAGATGCTGCCCAGTGATAGAAGGTATTCTCCTGGTTTAGCAGCACAGAATGAGGCTGCCAATAGGCAGTTCACGTTATTGTTTTTTCCTTCTGAAACAGTCACAAGGTTAGCATTGTCCCAGATTGCATATTGATTTGCTTTTTAAATAGTGGCTTCAGGACCCTGGGAAGGTTTCCTTCTCAATCTTGAAGAGATTTGCTCCAAATCTTGGTGACCCAGCACTTAAACTATTTCTAGGGACAAGATATTTTTGACACTTCACCTACAGGATGTATATATAGATCCAAAATTGTTGTTGTAATATTTTGATGCCAAGTCCTTCGGGCACAATGAACCCAACTCCCTAGTAAATTTTGCCTGGGTACAGAGTGGGGCATCATTTCAGTTCAGTCATTCAGTCATGTCCAGCTCTTTGCGACCCCATGGACTGCAGCACACCAGGCCTCCCTGTCCATCATGAACTCCCGGAGTTTACACAGACCCATGTTCATTGAGTTGGTGATGCCATCCAACCATCTCATCCTCTGTCATCCCCTTCTCCTCCTGCCTTCCGTCTTTCCCAGCATCAGGGTCTTTTCAAATGAGTCAATTCTTTGCATCAGGTGGCCAAAGTATTGGAGCTTCAGCTTCAGCATCAGTCCTTCCAGTGAAGATTCAGGACTGATTTCCAACCAGGATGGACTGCTTGGATCTCATTGCAGTCCAAGGGACTCTCAAGAGTTTCCTCTAAAACCAGAGTTCAAATGCATCAGTTCTTCGATGCTCAGCTTTCTTTATAGTCCAACTCACATCCATACATGACTACTAGAAAAACCACAACTTTGACTATACGGACCTTTGTTGGCAAAATAATGTCTCGCTTTTTTTTTTAGATATTTGAAATACAACTTTATTCTGATTCTAAACGAAAAGGAATGGGAATGACAGTAACAAACAAGACCCCACCTCTCAATATTGTCATGTGACTGTAGCAGTCTTATATTTGAAACTCAAGGAGGAAACAACTGTGTTCCAAACCACCTAAATATGCAGGTCCAAAATATGAAAGTAATTTTTTTTAACTGCCACATTCACTCCAAACCCCATCCATCTCCTTCAGCACCCAAAGATTAAGCACATGCCCTGCTTAGCTGTATAATAAAGTGGCAAACACGCTGTACCACTGACATCACAGGACAGTTGCCTATAAAACTAGACTTCTGCCGCTGGGCCCCAGCTTCACTTTCTCACAGGTCATCATCTTTATCTGGGAGAGCAGTTGTCTGAGCAACCTCTCAATCGTGCTCATACTGTGCTGCCAAGTCTGGGTCCATGACCACCTCTGGCGGGGCAAGAGCAGGCATGGTGACAAACTCCAAGTTAGAGTCTCCAATCCATTTTCTAGCAAGCCAGAGGAAGGGCTTTTCAGAGCTGCAGTTACTTTTGGCAGAAATGTCATAGTTCTGAAGATTCTTTCGGTGGAAGACAATTGACTTTGCCTTAACCTTTCTGTCCTTAATATCCACTTTGTTGCCACACAACACAATTGGGATGTTCTCACACACTCATACCAATTCCCTATGCTGGTTAGGCACATTCTTGTAAGTAACTCTCAGTGTTACATCAAACATAATAATAACACACTGAGTTTGTATATAATAGCCATCTCTCAGTCCACCAAATTTCTCCTGACCAGCTGTATCCCATACATTGAACTTAATAGGTCCTCTGTTGGTATGGAACACAAGAGGATGGACCTCAACACCCAAAGTAACTACATACTTCTCAAATTCACCAGTCAGATGATGCTTCATCAGTCAGATTATTTTTCCATTACCACCATCACCAACCAATAAAAGTTTGAACTGAACTTGGGGTTCTCCTTGGGCAGCCATCAACATGTTACTTCCAGAAGCATCTCTGCACCCGTCTGACTGAGCTGTCTCTGCTTTTTAATATGCTGTCGAGGTTGGTCTTAACTTTTCTTCCAAAGAGCAAGTGTCTTTAATTTCACGGCTGCAATCACCATCTGCAGTGATTTTGGAGCCCCCCAAAATAAAGTCTGTCACTGAGTGGGGCATAGATAAGCCCTTAAGATGCATCCAAGTCCAGCTTGCCTGTAGAGATAAGAGTTCACAGATGGCATATGTTCTGGTGCCTCTGAGAAATAATGACCCTATTTAGATGGTGATCCTGATTCTCTATCTAGTCCCTTTATCTTTCACATAAATCATCTTTGCTTACCGATGCAGTCATGGAGATTGGAGACTAAAATCCATGTACCTCTAATTCTCAGCATCAAGACTCCAGAGGATTCTCTACTCCTTTCAAATGCTAACTTCACTTTCCTCTAAATCTGGGTGGGGCACTCACAGTTACGGTCTCTGCTTCTGAATCCTGCCTTTGTAACCTCACAAAACATTGCTGTAATACAGATAACATAAATTTTACCCAAGGTTATGCCAGCGCCACCAGAGGAAGACCTTATCAATTCAGTTCTTTCTTCCTTCCTTTGCTTCAGTCAATATGGTGTACTGCCTGTCTGACCCAGGCAATATAGTGATGACCAAGGCAGATATGACTCCACCAATTGGCAGGGCTTCATTTGGGTGGGTGAGGGGTGACATTAAATAGAAATCAACAGAATGATGTGTTCTCGTGAGAGAGTACTTGGTGGTAGTGGAACTTGCATCAGAAGGTCAGAGTGGAGGAAACTAAGCAATCAACTATGGCAAGACATCATTTTGAAACATTCTGGACAATAGACAGTGCAAAAGCTACAGGCAAGAAAGTTCTGGGAGCATTCTAGAAACTGAAAAAAAAATGTCTCCATAGTTAGAGTTGTTTTGTTGTTGTCGCTGGTTTCCCTGGTGGGTCAGTGGTAAAGAATCTGCCTGCAGTGCGGCAATATAGGTTCAGTCCCTAGGTTGGGAAGGTCCGTGGAGAAGGAGATGGCAACCCACTCCGGTATTCTTGCCTGGGAAATCCAATGAACAAAGGAGCCTGGAGGATATAGCCCATGGGGTCTCAAAAGAGTTGGACTTGATTTAGTGACTAAACAACAGCAACAAGATTGGCAGTGCCATTTCATGCCCAGACCACAGTGCAGAGTTTGGTCTTTATCACAATATGACAGGGAGAGGGAGGTAGCAATGAAAATGAAGAGGAATGGCTGAATTTGAAGTTTATTTTGAAGATTGGCTTAATTGGACTTACTGATACAGTGGATTGGTATTTGGGGTGACTTTATTCCCACATCTCTCAAATTATATTTCAGTTTTTGTCACCATAATGATTATAAATAGATGCAAAAATATTTATAATAGGAAAAATACCCCAAACCTCAATGCAGTTTCTTTACTCACTGAAGCCAATTTTGTTATGTCTACTATGGGAAAATCATCCATTTGGGTAGTGCTGGCTCTGAAATATTCTCTCCCAGGTTGAGCTGTATATCAAGTATATTTTTATGGCCAAGCATTGGGGGGTATAATAGTTATTAACGTGTTTTGGTGACAGTGATGTTTGAGTGGCTGAGACCGGAGCTGGAATAAGGGTCAAATATGGTACCTATGGAAGTTAAATAGGACATAGAGTGAGGTAGGCAGGGATAGGGGACAGCAAGTTGGTTCTTTAAAAAGAGTTAGATATAATTTTGGCGAGGGCCAGGAACTCACAAAAGCTTCAGAAAGTCTAATGTGAAATTCTAAATATGGATCAAAATTATACTAATAAGCAAAGATGGTAGCCTGCCAGAGAGCAGAGGATAAAGTCAGAGAAAAGGTAGTTTAAGACAAACACTCAAACTGGGGTCTGAAGTGGGAACAAGTGTATCACTGGCCTTAGTTAACTTCAGCTCAAGCCTGCAATTGATTATTGTTATTTGTGATTACTCGGTGCTTCCTGAGTCAACCTTATCTCTTTAATGGTCCTTTTGGGTTTTAAATGACCTAGGGGTCCTCTTCTGCTAGGGAAAGCCTTGGTCCAGGACTCTTTCTCTCTTCTCGTGGAAACTGAGGGCATGTGGCAGGGAGAGTGTATTAGGGACTCAGTGGAGACATTTGTTTTTCTAGACAGTGTTTCTCAAAGTGCAGTTGGGGACCATTGACATCATAAACTGTTTGATAAAATACAGATTCCTAGGCTCACCTCCAGGATCTCCTAAGAATGGGCTGAGGAATCTGCTTCATTAAGTGGCTCCCCAGTAAATCCTAGGCACACTGGAATTTGAGAACTATTGTTCCAGGGACTGTGTTGAGGCTGATCTCTCAAAGCCCTCAGAGTTATCTTTGTCAGGTTTTTTTCTCTAAGTGTCCCATCTTTTTCAGGGCCTGGGCCAGAATCCTGCCAGGCAGGTTTTCTGATTGAGCTTGCTGCTGCTGCTGCTGCTGCTGCTAAGTCGCTTCAGTTGTGTCCGACTCTGTGCGACCCCATAGACGGCACCCCACCAGGTTCCTCCATCCCTGAGATTCTCCAGGCAAGAACACTGGAGTGGGTTGCCATTTCCTTCTCCAATGCATGAAAATGAAAAGTGAAAGTGAAGTCTCTCAGTCGTGTCCAACTCTTCGCAACCCCATGGACTGCAGCCTACCAGGCTCCTCTGCCCATGGGATTTTCCAGGCAAGAGTACTGGAGTAGGGTGCCATTGCCTTCTCTTGACTGAGCTTAGGTGTTTTTAAATGGTTTTTATGTAGGATTTAGAATGAAATTTGTACTGTTAACTCTGAGACTTCCACCTCCTTATAGGAGAAGCGGAGGGGGGATAGTGTGAGCACAACCTGGACTTACAGGCTTATTCTGGAGGTGCTACTGCTATCTCTCCACCCCACAGAGACTCCAGAACAAAGACCTGCAAAGGGTGGGCAGGGACACAGCTAGCTAACCATTCATGTTCCCAGTAGTTTGGGGCCTTCTGGTGATTTTGGAGGGAGAGCAATGAGCAGTCCTGAGAAGAGATCTTAGTTCCCTCCCCAGGAATTAAACCTGGGTGGCCTGGATGAAAACCAACAGTCCTAACCACTAGACCACCAGGGATCAGAGGCTGGAAGCAAAGTGGCCCTGGCTCTTGCCACTATTTGAAAGCAAGAATGTTTCAAGGAGGCAAACACTAAACGCGGGTACAACGTTTATTATTAGAGACACAGCACAGTGTATGAAAAAGCACTCGGGAAAACAGTTTATCCAATTCAGATGCAGGGCAGAGATACACACCCAGAGAGAAAGAGTACGGACACTGAGGAGCTCAGGAAGTCAGACACTAGGCAGAGACCCACACCTGGAGAGGAATGTGGATGTCCTGAGTGAGGAGAACCGCAGGACAGAGGAACGTAAATCACTTATACAGGAAAGCCCTTCCACGTCTTTGTTTCCCTTTGGCCCATTATCTTGTTTCTTCACACTGCTGGTCCATGGACCCTCCCCAAGATGCGTGTGCAACTTTTTGCTAAGATGGATCCCACCGCAGAGGCCTATGAGCGCATGTCCACGTTTATTATGGGGTGGGATCCCCTCCCTTTTCAACCCCCCAAGAAGCCTTCTGCACTTGTGCAGACAGGGAAGTCTTCCTTGACCTCAGGAGTGGGTACCTTTTCTCTTTGCTTTAGCAGAGTTCAGCTTTTATCACTAGCTTTGTCCTTGGAGGGTCTGGGTGAGAACAAAGCTTGAATTTTACTCCACTTGACAGATACCAGGTGTCCAGCCCAGAGGCCCACTGTCTCCTACCTCACTGGGCCAGAGGAGTCCTCCAAATGGCCTCTGTCCATAGCTTAGAAAATTCATGGGAGAGGGAGAAAGCCTGAGGCAGGTTGAACTGTATGCTTCCAGTGACAAATGAAGTAGCAAGCTTAATCTTCTTACACAAGATCAAAAATTTCACTATCACTGATAAATAATTCAGCTCAAACCTGCATACTCTGGTAAATAGAGCATTCTGATTTAACTCTTCCCTTCTGGCTGGTACCTCTTTTACAACTCAGCTGAACACTGAAATCTTGGGAGATTTCTCTAAAAGCAAAGCACTTACAAAAGCAGAATATGTGTTCCAAAGCTATCTTTTTTTATTTTTATTTTTTGCTTTCAAATTCACTTTTGTTTACCTCCCCCTAACATCTGTAGGAAATTCGATGCTATATCTAAAAACGCAGGAAAAAAAAACAAGTAAAGCAGAGAAGAGTGGCTTTCATATTGATTTTCCCCACTCACTGTTAATGTCTGTTGCCATCCAGTGGTTGTGATGAAAATATCCAACCTCTACTTTTTAATCTCATCTGAAGCCACTAGGATTTGAAATTATACATTTCAAATTTATAAAGTTTCTGGGTTAGGATGTAAGAAAATGTATCTTTCAGTGATTCTACAGTGTCCATGTGACTGCACCGTTTGTATAGGGATTGATCATTTAAATTGTCATCCATATTTTCCTTGAAATAAGCACAAGGACAGAGGTCCAGAAAAATTCCTAAAAGGGTAACCTGGTTTGTACCAGAATTAATTTTAAGTTAGCCATTTTGCCTGTGCCAAAAAATATAATATCATATAGGATTCATGAATCAAAGTTTCATATTAACTGGAGTTTTTTGATCAACACCCTCCTTTTATATTGAAGTCAGGATTTGAGGTACAATCAGTTGTTCTTGGTAATATTGCAGGGGTAAAAGAACCAAAATTTGAGATAAGGTCTCCTGACTCTGATCCAGTGCCCTTTTCCAACTAAATTGATTTCCAGGTAGTTGACTTGTTTGTAAGTAAACCTAAATGCTCCTCTATGTGAAGTGGCTTTATAATTTGGAGATTAAGATTTAATATCTTAAACATATAGTGCTATAAATAGTCTTATAATGGTGCATGAAGCACAGTTAGATCAAGTGGTAGTATGGTCAATGATGTGGAAATTCAGTCCAATCACCTGGAGAGGATTTAATTTTTTTTTTTTAATTTTTAAATTTTAGGTTAGCCAAGTGATGGTCAAATCACTTTACATAGAGTCACAGTTTTCTCAAATGTTAGACATAAATAAAATCATAAATAACTTGGTTCTAAATAATTTTGATATAAGTAGAATGGCCTCGTTGTTGATGTGTCCTTTTTATTTTCTCTCTCTTCCCTTTGTTGGGGTCCACATTTTAAAGCCCTATCTTATTCTGAAACCAGAATCTTAAAATTTTGAGATTTTATTTATCCCACAAATCTGTGCTCTACTTACAAAGCCAAAAGTCCTGGCTTTCATTTTGACTTCTAAACCCCTAGTTCCTGTGTAGACCACATCTTTCCCTCAGATCCTGTTCAGTTCAGTTCAGTCGCTCAGTCATGTCTGACTCTTTGCAACCCCATGGACTGCAGCATGTCAGACCTTCCTGTCCATCACCAGCTCCCAGAGTTTACTCAAACTCATATCCATTGAGTCGGTGATGCCATCCAACCATCTCATCCTCTGTCATCCCCTTCTCCTCACGCCTTCAGGATCAGGGTCTTTTCCAAAAAGTTAATTCTTCGCATCAGGTGGCCAAAGTATTGGAGTTTCAGCTTCAGCATCAGTACAGGAAAGACTAATGCCCTGGAGACTGATGGCAATGTCCTTTTTGAAAAAGATACTTTCAGATTTCAGCTATACTGTTCATCTGTCAAATCTGGAAATTTGCCTCTAAGATGAGGCATAAGATCGTTCACTTGAACTGTAAGTTTTATCTCCCTTTTGTATATTTGTTCTTGTGATTTATATAATGCTCATTTTGTAATGGGTAAAGATGGATCACTTTCCACCAAATTGATACTTCCTCTTCAATAGTTTGCTTTCCTGGAGGCTCAGCTGGTAAAGAATCCACCTACAATACAGGAGACACTGGTTCCATTCCTGGGTTGGGATGATTCCCTGGAGAAGGGAACAACTACCCACTCCAGTATTCTGGCTTGGAAAATTACATGGAATGTATAGTCCATGGGGTCTCAAAGAGTCAGACCCGACTAAGTGACCTTCACTTTCACTTCACTTCCATAGTGTAGCGTCATTGCTGGGTAAGACTGTTTAGTCAGCCACTGCATTTTCTAGCCCTCTTTGCATGTAGATGAAGCTAAACACCTGATTGTTATCAGTGGAATGTGAGATGTGGGTCACATCTGGGGCAAGGTGGCTAAGATGTAGTTGTGCCTTTTCTTCCTTCAGGCTGTGAGGGATGACAAAAGGGAAGGAGCCTGGGCCTCTGAATGACTGCTTGGAGGGAAGCTGCCTGCTAATGAACACACATATTGCTGTATTAAGTTAGCCCCAAAACAGATTTCTCCCATGGTAAGGGTTATTTGTTACCATAGCCTGCCTCATCTTGACTAGTATGGTAACTCATGATGTAAAGGTGAGGTTAAGAAAGAAGATCTACAGTTAGAATATATGTTGGACCATATGTTCCACAGTTGTATAATTTTTATGTTTTGCCTCCCCTTCTCTCTACCTTTCTCCTTTGTACTCTCCTTTGCTGATGCTAGTTGATCCTACTGTTAGAAATGCTGGTGAGGTAACTCTGAGCAAATTAGAAAATGACACTCTTGTCCTCAAGATGTTCTGTTGCTACTTATCTAAATATTGTCATAAAAACTGGACAAATCTTTAATAACCACAAGGTGAATAGTTCATGTTCTCTGGAGTTCTGAAAAGCAAGAAGCAGCCCTGCTGGTGACCCTCAGGTCCACTAGAACCGAAGCATAGAGAGTTTCTGTGAGATAGAACACTGGGAGAACTGAAGAAGTCCCACTGATAGGGCTAGCCCAAGGCAGGATCTTGGGGCCCTCTACCTCCCACATCTGCTGTATCCCTGACCTGTAGCTGCTCGAGACCCCCACTTTGGAACCCAGTGCTCCTGACATCACCTGCTTCCCTTTCAGAAATGCATTTTCTGTATCCTACTTCCCTGGGGTCCCTGATACTCTCCATTTCCTAGAGTGCACTATATAGAAGTAATTTAACAAACCAATTCTTTTTTGTGCGTGTGTTAGCAAGCTACTGTGTGATCCCTTCTATGTAACAGATCTGAAGGAATGAACCACCCGAGGGTAGAGCTGGTCCACTCTAGAGAGTAGTTTTCTCACTCCAAGACTCTGTTCTCAGTTTACTAAGTGTTCTGAAACACAAATGTATCTGAATCTGATATAAACCGGAATGCCCATTTCCAGTTTACCTGGAGATCAGGAGAATTCCACCCCAACGTGGAGATAAGCTCATTGTTGCCTGGTGAGCATAGAATTGGGGCAAGAAGAGTAGATTGTTTCATTGAAAATTTCCACCATGCTTTGGCAGCCTGTGAACTGTTCTGTTCTCTAAGCACCTGGGTCCTTAACTAGAATCGGAGCAACTATTCCCTGAGCCCATGCCTAAAGTGTTTCCCGTCTGGTGGCCCCTTATCTAGAGTACCTTTCTCCAAACTCTGTATTGTTTTGACTGCATATCATGAACCAGCTGGGTTTGGATCCTAGTTCTACCATTTGTTACTAGCTGTGTGATTTTCGGCAGTTACCCTGTCTGCACTTAGATTTTTTCACTTGTTCTAAGTGGAGAATAGTACCAGCATCACAGGATTCTTGTGATAATTAATTTAGATGATTTAAGTTATTACCCTCTCATTTTATTACTATTTAAATATTTATGTTAATAATAACCATACAGTGAGTGGAACTTTGGAAGAATCTAGTCCATCAGCACAAAAATTCTTTCATAATATTTCAAATATCTTACAGGTTATCTCTATATGCTGCAGTTTGATTGGCTGTTTTCCAGTGATTAATATGAAGTTGACTTGATCTCACGAATAAGCTCGTTCCTAAGCATACTGTTGGATGGGTTGTCCATAGGGAGGTTTCTTAAAGCCAATAGACCCAATTGATCATCTTTTTGAGTAGTTTTTTTCCCCAAGATACATATGCTTAGGCCCTTCTCTAAATATCCCAGAGTATAACCTTTGAGTGTTACATATGTAGATGAGTACTTTCAATATCCCTTGGGTGATGTAAGATGTCTATCCAGGGTTCACTGCCACTGAGTTAACTCTATCCATGGTGTATGGGCTCCCAATAGTCTCATTTGTTGTCTCTCCCTAGGCTCCAGTGTTCTCTAGTTTGTTTGAGTTAGGCCATACTTCAGTAAGGAACTCTCAAATCTCAATGGCTTATCTCAACAGATGTTTATTTCTAGCTCATATAAAATTTATGCTCATTGATGGGAGCTCTTTTTTTATCCAGTTACAAAGGGATCCAAGCTGCCTCCCTCCCATGCCACTGAATATCAACATACAGCTTCCCAGGTTTCCACGCCAGGGGAAGAGAGAGCTGGAGGGGCACATTAGCTCTTCCAAGCTTCCTCCTGGAAATGAAACATGTCACTTTTGCTTATGGTCCCTTGGCCAGAATTAGTCATGTGACTCTCCCCTGATACATGGGACACTGTGGAAACTGGATGAGCATCAGTCTTTATCACAGACCTCTAGTATAATTCTCTCTTACTATAGATCTTCATAGTACTTACCATTACCCAGTATATTAAATATGCATTTTTATTGTTTATTCCTTGTTCTTACCAAATAGATCTTAAACTCTTTGAGATTACATACTTTCTTTCAGTGCTCTATTTCCAGTGCCTACAATGGCACCTGATAAGTTTATAGAGACTCAATAAATATTTGGTGACTAAATGAGCAGTGACTCTAGACACACAGATGAAGCCCCAGAAGTGTATTATGGGATTTTATTGTATGTCAGTATGTTTTATAGATTGTGCTCTTTTCTAAGAGCTCATTTAAATGTTATTGAATCCAGCGAAAGATTAAAGAATAATAGGCTAATTGAGAAGAGAACATTGCTTGTGAATCCCCACTGTTACTCATAAAGGGCGTCTACCTCTTGGCTGCGCTCTCCTAGAGTGATCAGCCCAGGAAAGGGCAAATGGAGTCAGCAAAGAAAGACACTTTCTGAGGTTCCGCTGACAAAGCCAATAATAGATTTGAGTTGACAAAGCAGAAGATGACATCACTGTAGGTCACTGTTCAGCTTTTCTTTGCTGAGCCTATGGAATTTGTGCAAGACTAGTCTATTGAAACTTTATAACCCTCATAAAATAGAAAAACTTTCTGCAGTAAATGCTTCTTGTTGTTTTGAATACAGCACAACCCAATTAAAAATAAGGTTTGTTATTAAAGTTGTATTACATAGTGATTAAGGCATGAGCTCTGGAATCAGACAGCTTTGGGTTTGAACCCTAGTCTACCACTTGCTGGCTTAAAACTTCTGAGGCTTCATCTGTAAAATATGGCTAGTAATTCCTACTCTCTTGAATTGTAATGAAATGTAACTTGAATACATTGAAACTGTTTTTAAGGAGCTTAGGCTAGTAGAAGACCTGGCACATTGTAAATGGAAGCAATTATCATCACATTTCATGATTTGATCACGTTTTCTGTACAGGCAGGCTGCCATCGTAATGGTGGTTATGAAGGGTAAGGCAGCACAGATGGGCTCCCCTTGGTAGATCACCCCTGGCCTTCCGTGGCTGGCTGTATGGCAGGCCTCCAGATCATAGCCACAGTAGCCTGGCCATGCACCTGAGCTCCATCAGCATCTTGCCCTCCTTCTGTGCACTCAGCGTTTCTGTTATCCAGAACGGGGAAGATCCAAGTGGACTGCTTCACTACCATTCGATGCTCTCCTGTCACACCTCACCTCATCAATATTTAGCTTAAGCTCCCAGCTCTGGTCCAATCAGATTTCTCTCAACACAGAATGACCAGGGCAGTAGCAGCTTAAACAGAAATAACTGTTAAGACTATTTTCCATTATAGGGCTTCCCTATAGCTCAAATGGTAGAGAATCTGCCTGCAATGCAAGAGACCAGGGTTCAATCCCTGGGTTGGGAAGTTCCTCTGGAGAAAGGAATGGCAATCCACTCCAGTATTCTTGCCTGGAGAATTCCATGGACAGACAAGCCTGACAGGTTGCAGTCCATGGGGTTGCAGAGTTGGACACGACTGAGCAACTAGCACACGCACACAATGAATACACGTACCCCTGAATTCATGGCAGACTTGGAATATTGCAGATGCCTCTTCCTCCTTTCTCAAAGCATGACTCTAAAGATTCACCCCTCTGATTTGTTTTTATGGGAAACTACCTTCTGAACAATCAGATTCTTTAGGAATATTTGAAGTAACATTGGGGGCAAGGTTTAGCCGCCTTCTCACAATTATAAATGTGAAATCTCCCCTTTAGAGTTAGACAGACAAATCCTTGAGGGTTTCTTATATAAAATGCTCCAGATGATGGCCATTTCTCTCAAAACTCACTTCTATTTTTTTGTTACATGCTTTCAGTTATCCTCAGTGGGGAGGAAACTTTGACATTCTTCGACTCCAGGGCAGTCTTTTGTCTGCCTGGTCCCCTAGAAGCAGGCAGACTGGCATCAGGCAGGGGCAGGATTTGTGCAGTATTTCTGTCCCCATCTAGGGAGGGTTCTTACAACATCTTGCTTACTTGGTAAATTTTGCTTCATCTTCTTTGTCCAACATTTTCATGCTTTTAAAAATAATTGTTCATTAGCCCATTCCAGAAATCCACACAGGGTATTTCAGTGTGGATTTAATAATATTTAAGCACTGACAAAGTGTTTAAAATAGTATGTATTTTAATCATTCTTTAAAGGAGACAAGATTAGGGTTGACCCTTCAAATACTTAATTCTTACCTATGATTTGAATGAGCACTCATGCTTCTATTTTTTTCAAGATATTTAAAATAGATTATTATAGAAAACTTCATAGATACATTGGAGAGAATAGTATAATGAATTTCCAAATATAGAGCTACAAAATTTAACAGTACCATTTTTATCATGTTTCACATAATTTTGGGGGGAGCATTTGGAAATTAAGTCACAGCCACCAATAAGTTTCCTCTCCTAAATACTTCAGTGTACTCTCTAAAACTAGGAACGTTTCTTATGTAACCACAGGACCACTGTTACATCTAATGCCCAGTTCATATTTAAATTTCTTTAAGAATGCTCTACATTGTTTCAGTTGGTCACTTTTAATTAGCCAATGAACAAATATCCCTCTTCTATTTTTCAACTCTACTAACTGTAATAAGAAGATGAAACGGTGGAAACTTCCCTTGGTTAGTGTTTTATATGATGATTAGATATATTTTCTTTTTTCCCAATATTTAATATGAAAATTTTCAAGCATACAGATTAATAATACAGAACAATTGAAAGACTTCTTCAGCGCATACCTGTTTACATGGTCCTATTTTAAATTCTTTCCCTACCTTTTTATTGGGACTTGGTAGTCTTTATACCTCAGATTCAGTGAGAAAGTGAGTATTCTGTGGCTCCCTTTTAGGGGGAAGCCTTACATAATATTTGTAAAGCAGATGAATAATATGCTGATTACTTTGCATGGTTTATAAATCTTGAGGGTATCTTCTTCTCCAACTGGGTAGCCCATGCCAACCTATAAATATCCTTAAGCCTGGCTTTCAGTTGGCAGCATTTTTCTGGGGCATCCCCAGAGAGCCAGGTGCTGTGCTGTTGACAGCGGCATCACCGTTGTGGGTTAAGTGAGGAAAGAACAAGCCGCCCCATCTAGTAATGAAGCCATTGGAACAGGCAGCGTGTTTATACCTTACGCAGGGTCAGTTGTACTTCAACAGTATCCAAAAATATCACGGAAAGGTACTTAGAAAAGAGGGAAACAAATCTGGTTTTCTAAGCGTCTCTCTGCGTTGCTGCGGTTGCTATGGAGATCAGAGAAGCAGATTTTCACGGCTTTACCACACTGAGCTTGCTTTTGAACAGATTCATGAGACTTGTGAGCTTTTTTCTCTCCTATTCTAGGTGGTTTTGTTAGACATAACCTTGCCGGAATAATATTAACATACCGCTTGTGTGAAAGCACATTAGATGCTAATGCTTGGAGTTGTTTTTAGCAGAACAGTTTAACAATACCAGATTCATTTTTCATCTGCATGTTTTTAAATAGACTCATTCTCCTAATCAGCGTTAACATAGAGCTCAGCTTGGAGCATAAGGAAATGTTAGTTTAATATTTTAGTGCCATCTGCTGTAAGTTTCATGGCATTCTACCCCATCTGGTTTATTTGCAGCTATTCCTTCCCTCCTTTTTTTTAGTCTTAGTAGAACGCAGCAAATCTTTTTCCAAATCTTTTGTAATATTTGGCCCTGTTCCTTCCTACTGATCACTGGCTGAGGCTTTCGTCAGAGGAATATGTTCCCTTGGCTCTGGGTGTTCATTTCCTGAAGACTTCAGTTTCGATTTAGTGGGATATGTACATGCATGCTTTCAAATATGTGTGATAATTATCAAGCAGTTAACATTCCTAGACCTCTTTGCTTTATCTCAAATGATAGTCTGACTGTTGATGAGTGAATATTTGTAAATTCAGCAGCATCACTAGGTAAATAATTAATGAAAGCCTATTAACATGCCAGGCTTTTTCCTAGGCACAGTGGGGGTCAGGGGGAGAGTGGCAGACAAAGCAGATGCCCTGCTCCCGTGGAGTTCACTTAGTGGGGGAGTCTAACAATATACAAGGAAACACATATTATGGTATCACATATTATAGTATAGTGGCAAGTGCTGTGAATTAAAAAATAAAGCAGGCTAAGGGAAGCTGCTTTAAATAGGATGGTCAAAGATAGATGACAGAATTAAAATATTGCAATGAACACCTCTAACCTTAAGGTCACTAACAAGGACAACAAATGTGCCCTTCAACCCTGTGCCTTGAGGCTCTTGTTAAAGTCAACTTATTGTTAATCAGTTATCTTTTAACATTAAGCAGAAACATTACACAGATGAAAAATCTGTCCTTTAAGAGCTAGACAGTTAGACAGTCCTGTTAGACAGTTAAACTGTCCTGTTAGACAGTTTGTGCTGTTGCTCTGGAACTTGGTGGACCTAGGATTTGATTTAGGTGAGCTGTAATTCAGCATGTGATTAGAGCTCCCATATGTGTCTAATTCTCTGCAAGGTTCTGTGGGGGGACACCTGAGGACTTTAAGTCAGAACCTACTCTCCAGAAGTTGCTTTTAAGTGAATATTCCACTAACCCTCAACCCATCCAGGGGTTAGAATAAATACAAATGGAAACGTAAATAATAGCACCAGGTACCATTATGATTAATTCTCACTACAAATGCTGTCAGTTTTAAGTTCAATCATATTGGGTGTCAGAGGAGGGGAAAGTGTGAAGATGTCCAGTGCATTTCTCTGTACGTACCCTCTTTAAAGATCAGTTTGCACCAAAACATTGAGCACATGGAGATTGCTAATATTCCTGTCATTAGAAACGAAGGGTTTTCTGAATTATGTAATTAGAGCTATGAACAACCAATGTGGATTCCGGTGTATGTATTCTATGTGTTTGGTCACATATGTTAATCTACTAACACGTTCAAGTGCACATTCATTCATTCAAGAATCAAATCTCTGGCACCTACTGCATAGTTGCGATGAGGCTGTGTCTGGACAAAGATAATAAGATAACAGTCTTTGCCCTTGAGGCATTTGTGAGGACAGACAAATACACAAATTAATGCAATAGTGTTATAGGTGTAATAAAAGCCATACCTTTCCTAGCTCTCTCTATGTTACTGATTTACACTGCCATGATTGAGATGTTGTATGAGTACTCTGACCTTACTGGCCTGATTTTCCAACATCTTAAAAAATCTGGGGCACAGAAAAGTATTAGTAGAATAATGATTCCTATCCCTTTCTTACCTTGAGGAGAAAGATTAAATTGTCCTAAAGTGATGACATATTTGTTTTGGCTTACTGTGAAATGTGCCACATAAATAGAATCATTGATTCAATAGCTTGAATACCATCACTAGATGCTATAGTGATAGTATACCAGTGGGAGTTGAACAAATGGTAAAAATGTATTTTCTCTCTGTTTTTCTGTTTATACAGTGTACTTGAAGTCACTGGATAACTTCAGAGACTCATTAGCCTTCTGTATAATTAGATAAAAATGCTTACCACAGTAGAGGCTGATCCCAGGGTAGCTGCAAAGTGAGGTGGGCTGGTGCTGTGTTCATTCCTAAGGATGCACAGCTCCTCCGCCCTGTGCCTGGGAGCTTGTGGTAGGCTGCATGAAAGCAAAAGTAAAATTGATTTTGGGAACAGGGGGAAGCTGTTGAATGTCTAATTTATCCTCCACTCTTTGGGATGCTTTTAATAAGCTTTTTTCTGTGTATAAAGGAGAATTTAAAGTCCATTCTATTACCCTTACCGTATATAAAATTTTCATCCAGTTGAGTACTACTTTTCAAAGCCAAGAAAGTGTTTGTTGGACTAACTGAAAACTATAAATGCTGCTTTTTGCTGAGTGTTTATATTGATGGTCCAGCTTTCTGATTACTCACTTCTCCTCCCCTACCCCAATCCAATATGCTCAGTTGGCATCAAAATAGTATTTTTATGGTCTTTGGTGCAACCTTTGTGAGAGGTGGATTTTCCTCCTGGTCTTTGTGTCAGGGAAAGTCAGTAGTAGCAGCAACTGCAGAAGGTCAAACTCCAGGAATAACACTGGCTCTTTCCAGATGCTTTTCTCTTCTCTCTTCCCTCTCACTAATTGGCAGCTTGATTTTTTCTATAAGTTCCTTTAAGCTTCCCAGGTGGTGTGGTGATACAAAGAATTCGCCTGTTAATGCAGGAGATGTGGAGACCCAATCCCTGGGTCTAGAAGATTGCCTGGAGTAGGAAATGGCAACCCTCTCCCGTATTCTTGCCTGGAAAATTCCATGGGGTTGCAAAAAGTAGCACACAACTCAGCACACACACATAATTTCCTTTACTTCTGTGCTGTCTACATAGGACAATTCTGAATTTAAAAAAGAAAAACCTGGCCATCACTTTATTCTGTTGTAGGGCCATCCTGTCAATGGAAACAGGACTAGTGTGTAGATGCTATTGACTCGAGGCCTTTGGAGTTCTAAAAGCTGACTTTTAGGTGCCAGCAGGTTTTCAAAGGTCTGACTATTTCTTCCCCTGATGGCAGACCATATTGTGCTCACTGCTTTTTCATTCCATCTTCACAAAGGCATAAGGAGTAGTTTGCTGAGTGGGAACACTGTTAAATATTGGATGGGATTTTTGAGCAATGTTGTTTAAGCTCAATAGATCTCTGAACCTCACAGAAACTTAACTATTTGAGGGTTGTTCATAAAAGGATTAGAATTCTTGAATTTTTATGATGGGACCATGATATGGTCTGAATATTTGTGTTCCTCTCCAAAATAAATTCCTATGTTGAAATACCAATTCCCAAAGATTATGAGGTGAAGTTTTTGAGAAATGCTTATGAAACCATTGCCTATCCAAAGTCAGGAAGATTTACTCTTGTGGTTTCTTCTAAGAGTTTTATATTTTTGGCTCTTACATTTAAGTCTTTGATGCATTTTGAGTTAATTTTTCATTTAGTGTGAGATAGGAGTCTGACTTCATTCTTTTGTATGTGGATATCCAGTGGAGGTGATGAAATTCCAACTGAACTATTTCAAATCCTAAAAGATTATGTGTGAAAGTACTTCACTCAATATGCAAGCAAATTTGGAAAACTCACTAGTGGCCACAGGACTGGAGAAGGTCAGATTTTGTTCCAATCCGAAAGAGAGACCAAAGAATGTTCAAACTGCCATACAGTTGTGCTCATTTCACATGCTAGCAAGGTCGTGCTCAAAATCCTTCAAGCTAGACTTAATAGTACATGAACCGAGAACTTCCAGATATACAAGCTAGATTTAGAAAAGGCAGAGGAACCAGAGATCAAATTGACAGAATTCACTGAATCACAGAAAAAACAAGGGAATTTTTTTTAAAAAAACTACTTTTGCTTCATTGACTATGCTAAAGCCTTTTACTATGTGGATCACAGCAAACTGTGGAAAATTCTTCAAGAGATGGGAATACCAGACCACGTTACCTGCCTCCTGAGAAACCTATATACAGGACAAGAAGCAACAGAACTGGACATAGAACAACAGGCTGGTTCAAGATAGGGAAAGGAGTACGTCAAGGCTGTACTGTATGTTTTCACCCTGCTTATTTAACTTGTATACAAAGTACATCATGCGAAATGCTGGGCTAGATGACTCAGAAGCTGGAATCAAGGTTGCTGGGAGAAATATTAACAACCTCAGATATGCAGATGATACCACTCTAATGGCAGAAAGTGAAGAAAAACTAAAGAGCCTCTTGATGATGGTGAAAGAGGAGAGTGAAAAAGCTGTCTTAAAGCTCAACATTTAAAAAATGAAAATCATGTCATCCGGTCCCATTACTTCATGACAAATAGACGGGGGAAAAGTGGAAACAGTGATAGATTTTCTTTTGGAGGGTTCCAAAATCACTGTGGATGGTGACTGCAGCCATGAAATTAAAAGACACTTGCTCCTTGTAAGAAAAACTATGACCAACCTAGACAGCATATTAAAAAGCAGAGACATTACTTTGCCAACAAAGATCCTTCTGGTCAAAGCTATGGTTTTTCCAGTAGTCATGTACGGTTGTGAGAGTTGGACCATAAAGAAGGCTGAGTGCCGAAGAATTGATGTTTTCAAATTGTGCTGGAGAAGACTCTTGAGAGTCCCTTGGACAGCAAGGAGATCAAACTAGTCAATCTTAAAGGAAATCAACTCTGAATATTCATTGGAAGGACTGATGCTGAAGTGGAAGCTACAATACTTTGGCCACTTGATGCAAAGAGCCAACTCATTGGAAAAGACCCTAATGCTGGGAAAGATTGAGGACAGGAGGAGAAGTGGACAGCAGAGGATTAAAAAGTTGGGTAGCATCACTGACTTAATCAATAGACATGAGTTTGGGCAAACTCTGGGATATAGTGAAGGAGAGGGAAGCCTGGCTTGCTGCTGTTCATAGGGTTGCAAAGAGTCGGACACAACTTACTGACTGAACAACAGCATCCAGTTGTTCAGGAATCATTTGTTAAAAAGATAGTTTTTCTTTGAAACGTCTTATCCTTGTCAGAAAACAATTGAAAACTTCCCTGGTGGTACAGTGGGTAAGAATCTGCCTGCCAATGCAGAGGACATGGGTTTAATTCCTGGCCCAGGAAAATTCCGTATACCACGGAACAACCAAGTCCATGCACCGCAACTACTGAGGTTGCATGCTATAACTACTGAAGACCATGTACCTAGAGCCTGGGCTCCTCAGCAAGAGATGCCACCGCAGTGAAAAGCCCAAGGACTGCAACTAAGACTAGCCCCTACTCACCTCACTAGGCAGAGCCTGCTTACAGCAACGAAGATCCAGTGCAACTAAAAATAAATTAAAAAATTATTTAAAAAGAACAATTGACCATAAATGTGGGATTTTATTTCTAGATTATCAGTTATATCCCATTGATCTATATTTCTAGCCTTATGCTAGTACCATACTATTTTGATTAATGTAGCTCTGTATAGGGCTTCCCTGGTGGCTCAGATGGTAAAAAATCTGCCTGCAAAGTAGGAGACCTGGATTTGATCCCTGGGTTGGGAAGATCTCTGGGAGGAGAGCATGGCAACCCACTCCAGTATTCTTGCCTGGAGAATCTCCATGAACAGAGGAGGCTGGTGGGCTACAGTCCATGGGGTCTCAAAGAGTTGGATATGACTGAGCCACAAGGCATTACACAGCTCTGTATAAGTGAAATCTAGAAGTGTAAGCCCTCTAACCTTTTCTTTTTCAATATTGGTTAGCTGTTCTGGGTCCTTTGCATTTCCATATGAGTTTTAGAGTCAACTGAAAAGCAGAAATTGATAAAGGTTGCTTGGATTTTGATAGGGATCCCTTGATAGGGATTGTGTTGAATTTGTAGTTTGGGGAATATTGCCATGTTAACAGTATTAAGACTTTTAATTCATGAACATGGGCTATCTTTCCATTTAATTATAATGGAAAATAATTGTTAACAATTTAAGAATTTAATTTCAACAATCATCAATAATTTAACAATTTAGTTTCAACAATTAAATTGTTTTGTAATTATCTTTGCATAAATCTTGCACTTATTTTATTAATTTTATCCTTAATTACTTTATTCTTTTGATGCTTAGTATAGCACCACTCATTAGTTTTTAAATATAATTTTCTTGAAACACAGCATACTGAATTGCTTACATATTGTCTTTGGCTTTTTTGCTACAAGGGCAGAGAGGAGAGGTTGCCACTGAGACCTTGTGACCCACAAAGTCTGAAGTATGTACTCTTTGGTCCTTTACAGAAGAAGTTTGCTAATCTTTGTCTTAGAATATAATTCAGTTTTGGAAAATGCCACTTCTCTTCTTTTTCTCCCTCAGAGATGCTATGTGGTAAAATGGAAGAAAACTCAGAGTTATTTTATTTAATGTTATATGTGTGTGCGTGTGCTCAGTCGCTCATACAAATTATATTAGATGGGATGAGCTGTGGAGTTAGTGAGAGCTGGGTCCAGTACTGAGCCATCACTTTCTATTTGGTCTCTCTGAAATTCTGTCTCTCCTTCTTGAAATTTTAGTATGCTTTTCTTAAGAGGGCAGAAAGTGACTTACTGATGTCATATGTTATAGCATATGTCAAGCGCTGGGCCCAGAACCCTATAAACCGCTACCCTTTTGTCCGTTTTCATTTCCAGTGATTGGAAGTTAAATTCTTGTGTGTGTGTCTGTGTGTGTACTCAGGTCGCCCAGTTGTGTCTGACTCTTTGCAATCCCATGAACTGTAGCCTGCCAGGCTCCTCTGTCCACAGGATTATCCAGGCAAGTATACTGGGAGAGGTTGCCATTTCCTCCTCTAAGCAGTCTTCCCAACCCTGGAATTGAACCTGCCTCTCTTGCATCTCCTGCATTGGCAGACAGATTCTTTACCACTGTGCCACCTGGGAAGCCCATTAAATTCTTACCAGGAGATATAAGCTAAAAGTTGCTTTCTCCTTATTTCCCTCACTAAGTTCTTAATATCAACTTGCTGGATGCACCTTTATTACTTATTAAGCCATTTTATTCTTTTTCATAAAAACTTAAGTGCAGAAAAATATGCTGCTTACTCAATATTTAGGTGATTTTGGAACAAGTTTTGTTTTCCACTTAAGAAAAAGATGTTACCTCCATTTCTTAGGTAATGACATTCTAACCGGGTTCATACACATATAGAACACTTTTATATTAGCCACAGTGAGATTGAAAACATAGCTCTTTCAGACGTATCGCCTGTGGTGTCTATTTTGTTGATATCAATGACAACAGGCTTCCAGCTGGAGACGATTCAAATGGGTTTCCACTTGCTCCTTTATTTGTATCGACTCTAGAAAAACACTGACTGTACCAAAACGGATAAAAATATTACTCAGCAACTCTGGTTGTACAGGTATTAATAAAATAGACTACCACTCAACACTAAAAGTTTCAGAATGCTCCAGAAGCAAGGTTATCTGGAAACAATGTTTATCTGAGAAACACATCTTAAATCTAGTGCTTACAGAAAGATAGAGGACTTTCTTGGTCACAATATATTTTTAGCTTGATTCTTAATGCTTTACAAAAAGTAGGTGTTGTAATCTATAAATAAAATGACAGACTATTATGACTCCTCATTCTTTCAGTGGGATGTAATACTAGAAATTATCACTGTTGAGATGACGTTATCTTTTTCTGGAACCTCCATTTTTTTAAACTCGAATGATCAAAGATCTCAGAATCAGAGAATTTCTGGGTTGGAGGGATCTAAAAGTTTATGATTCTTAGTGACAGGAAACTCACTGCTTCCAAGCTTACTTTCCATCTTTAGTCAGTTCTTATTAATATATTTACCTCATATGTTGATGATATTTATTGTGGTTGGAACTTTGGGTAGAAGTACTAGGCCTTACGTTTTATTCCTGCTAAACATGATCTTGTTAGGTTAACCCCATTTTTTCAGTCTGTCAAGATTTGAGAATATTGTCTCACTCAGTGCCGAAGAATTGATGCTTTTGAACTGTGGTGTTGGAGAAGACTCTTGAGAGTCCCTTGGACTGCAAGGAGATCCAACCAGTCCATCCTAAAGGAAATCAGTCCTGAATATTCATTGGAGGGACTGATACTGAAGCTGAAACTCCAATGCTTTGGCCACATGATCCGAAGAACTGTCTCATTGGAAAAGACCCTGATGCTGGGAAAGATTGAAGGTGAAAGGAGAAGGGGATGACAGAGAACTAGATGGTTGGATGGCATCACCGACTCAATGGACATGAGTTTGAATAAACTCCAGGAGTTGGTGATAGACAGGGAGCCTGGCAAGCTGCAGGCCATGGGGTCGCAAACAGTCAGACATGACTGAGCGACTGAACTGAACTGAACTGAACTGAGCTTTCACTCAGTGCATCTGCCATCTCTGCCAATTTTTACATTATCTGTAGGTATGATCCCTCGCTTCCTACTTAACATGGATGGAAGGTTTGGGAGCCCAAATTCTATGATGGGCTATTAGAATATTTTTCAGATTTAAGTTCAGTTCTGTAGGCATTTATTCAGCATTTGCTTGGTAATAAACAGTACTCTCAGTTGAGAACTCAATGATAAGCAAGATAGGATGGTTCATGCGTGTGTACTCTGGCACTCAGTCATGTCTGACTCTGCGACCCAGTCAACTGCAGCCCACCAGGCTCTTTTGTCCATGGAATTTTCTAGGCAAGAATACTGGAATGGGCTGCCATTTCCTTCTCCAGGAAATCTTCCCAATCCAGGGATCAAATCCACGTCTCCTGCATTGGCAGGCAGATTCTTTACCTCTGAGCCACCTGGGAAGCCTGATAGGATGGTAGTCTCAAGAAAATCATCACTCTATACAGAGGGAAAGACATCTATACAGATAACCACAGTGTACAGTAATGAATAGAATAAAAAAAGATATGAACATGGAACACAGAGGAGAAGCCAGTAATTACATGGGGAAATTAATGACATGTGCCAAGATGAGATGATATTTGAGCCAGTCTTGAAAGAGGATGAGGTGTTTTTGAGAGGAAGGAAAGAGGAGAGTCTGATTGCTGTTCATTAGTGAGGATTTATTCACAGCAAAACAAAATGTTGTTTTTCTGAGAACTCTTCCCCTGGGGAACAAGTAGAGCAGAAAAAATGAGATTCTACCACGTAACCTAACGTAACCAACGTAACCTAAACTCAAGATTATCCAGTGGTTACTTCATAGCATTACAGCAGTCATATTCTTTGAGAATAAGCAGTTTCATTTAAAAAGTTTCTAGGTCGTGTATTTCCTGCTCTTTGCCTATTGAGGTTGATGAAGAAGGTCTTACTGATGTAATGTTTCTTAGACTTAGGATCTAGGAGCCTGGAATAGGAAATCCTGAAAAATTGTTTCTTCATCATCTATCCTTATTGATCTGAATCTCTGCTTTGTGACAGACCCATTCATCTTGGAGGAATGACTCTTGTCTAGATTACATCCTTTGACTGTTAGGTTATAGTAGCTTCCAGCTTCTTCAGTGAGTATTTAGGACCCCTGAGAATCACAGGGAGGTTTCATACCTTTGTAGAAATTCAGAAATTTGTTGCTGAGAGCATGTGAATTTGTCACTAGCCCTTCTGGCCCTGATCCCAGGATCAGTTCATGTAGCTGAGGTCAACTGCATTTTCCATTAATTCAGCAAGAGATTTTCTCCTTTAAAAAAATGAAACAGAATTACAATAGCCTTTCTTCTTTCACAGCAAGACCTAAGAATACACATACACACACAACTTGTCCTTTTATTAAGTTATGCTATTGACCTTTTAAGTGATATCTTGGCCCTGGGAATGAGCCATCTGAAGACACCACAGTAATTCTGCTGTGGGCCAAGTCATTCATTTATTTGGAAGTGACCATGCATTTAGCAATGCTCCTGAAGCTTTAAAAGCAAAGTCATTCTACCTGCGGCCTCAGCATAAAGGCACATGACCTTGTCCTCTGCCAGGCAGGTAAATGCAGGTATTAAATTGCTGTTGACAGTGGAAAAGTTGAGAAGTTTAAAACTTAGCTAAATTGTTGGAAACTTCGCTGAATACCTGCTCTGACATCAACTTCATCGGCTAAATCTGCCTATACCTCCAGGTAAACCAAGAATAAAACGAGAGCCCTAAGAAGTAAAATTTTTAAACTGCATTAAATTTCTAGTAGCTTGCTATTCTTTGTAGCTTTTATCATCATTTTAAATTGCAGATTTATTCCTGTATTCATTCATTAATGAGTATATCCCTGATAGAGTGTAAGCTCTAGAAGGGCGTAAACAATGTTTTGTTTGTCATTGTTTATATGTTTACCACCTAGCACAATGTCTTCCTTGACCGGAAGGAACTTGAGATCCAGTAGAAGAAAAGTCACAGTACCTAGTTGCTTCTTCTGCCTTTGCCTTCTGAATCCATAATCTGGTATCCTTGTTGGTTCTGCATACATCAGCCTGGAGCTGAATGTTCCTGGAGAGTAAGTAGTACCCCTAGTGAAGGTTGTTAAGACAAAGTAAAAGCTGAGAAGACTCTTCCTTGGTGATCCCTTTCCTCCTTGTCATCTCCTACTCAAAGGCAAAAGGGAAGAACATTTATAGACAACATGTCTAGGATGAGAAATAGTGGACGTAACTCACATGTATTTTCAATCAAACTCTTCTTTGTCAGTTAAACAATTAATAGGGAATTGCACTGTGCGTACAATCATTCTTTTTACTCATTCAATAAACATTATTAAATGTCTATTATTTACAAGCCTTGCACTAGGTTCCAAATGAAAATAATGAGTAAATAAAATTATGAAAAACATATTATCATTTCCTTTCAGGGGGTTCCTTCCTAGGCCGGGGGATAGTGTATTGGTGGCTATCAAACTGGAAGGTTGACCAGGGTGGCTCAAAGAATTTATCTGCTTGAAGGAAGTGTCAATGGTAGCAACTGAGAGTGCCTCTGGGTTCCATTTCACCACTATTTGGTCACCCTTTGGTTCTTCCACATAAAGAAAGCTTAAGATTACCACTCCCCCACCACCACCCCCATGTCATCATTCTAATGTGTGGCCAATACATATAAGATTTTGGGCCAAGTCAACAGATCATTTGAATATTTTTATAGGCTCAATCTGTAAAGTGTTAGAATTTTTCTGTCATTGATAGGTAAGTGGATAGATAGATTCTATACAGTTAAATAGAACCTGTGCTGAAATAATGAAATGTAGGAATCAATAAAGTCAGAAAAGTAAAAGATCATTCTTAATTTATGCGGACAAAGCAGATGGTAAATTCTTTTGTCACTCCCTAAATCCATGAATTCTCTAACTTCCTCTAGTTTATAACAAATAAATCCCAGAGCTCAGTGGTTTACAACAAGAAATAGTTTTTCTTCTGCACGTTATATCACGATTTGGCTCTGCTTCAAGGCTATGGTTTCTCCAGTAGTCATGTATGGATGTGAGAGTTGGACTGTATAGAAAGCTGAGTGCCAAAGAATTGATACTTTTGAACTGTGATGTTGAGAAGACTCTTGAGAGTCCCTTGGACTGCAAGGAGATCCAGCCAGTCCATCCCAAAAGAGATCAGTCCTGGGTGTTCATTGGAAGGACTGATGTTGAAGCTGAAACTCAAATACTTTGGCCACCTGATGCGAAGAGCTGACTCGCTTGAAAAGACCCTGATGCTGGGAAAGACTGAGGGCAGGAGGAGAAGGGGATGACAGAGGATGAGATGGGTAGATGGCATCACCGACTCAATGAACATGGGTTTGGGTGAACTCTGGGAGTTGGTGATGGACAGGAAGGCCTGGTGTGCTGCGGTTCATGGGGTCGCAAAGAGTCGGACATGACTGAGCGACTGAACTGAACTGAACTGAAACTTTGGTGGGCTCAGCTCCATGGGCTTTTCCATTTTGGAACCCAGGTGAAAGGAGACATGCTGTTCTCCTGGTGCAAGGATGAGTGAAGCAAGAGGGCCCCGGCCCAGCCACACTCCACATGAAGCTTCTGCTCAGATGTGGAAGATGAACGTTCTCTCACACACCATTAGCTGAAGTATGCCATATCACCAAGTCTGAAGTCAGTGGTTGGATAAGCAAGACGAAAGAAAGGAGAAACAAATAATGTACTGAACAAATAATTACAGACTATGAATCAGCATTAAAACTGTAGTCAGACTCCTTAGACTTTCTGGCATTCAGCTACATTGCTATAAAAAATAATGTTCTGTTTTTAAAATAACTGAAATTAAAAACCTTTTAGTTCAATGTATACTGGGAGATTTGTGAGGCTTTAACTTATATATAGTGCTAAACATGAAACCTTAAAAGAAACAACATTACTGTATCAGATCCTTTTGATGCACATGGCAAAACTTTTGGGTTAAGTTCTTTCATAGTTACTTGGACTGATCATTTTTTAACAAAGCAGAACCCTTCTGATGGGCCTTTGGGAAAAAACTAGGATGACCACCAAAGAACCCTCCCAAGATATAATATGCAATTTAAGTGGATACATAAGCTGGCTAGTGTCACTGTTGCCCTAAATGAGTAAAAATGGAAGGATCTAAGAAACTATTTGTGTTTTAAGCATTATATGAATAATGTTAACATCAGTGACCATTGTTGACATTAGAAAAAAATACTTTCTTGAAATGTATAATTAAGGAATTTAATAAGTTTAAGTTAACATCAATCAAATTTCTGACTATGATGAATATTATCTAAAAAATGCAAAAATGTCCCATTTCAAACTAAACGTTACAGAGGTCATCTGTAGGTCATTTCAACCAATGCGGCAATATTAATAATACAGTCATTTCAAATGAAGGATTTAATTCAAGGTCTAAGAAAATATATTGCTTCTAATAGTTTAATTAGACTATTCCATATTATTTAAGGTATTTTTAATATACTGTTGCTGTGTCAGAATGACCAAATTAATCCGATCAGGCCTGAAGACATAAGATCCTTTCTAATAAACAATGATAAATGTTGACTGAGTCTACGACTTTCAAAGAGCATACAAATGGATTTAATATGTCTGTGAGAGTGAACAAGCTAAATCTTTTTTTAATCTGGTAACCTCAGTTTCTGCTTAGGCACATAAAATGATTGGCTATTGGTATATTGCAGTGGTTTTCTATTCATGATAAATGTAGGGAACGCACTCCTCAAATGCAGAAATACAGATTAATCATGTTCTTTAATATGATCATATGGATACTTATCAATCAGTGACAGACCCCTCTCTGAGTCTGTGTTTTTTGATTTTGCCTCTTCTTTCTGCTGACTCACTCCCATTCCCTTGTCCTTCTCATCATCCATTCTAAAGGGACTAATATATATCCTTGGGTTTGTGTGTATAAACTAGATGTCTGGTATAAGTGTTTTGAAATTTTAAAAGTGATACTGTGCTACAATTCTCATTTTGTTTCTTATATATTCTATTTTAACTATGTTACATGTGCAACTAGTTAATTTCTTCCAGCTATTGCATCATACCTCATTGTGTACTTCCATCAGAGTTCACTTCTGCATTCATTCCTTACTCCCTGATGATGGACTCCTAGGTGGCTTCTAATCCCCCACTGCCATTCATACACGGCACTAATGTAAGTATCCCGCCTGTGTCTTCTTGTAGACCTATGGCAGAATTTCTACAGTCTATATGTACTATGAAGGGATTGCTACTTCATTCAGTATTTGCATATCTCAGTTTATACTGTTCCTGGGGTTCTCAAGGCAAGAATACTGAAATGGTTTGCCATTCCCTTCTACAGAAGAACTAAAGAAGCCTCTTGGTGAAAGTGCAAGAGGAGAGTGAAAAAGTTGGCTTAAAACTCAGCATTCAAAAAACTAAGATCATGGCATCCAGTCCCATCACTTCGTGGCAAATAGATGGGGAAACAATGGAAACAGTGACAGGCTATTTTCCTTATGCTCCAAAACCACTGCAGATGGTGATTGCAGCCATGAAATTCAGCTCAGTTAAGGTATCATTTGGAGAAGGAAATGGCAACCCACTCCAGTGTTCTTGCCTGGAGAATCCCAGGGACGGGGGAGCCTAGTGGGCTGCTGTCTATGGAGTTGCACAGAGTCGGACACGACTGAAGTGACTTAGCAGCAAGGTATCATTGAACTGAAACTCATTGAATTTCATTGAATTCATTCAATTGAATTCCTTGAATTCATTCAGTTGAATTCAATGAGTATCACTGAACTGAAATTCAATTCAGTTCAGATATCAGCCATGATACCTCAGTTCAGTTCAATTCAGTTCAGTCACTCAGTCACGTCCAACTCTTTGTGACCCAATGGATTGCAGCACACCAGGCTTCCCTGTCCATCACCAACTCCCAGAGCTTGTTCAGACTCATGTCCATTGAGTCAGTGATGCCATCCAACCATCTCATCCTCTGTCATCCCCTTCTCCTCCTGCCTTCAATCTTTCCCAGCATCAGGGTCTTTCCAAATGAGTTGGCTATCACTTCAGGTGGCCAAAGTATTGGAGGCTCAGCTTCATCATCAGTCCTTCCAGATGTTCAGGACTGATTTCCTTTAGGATGGACTGGTTTGATCTCCTTGCAGTCCAAGGGACTCTTAAGAGTCTTCTCCAACACCACAATTCAAAAGCATCAATTGTTTGGCACTCAGTCTTTTTTTGTGGTCCAATTCTCACATCCATACATGACTACTAGAAAACCATATCTTTGACTACTCAGGCATGGAAGGTTTTATTTCCTCTTCATCTCCCCTCTATTCTTGCTAACATTTGGTATTATCTGAATTTCTAATTCTGATGAATCTGGCAGAAATAAAAGGCTCTTTCTTTTTCTTAATTACAAGTGTGGTTGAGCATCTCTTTATGTACTTGTTAGCTGTTCAGGCTTCCTTATATGTGAATTGGCTAGTTATATTTGATTTTCCATCTTTTTCTTATTTATTCTCTTATTGGTTTAGACCTTCCTCTAGTTTATCACCTATTCGTTAACTCTATTGTGTAGTTTGTTGAGCAAAAGTTCTTATTTTAATGTAGTCAAATTTTCAGATTTTTCACCTTGTGGTTTCTGCTTTTTGGTTAAAACACATTTTCAAGGCATGAAGTTATTTTATTGCAGTATCTTTTACTATCTAGATTTACATTTAATTACTTAATCCGTTTGTAGTTTACCTTTGAAGATACTATGAGTTAAGAATCTAGCATTCTGTACTTCATGTGTAATGAGTTGGTTTTCTCAGCAGAATTTATTGGACAGTTTATCCTGCTTCTCAGAGCCCATGCTACTACCTTTATCATATATCAAGTTTAAATCTGTGGTTCTGTTCATGAACTCTTGATTCTCTTCCATTGGTTTAATTTTCCATTCTTGTGTCAAAGCATTTGTTTTATGGCTATTATAGTTGACTTAGTTTTGATGGTTCTTTATGCTTACATATAAGTTTTATAATAAATTTTTTAGGTTGTTCTAAAATCATACTGGAATTTTTAGTAGAATTGAATTGAACTCATGTATTCAACTAGGAGAAAATTGACACTTTATAATCTTAAGTTTTTCATTCATGCACAGAATATGTACCTCCACTTACTTGAGTCTTTTGTTTATTTATTGGATTTTCAATGGAGTCTAAGATTTTTCTACATAATTATCTTGTACCTTTTAGGCTAATTCCAGTATTTTCCATTGCTGTTGTAAATTCAACAGTGTATTTTATGTTGGCTATTGTTGGTATAGAGGAATGCTCTGTGTGTATACCTGTGTGTGTGTGTATGTGCACGCGTGTGTGTGTGTGTTGGTTACTCAGTCATGTCCGACTCTTTGCCACCCCATGGACAGCCCACCTGGCTCCTCTGTCCTTGGGGTGCTTCAGGCAAGAATACTGGAGTGGGTTGCCATATATACATATATATTTTATGTCTGCCACATTTGCCAAACTCACATGCTAGTTCCATATCAAGTCTGTTGAATCTTTTGGAATTTCTATATAGATGACCAAAATTGTCTTATGCTTAATCATACAAGGAATACATTTAAACTTTCTCTATTAAGTATGATATTTGTAATTTGTTTTCTACATACAGTTATAATCAAGGAAATTTCCTTTGATTCCTACTTCTTCAATATTTTTTAGTCATAAATAGGAATTTAACTTTAAATTTTTTATCCACATCTACTAAGATAGTCGTGATATTTCTCTTTCGGTCAATTAATGTAGTACATTTAAATTGATAGATTTTCTAAAGTTAAACAGTCTTACATTCCTAAAATAAACTCTGGTTTGATTACTCTTTTATATAGCATTTTAATATCTGTTGGTTAGCTAATATTTATAAATTTGATATTCATGTCAATATTAGCAATTGCTAACACTTGCAGGGGTCCCCAATCTCCAGGTTGTGGACTGGTACCTCCTATAAGATCAGTGGTGGCATTAGATTAGAAATAAAATACACTATAAATGCAATGTCCTTGAATCATCCTGAAAACACTGTCCCCACACACAGCCATGGTCCACGAAAAACTCCTCTTCCTTGAAACCAGTCCCTAGTGCCAAAAACATTAGGATCTCTGACTTATAGAATATTTACTGTAGGATATTTATAGCATATTTACTTATAGGATTTTTATAGGATATTTATTATATATAGGATATTTACTTATTTATAGTATATTTCATACCAGGCACTGACCAAGGACTTTGACACACTCACAGCTTACAACATATATACTAATTCTCGTCATTCTCATTTTACTGATGGAGGGACTAAGACACGAGGAAGTCAAGTAACATTTCCGAGGCCACACAGCTAGTCAATGGTGAAGCTGCAGTTGGAACTCAGAGAGCCTGACCCTGGAATCCCTGTACCTCCATGCGGTGCTTTACCGCCTCTCATAAGTGACTGGAGCCTGCAGTCGTTTTTCTTGTACTGCCCTCACTCATCCCATTTTGGAATCAAGATTATACTTGCAACATAAAATTATGTGGATAGTTTTCCCTCTTTGCTTCTGGAACAACTTGCATGAAATAAGCATCATCTAATCTTTGAAAGTATGATAGAAATGAAATGTAAAGCCACCTGGAATCTATGAGTTTCTTTTATGGAGGAAGTCTTTGATTACTATTTCAGTTTCTTTGAAGACTATTGTTTAGTGTGAAATTTTGTCTCCTTTTTGTACTAATTTTTACTGTATTTCCCCCAAATATATGCATTTTATTCTAGTTTCCATATAATTGATACATAGTTTCCCATAGTATTATTTTGTAATCTCTGTTTGTAGCTATTTCTTCTTTGTCATGTTACATTTTATTTATTTTCTTCTTTCTCCTTTTCTTGATCAATCCAGTCTGTTTTACTAATCTTTTCAAATAAGCAGATTTTGGTTTTTCATCTTTCCCATTTTTGTTATTTTCTTCTCTATTTATTGATTTATTTTCATATTGTTTCCTTCTCACGTAATTTCTTTGGATTTCTTTCTATTGCTCTTCTAACACTTGAGTTGAAAAATACAACTCATTTATTTTTAGTGTCTTATTTTCTGATTAATATATTTAAAACTCTCACAAATTTTGACATGTTTTTCACTGTCATTCAGATATAATTTTTTATAGTTTCCCTATGATTTTTAATGTTATTACATTTGGTTAATCTTGAATGTCTATAATGTTGATTTTTTGAGATTTATTAAGGTTTTCATTGTGCCCTGGCAGGTAGTTTATTTTTGCAAATGTTTCATGTATGCTTAAAGAAAACAAAATATCTATTCTGTGTCTCATATAAAGTTCTCTATTAGTTTGAGCTAAATTGTGATATTTAAATCTTGTAAAATTTTGTTAATATTTTGTGTGCTTGATCTATGACCTTCTGTTCAGGGTTCATTATTCTATGCAGCTTTGATTTTCCATTAATCGTTTTACCCCATAGTTTGATGTTATGTTTCATTTCTTTGGAGATTCTAGCTTGGGCCCCTCATGGTATTCCTAGAGAGTGGCAAAGAGAGTGTTCTTCAGAGTAGAAGGTCTCTGGTGTTATGGTCTGGGCTTGGTGTTCCCTCCTGCCCCACCAGCTCACCACTGACCGCCTCTACCCATCATTCAACCAAAGCACCGCCAAATACCTTACCTTTCTGGGAGCCTCTCTGTCTCTTCACCCTAGAGGGTGGGGGAATGCTCCAGCAGCCACCCTGAGAGTGGGTGTTGCTGTTTTTCTGCCTCCAGTGATCTACCCCAGGGCAGGAAGGGCAGAAGAAAACTAGGAAGCTCTGTTCCAGTCTTTCCCCTGTGGTCGCCTGTCCTCTCACTCTGGACTGCTATCTGCTGTGCACACTGGGACCCAAACACTACTCTCCTTGAAAGGATTCCTCAGTCTGTATATGAGTTTCCAAGATCCATTACTCCTTTTTCTTTCTGTGGCATCTCCAGCATTGGGTTTGGGAGAGAGAAAAGGAGCTAGTATAAGTTCACAATCTTGTTAGCCTTTGTGTTATGTAACCAGTAATTTGCATATCTAACTATAATTTGGTTCATAATGTTGAGAACTTGGCAGTGAATACTGAATATTGTAGAAGGTAGAAGAATATAACAGATTTTTCTTTTCAACCTGAAGTTTTGAGACTCTAAGTCACCATATGGCAAATTCTCAGTTTTGTAATTGATGTACTTTAATATTTTTGCACCATGCAAATCTTCAGAATTATTTTCAGAAGCTTGCAAATAATGTTTCTTGAAAAAGATATTTAGTTATCCTTTGTCATATGAAGTATCTTGTGATTCAATTCCAACTCTCAAGTGTGCTGTATATAAGTTAGTACACACACAGTCACATATGTTATTTTTCCTTCCGTTCTTATGGTGTTTGCTAATCTTTTATGTCCACTGAGGGTGATTTTTCCCTCCTTCCCACTTGAGCTACGGCTCTCCCTGTTTCCAGATAGGTAATTTAATTGTCGTTCTAGCATTACCTTTGTTGAGAGTTGACTATGATCAATAATTTATTGAAATAAAAAATAAATCCTGATTTAAAAAACAAAATAGTGACTGGCCAACTGAGGAATAAGAGCTGAATAACAAGACACCTGAATGAAGAATGCAAATGCAGGTGAAGGCCCTATGCTGAAAGATGGTATTTAGAATGAAAGTAAGATTTTGTAACCAAATGGACCATTTGCTTTGAGATGCATCTCCTTTAAACTAAACTGAGATGTGCACAAAAGTGAAGGAACTAAAAAGTCAGTCTGGTTCTGAGCATCTTCTGAATGCATCAGAAATCATCTTTGGGTGTGTATTGTGAAGCAAACTGATTTCCTTTTTTAGCAGAACTTGCCTATTGTAGTACAGACTAGCCTTCCTTGGATTTGCAGGGATCTTTTATTCCATGCATTTTTCTATTGTAGCATTGTCTGAATGCATTATTAGCAAAAGTAAGGCACAGGGAGAAAATAGCTTTGGGCAGCAGCATCCGTATCAAATTGGGCTACTAGAGTTAAAGCATACTTTGTGCAAAAAGAGTTAAAACCAGGATCCATAGTCAATTAAATGAACATAGAAATGTGCATTAATAGTCTAGTAAATGGGTATTGTACTAACTGTTCTCTTTACCTAGCATTTTCCTCTATTCCTGATTTTTCTATGACTGTTTCTATCTTTTTATTCTGTTCTCAGCCTATATGACATCTCCTCAGAGAGGACTGCTGTGACCATTAAATCTAAAGTAGCCACTGGGTTAGTTGCTTGTACATTATTCTATTTTACTTCTTCCTCTAAAGTAGATTTACTAAACTCTGGGGGAGCCAGAGTGTCCTAGTTATGTAATACACGAAGGTCCTGCCTCTCTACGTTAAAAAAGACATTTTACAAAGGACACCCTGATTTTCAGATAGTGGCAGAATCCTAGTCTAAAGACAATTTTATAATCCTTAAATATTAATGATGGGAAGAAATTTAGAAAATCCCTATTAGCCCTCTTCTATTTAAAAATGAGGAGAACCAATACAAAGATGTTAAGTGAGTTTCCAAATAACTCCAACTGAGTTATAGCAAAGGCAGGAACAGTTATGTATTAATAAAATAGTGGTTACATTTTCTGAGGAAAGTTTGGTGATGGGGTTAAACTTTTACCAGGCTTTAGAAGACATCCCGGAAAAGGCAATGGCATCCCACTCAGGTACTCTTGCCTGGCAAATCCCATGGACAGAGGAGCCTGGTAGGCTGCAGTCCATGGGGTCGCTAAGAGTCGGACACAACTGAGCGACTTCACTTTGACTTTTCACTTTTATGCATTGGAGAAGGAAATGGCAGCCCACTCCAGTGTTCTTGCCTGGAGAATCTCAGGGACAGGGGAGCCTGGTGGGCTGCCGTCTCTGGGGTCGCACAGAGTTGGACACGACTGAAGTGACTTAGCAGCAGCAGAAGAAGACATCCAGAATGATTTGAGGGACTCTCAGTCTAAGACAACAGAGCAAGCAATTGTGTCCACCTTCTTCCCATTTTTCCACTGAGATGACAGAAAATATTTTTAAAATTATACATTTATATAAAGCATTGGAAAATATGAACTAGAACTCAGTGGACAAGAAGTTTTAAAGAATTTCTGAAAAACAGAAAGCAGATCAGATTGGATTGGCAAAGAAATTGCAGAGGAAACCATAATCCAGACACCAGCTCTTGGTGCAGTTCATCCCAAGAAAACTCAGAAAGGCCCCCAGCTTAACAGATAGCGCAGTGATGGGGGCTGGGGAACCTTTCCGTGTGTGTAAGCATGAGTGAGACAGCAGGGCTCCCAACTGTAGGACTGGGAGGGCTTGAGACCTTTGGCTAAAGCTAGAGAACACTTTCTGATTTTTTATTGGGAGAATGGCATTAAAATTAATTTATTTCTTTTAATTGGAGGGTAATTACTTTACAATATCATGGTGGTTTTGGCTATACACTTTCTAAGGAAAGCACTCCTTCCTGCTAGGGAAGGCACCTTAAAAGAGAACTCTGGTTTCTGGGAGAAGAAACTCCAGACCTCCACAAAAGATATAGAGGCAGAAGAAAAGAGAGGATAGGCATTTCTTTCCAGAAACACAAAACACTTCCTTTCCCAAATGGTAGCCCTCTTGCTCTGGTAATTGAGAGCTCTGGGTGTATGAGCTTGTTTTCCTGCACACATACCTAACAGCAGTGCTTCTTAACCAGACTGCACATTAAAATACCTGAGGAGCTTTAAAAAAATACTAATGCCTAAGCCCCACTGCTAATTTAATTGGCCTGAGACAGGGCCTGGATATCTGCATTGTTAAAAATATCTTTTATGATGCTAAGATGTACTTAAGGTTGAGAATTATTTCCTTACTGGAGAATCTTACCTATTATCAATGGGAAAACGTGTCTATCAGTAGTGTATAAGTTATCTTATCAATTGTGTCCTTCATTCATAGGTAAGAATCACAATCAAGATCACCAGATTTTAGTGAATTTAAAATTTCACATGTGACACCTCAATAAAGCTGTTTTTAAAAAGATAAAAAGGGAAAGAAGTCACTAATGAGAATGTTCAGGACACACCACCCTAACGTATGGTATCATGGCATGCTGAATATTTCAAACTGAAAGGATTTGAGAAATGGCATGTATAGGAAGGACTTTCTGACTTTCCCCTGAAGCCAGTCATAAGACCCTAATGTGAGAGGTACCTTATCCATACCTAGAGGTGAGGAGCATCTTTATCTTCAGAGACAAAGGGACACAGAGAGAAATCTGAATGAATAGGCCTTGCTAAGTGACCCTCAGTTTATACTTACTTCGTACTCTTTTCCATATCATATCTTTCCATGACTTTCCACTCTTTATCAAACCTAATATAAAAATAATCAGGTTTAACCATTTCTTTGAGTCTTCATTTCCTTATGAAGACTTCCTGTAATGTATAACTTAGATTAAATAAGTTTGTATGCTTTTCTCCTGTCTTTGTTTAATTTTCAAGCCCAGCCAGACACTTTAAAAAGGTTGAAGAAATCTTTTTCCTCCCCTCCACCAGATTTTGAGAAAAACCAACAACATAAAAGGAAACCAAGACTGGAAACAAATTTTTAAAAGACAGTTACTCATTTTAAAAAGACAAATGAGTAACTGGCCAAAAGGAAATAGAGATAAAGAAAATGGGTGGAAGGGGTGAAAGACTCTTTTAAAAACTCTAATTAGTATCCTTACAGGGATTAGAGAAAAGTACTTTAACCACAAAATGAAAACAATCTCTGTGAGTGAAGGACAAAGGAGAATGTGTTCCTTGAAATTATGAATATGATGTTTAAAAATCCAGTGGATTAACTTGAACAGTAGAATGATAGATAAGGCTAAAGACCAACCAGATGATCTGAATTTGAGATCAAAGAACTCTCCCAGAGAGTAAAACAAAACACTTAAAATCACCAACAGTGTAAAAGACCTGGAGCCTACGTAAGGAAGCCCATCATCTAATCAGAGTTTCAGAACAATGGAAAGGAGGAAGTAATAATAACCAAAATACTAATAATAACAGAAAAAGAACATTTCCTTGAGCTTTAGAAAGATATGAATCTTCAAGCTGAAAATCTCTACCTAGTATGGGGAGAATGGAAGGAGATGCATAGCTAGACATAATCTGATGAAATTTCAGAACTGTAAGGATAAAGATACTTTTTAATATTCCAGAGTGGGGAGATTGAAGGAACAATAGAGAATGAAGAATAAAGAATGAAGGAATGAAAATCAGTCAGATATTCTGTTTCTTATCAGCAGCACTGTACACGAGAAGACAGGAACGGTAATTTCAGATTTGTGTGGAGGAATGATATTGAGTCTAGACTTCTACACTCACTCACCCAAACTATTATTCATGTAAAACAGCAAAATCAAGATATTTTCTGGCTTGCAGACTTTGAAGGTTTTTCCGTTCAAATAACTCAGATGACCATTATATCTACTCCTGTGGGCAAGAATCCCTTAGAGGAAATGGAGTAGCCATCATAGTTAAACTAAAGAGTTGAAAATGCACACTTGGATGTGATCTCAAAAGAGACACAGATGTATAGAACAGTCTTTTGGACCCTGTGGGAAAAGGCGAGGGTAGGATGATTTGAAAGAATAGCATTGAAACATGTATATTATCATATGTGAAACAGATCACCAGTCCAGGTTTGATGCATGAGACAGGGTGCTCAGGGCTGGTGCACTGGGATGATCCAGAGGGATGGGATGGAGAGGGAGGTGGGAGGGGGGTTCAGGATGGAGAACACATGTACACCCATGGCTGATTCATATCAATGTACGACAAAAACACTACAATATTGTAAAGTAATTAGCCTCCAATGAAATAAAATTTAAAAAAAGGAATGATCTCTGTTTCCAAGACAAACTATTCAATATCACAGTAATCCAAGTCTGTGCCCCGATCAGTAATGCTGAAAAAGCTGAAGTTGAATGGTTCTACAAGACCTTTTAGAACTAACACCCAAAAAGATGTCCTTTTCATTATAGGGGACTGGAAAGCAAAAGTAGGAAGTCAAGAGATACCTGGAGTAACAGGCAAATTTGGCCTTGGAATACAGAATGAAGCAGAGCAAAGGCTAACAGAGTTTGGCCAAGAGAATTCACTGGTCATAGCAAACACCCTCTTCCAACAACACAAGAGAAGACTACAAATGAACATCACCAGATGGTCAACACTGAAATCAGATTGATTATATTCTTTGCAGCCAAAGATGGAGAAGCTCTATAGTGTCAGCAAAAACAAGAGAGGGAGCTGACTGTGGCTCAGATCATGAACTCCTTATTGCCAAATTCAGACTGAAATTGAAAAACGTAGGGAAAACCACTAGACCATTCAGGTATGGCCTAAATCAAATCCCTTACAACTATACAGTGAAAGTGACAAGTGGATTCAAGGGATTAGATCTGAGAGACAGAGGTCCTGAAGAACTATGGTTGGAGGTTTGTGACACTGTATAGAAGGCAGTGATCAAGACCATCCCCAAGAAAAAGAAATGCAAAAAGGCAACATGGTTGTCTGAGGAGGCCTTACAAGTAGCTGAGAAAAGAAGAGAGCAAAAGGAAAAGGAGAACAGGAAAGATATACCCATTTCAATGCAGAGTTCCAAAGAACGGCAAGGAGAGATAAGAAAGCCTTCCTCAGTGATCACTGCAAAGAAATAGAGGAAAACAATAGAATGGGAAAAACTAGAGATCTCTTCAAGAAAATTAGAGATACCAAGGGAACTCTCAGTGCAAAGATGGCACAGTAAAGGACAGGAATGGTATGGATCTAACAGAAGCAGAAGATATTAAGAAGAGGTGGGAAGAATACATAGAATAACTATATAAAAAAGATCTTCACGACCCAGATAGTCATGATGGTGTGATCACTCACTCTAGAGCCAGACATCCTGGAATGTGAAGTCAAGTGGGCCTTAGGAAGCATCACTACGAACAAAGCTAGTGGAGGTGATGGAATCCCAGTTGAGCTATTTCAAATCCTAAAAGATGATTCTTTGAAAGTGCAGCACTCAATATGTCAGCAAATTTGGAACACTCAGCAGTGGCCACAGGACTGGAAAAGGTCACTTTTCATTCCAATCCCAAAGAAAGAAAATGCCAAAGAATGCTCAAACTGCCACACAATTGCAGTCATCTCACGTGCTAGCAAAGTAATGCTCAAAGTTCTTCAAGCCAGGCTTCAACAGTACATGAACTGTGAACTTCCAAATGTTCAAGCTGGATTTAGAAAAGGCAGAGTAACCAGAGATCAAATTGCCAATATCCACTGAATCATTGAAAAAGCAAGAGTTCCAGAAAAGCATCTACTTCTTCTTTACTGACTGTGCCAAAGCCTTTGACTGTTGAATCACACAAACTGTGAAAAATTCTTCAAGAGATGGGAATACCAGACCACCTGACCTGCCTTCTGAGAAATCTATATGCAGGTCAAGAAGCAATAGTTAGAACTGGACATGGAACAACAGACTGGTTCCAAGTCAGGTAAGGAGTACATCAAGGCTATATATTGTCACCCTGCTTATTTAACTTATATGCAGAGTACCTCATGAGAAATGCTGGACTGAATGAAGCACAAGCTGGAATCAAGATTGCTGGGAGAAATATCAATAACCTCAGATATGCAGATGACACCACCCTTATGGCAGAAAGCAAATAACTAAAGAGCCTCTTTATGCAAGTGAAAGAGAGTGAAGAAGTTGGCTTAAGACTCAACATTCAGAAAACTATGATCATGGCATCTGGTTCCATCATTTCATGGCAAATACATGGGGAAACAGTGGAAACAGTGAGAGACTTTATTTTGGGGGGCTCCAAAATCACTGCAGATGGTGACTGTAGCCATGAAATTAAAAGATGCTTGCTCCTAGGAAGAAAAGTTATGACCAACCTAGACAGCATATTAAAAAGTGGAGACATTACTTTGCCAACAAAGGTCCATCTAGTCAAAGCTATGGTTTTTCCAGTAGTCATGTATGGATGTGAGAAATAAAGCTGAACGCTTGAAGAATTGATGCTTTTGAATTGTGGTGTTGGAGAAGACTCTTGAGAGTCTCTTCTTGGACTGCAAGGAGATCCAATCAGTCCATCCTGAAGGAGATCAGTCCTGAATATTCACTGGAAGGACTGATGCTGAAGCTGAAACTCCAATACTTTGGCCACCTGGTGTGAAGAACTGACTCATTTGAAAAGACCCTGATGCTGGGAAAGATTGAAGGCAGGAGGAGAAGGGGATAACAGAGGATGAGATGGTTGGATAGCATCACTGACTCAATGAACATGCTGCTGCTGCTGCTAAGTCGCTTCAGTCGTTGTTCGACTCTGTACAACCCCATAGCAGCCCACCAGACTCTCCCATCCCTGGGATTCTCCAGGTAAGAACACTGAAGTGGGTTGCCATTTCCTTCTCCAATGCATGAAAGTGAAAAGTGAAAATGAAGATGCTCAGTCGTGCCTGACTCTTAGCGACCCCATGGACCAAAGCCTACCAGGCTCCTCTGTCCATGGAATTTTCCAGGCAAGAGTACTGGAGTGGGTTGCCATTGCCTTCTCACCAGTGGACATGAGTCTGAGTAAATTCCAGGAGTTGGTAGTGTGCAGGGAGGCCTGGTGTGCTGCAGTCCATGTGGTCACAAAGAGTCGGACAGGACTGAGTGACTGAACTGAACTGATCTGAACTGAACCCCATGTTAAAAAAACATTCTCAAAGAGAAAACCTTGATAAAGTAAAAGTAAATTCAAGGAAGTGGATGGTGCAAAATATAGGGAAGAGTGGTAGCTGAATATGAACTATAAAAGCAAAGAAAGTTGAAAAGTTAGTAGAAAATGTACTGAATTCTTAACAATTAAAGCTTTTTCCTGTTGAGCAGTGGGAAGTTTCGTGACATGGATCACATGCCCTTTCTTTGAATCTAAATACATCACTTACTTCTATATAAATATTATTTAAATTGTTTTAAAACAATAACTATATATATATACCATAAATTTTGTTATCTACTCCATGGATAAGGCAGAGAAATTCCTAATTATAGCTCTTTAAAAGAATGTACATTTTATAAACCTTGGTATCTGAAATAAGTGAAAAATCTGTAACTGGAAAGGAAATGAGTAGTAATGAAAGTACATCAAGTTTTTAAACTTTTTGTAACAGATACCACCTTTAATTAATAAATCAAGAAATAGTTGCAAAAAAGTTAATTTAAATAAATCATGGTAATGACTATAAGTAAAAAAGCCAGAAACTAAGTAAGAAGAACTGGTTGGAATGAGGAAGACTTTAAATTGTTAAAAAAAATAAAGCTTTGTTATAATTAAAACTCAAAGTCTTTCTCAGTTGTATAATTATACAATTGCAAACTAAATATTCATGCTATGTATCTTAGTTGATTCATTACAAAGCTTTAAATTCAGAAGTTTTCTGATTCTGTGAAGGTCAATTACTAAAATTATTACTTTTGAGAAACTAGCTCAAAGCACAGCACTTGATAATAAGGATTACACAAAGGCTATCAAAGCCCTAGGGTACTATTCATAGTAAAAGAGTTGGCTTTGAGAAGAATTGAAAATCAAAAAAGAACAAATTAGATGGGTCATCTGTTCTCTTTCATGGCATACAAAAGCCAAAAACACTTTTCTTACTATTAAGGTCAACTACCTGAAACCAAAGAGATTAAGGAAATAAAGAGTAATTCTAAAGCAAGAGAAAGGAGCCCTTCAAGGAACCAGTTATTGAGCTAGAGTATCTAATCTTTCAGGAAGTAGAAATGAATAAACAGATTTGAAACTTGGCTCACCTGGTTTGAGGAACAAAAGAAGTTTTCACAAGTTGTGGTTAGACCCATCATTTGCAACATTCATTCCTACAGTGAATGGGTCTTAGGAGAATATATCAGTACATCATAGTGTTTGGGACCTGACCAAAGACATCCTCTAACCATGCTTCTTTCAATTTCCAAAAGAAAGTTAAGAAAGAGGGAGAGAAGTCCTAGTCTTAAATGCTTAATAAATTGACAGATAAAGATTTATATTGAATCTGAAAAAAAAAAAGTGTTAGTCACTCAGTCATGTTTGACTCTGTGACGCCGGACTGTAACCTGTCAGTCTCTTCTGTCCATGGAATTCTCCAGGCAAGAATACTGGAATGGGTAGCCATTGCCTTCTCCAGGGAAACTTCCTGACCCAAGGATCAAACCCAGGTCTCCTGCACTGCAGGCAGATTCTTTACCATCTGAGCCATCAAGGAAGCCCTATATTGAATCTACATAATTTGAAATCTGAAAGATATATTTTCTATCTCAACCATATTATAACTGTGCAGTTTTTCACTTCCCCTATCCAAGGATAATTTGGAAACACTTAGATTTTAAAAAGTTATAGTGTTAACTTATGAAAATTAATACCATCTTGTACATTTTAAAACTGATTAATGTATTTATTCAGTGAAAGAAAGCAAAAGATGGATGCCAATTAGCAATTTTTAATAGAAATAGAACATAGAATTGAGTTTGGAATAAGCCTCAGTGTAAAACCCAGAGAATGCCTTTGTAAGAGAGAATGGAGTTGACAGATTCATACATCAACCACAGAGTGAATGTCAGATATTTTGTTTGACTTTTTAAATATTAATCAAGAACCAAAATGTTACTTCTCTAGCTATAAAGCTATAAATCAAATTTCTACTCTTTTCTCTTGCCTGTATCTCTAAATGCTGAATAAAACCACAAGATTTCTATCAGGCAAATTAGTGCAGCATGGATTAGAAATCACAGTTTCTAGAAGTGGGCTTCAGTAGAACTAAATGTGCCCTCCTATGTCACTTTAATTATGGATTATTAACTCAGAAATTATCCACTCATATCTCAAAGCATCTTTAAAGACTCTTGAGCTGTGTACTGTCTGAATGCAGTTGACTTTGCTCCATGGAAACATAGAGTTGTGTTTTTCTCTAATGTAGAGTATCAAGCACTACTCATTGGAAACTATGAGTTACTTTAACAATTGTAAAATTTCATCATTCAAAACACTGTAGTCAAAACAGTGCTGTTTCAGTTGGTTTAAAAGTGAAAATGAAAAGTGAAGTCGCTCAGTCATGTCCGACTCTTTGCGACCCATGGACTGTAACCCACCAAGCTTCTCCGTCCTTGGGATTCTCCAGGCAAGAATACTGGAGTGGGTTGCCATTATACATACTTATTAAGTACCTACCTTTGCCAAGTTCTGAGAATACAAAGATGATTATGATCCACTCCATACCCTCCAGCAGTTCAGGGCAGAGGAGGTACAAATAAGCAAGGCAATAAAAATGTTGGGATTCCCTCTATAGAAATATCTATACATGTCTGTACGTCAGCAACAGAACAGTGAATGGCATAATATTGGATGCATAGTAGATTTTGGTTGAATAAATAAAATATCATGACAATATACAAAGAAATTGTGATGCCTCAGAAGGGAAATAAGAAGCACTGAACCGTAAACTGAGTTTTGGAAAATGTGTAACTTGCATAGAGATGAAATAGATGAAAGGATCCTAGTTGAAGAGAAGAGTATGTGGAAAGTCCCAAAGGGAGAAAATAGCATGTGGGTTCAAAGAACCAGATTAGCAGTTTTGCTGGATTGCTGGATGTCATTGGTGAAGGCATGAGAGATGAAGTTGGGCAGGTGGGAATGTGCCTGAAAAGATAGGGCATGCTAAGCAGACTTCTCTCTTCTTAAAGAGAAGTGCCATGATCCAGTTTACATTTTAGAAAGATTTCTCCATGAGGATAGATTGGTAACCAAGAGCATAGTTAGATCATAACAAAAATCCCAGAGGGATGAGGGTTTAAAACAAGCGGATGGACTTGAGAGATTTGGAAAGTAGAAATAAAGGTGTGAGAGTGGACACAAAGAGGAAAAGAACAAGGAATCTGAGGCGATCCTTGTGTTCTGATTTGATTGATTGTGTGAACAGGAGTGCTGGTTACCAGAACTCCTACCAGAGGAGAAGGTGATACAGGAAGGATGGGTTCATAGATACTTATGAGACCCTCATATGTACAAATTAAGAATTGTTCCTTGCCCATAGTTAGTATTTGATGAATGGGTACATGTAGAATTCAGCAAAATGATTCATGTGTGTGTGTGTGTTCTTTTTCAGATTCTTTTCCATTATAAGTTATTACAAGATACTGAATATAGTTCCCTGTGTTATATAGTAGGTCCTTATTATTTGTCTGTTGTATGCTGAGTAGTGTTTATCTGTTAATCCCAAACTTCTAATTTATCCTTTATTGTCCCTTTTCTTGGGCTTCCCTGGTGGCTCAGAACCTGCTTGCAATGCAGGAGACCCAAGTTCTATCCCTGGGTGGAGAAGATCCCTGGAGAAGGGAATGGCAGCCCACTCCGGTATTGTTGCCTGGAGAATTCCATGGACTGAGAAGCCTGGCAGGCTACAATCCATGAGGTCACAAAGAATCAGACACAACTGAGCTACTAACACAACAACAATATCCCTTTTCTTAACCTTTATGCAAAAGAATCTTAAAATGCAGTTCAAAGCACAAAACAGTCTGTATGTTTTGCTTGGTCTTGAAGCTTGGAAATGTTTCTCTAAATGAAAAAAAAAAAGAAAGAAATGTTTCTCTAACGGGTATGGAGGGGTAGAGGGTTTATTTTTATGAAATTACTAAGTATTTAGCAAGAGTTAATTTGTTTTAGAGGGGTTTATGGCTTCTTTTGAAAAAGAGAAAAAAACAAAATGGGAAGTCTCCCATTTATTTATTCAGGAGCAAAGCTTTTAGGATGCAGTAGCCAAAAGCTATATTACTAACTTGATTGTTCCAAGAGGAGTGCTGCTCAGCTGCCATGGTGATAGGTACCATGGAAATAGACACACTTTGTCAGATGTATTGTAAATGCTTTGGGGTATGAGGGCAGCGGTTGCAGCAAACATGTTATTGTGTTACATTTTGGAGGTTGTACAATGTAAGAGGCTTATGTAGAGTCTGCTGGTAAGTGTGACCTGGATTTAAAAGAAGCATTCTTTAAAAAAAAAAAAAAAAATAATGAACAAATACAAATTGCAACCTATTAGACCTAAAATGAAATGAGAGCAATTTGCAAGGCTCACAGCCATCTTTTATGAGAAAAGGCAGGTCGGTGTGGAAGCTTCAGAAAATTACATGATATTCCAAAGAGCTGTAAACTTTGAAGTGTCTGTGGCAGTAAGTGATAGGCAGCATGTGGATAATTTAAATCCATAAATATTCCTCAGACTTTAGCTAAGCAGTTCAGCTTTTCTTCATTGGCCATGGAGCATTAGTTTTCATTAACAATAATGTGAAGTTATTAACAGTGATTACTAGTATTAATATCCATTTTGTGTCCTGCTTTTTTTTTTTTTTTTTGCTTTTCAGCCTCCTTTAACAACCCTAAAGGTACAAGTGACTGGTACCATAAGCACGTCCATCCCGTAATGGGGGAAATTAAGGCATAGAGAAGAAATAAAGACCTCCTAGTCTCAAGTGACAGACAGAGTTGGAGTTTGAACTGAGGAAAGCTAGAGTCCCAACCATCAACTTATTTACAAACATCTCAAGAGTGGAAAACAAAACCTAAGTCAAAGGGTGTGTGGGCTATCATCATGGCCGTTTAATAGGTAATGTGGCTTAGCAGTGAGCACTGTACTGCTGTTTCATTTTGGAGCAGCTACACAACCCTCACACTTAAGAAGGAAATCCAGGATACTTCCCCGATTCATACCCAGGCCACACTTACAATTATACTAGCTTGTGTTACTCGATACAGTTGAGTGAGGGATGCTGTTGGCCTTTTTCTACTAGGTTCTTCCCTGTCCTCAGTCCTTCCCAAATACATTATAACTCACAATCCAGTCTTTCACTTTCCAAATCCTAGGACACAGGATCCAAATGCTGTTCTTTACTTTTCAAATACATTATTAGACTCAAGAACAAATAGATTTAGAAATTAAAACTTTAGATCCATGGTTATCGTTCTTAAACCTATACATTCAGAAGAAGAACCTGGGGAGCACGTTAAAAAAAGTGCAGATTCCCTGACCCCCATTCTGACTCAGGAGGCCATGTTTTAACAAGCTCTTGTGATGCTTCTGAAACAGGTGGTTTGCATATTGCCCTTTGAGACACCAAGAAGCAGCTTGTCAGTCTGGTAGAGCCTCATCCATACCTGTGGTCCTAAGCCTAATGGAAGCAGTGGGAAGGTTATGGAGGTGGCGGTAGTGAGAAGGGATTTCTGGGCCTCTGCGCCTGGGAGCCCAGCAAGGAGTCTTCTGCCCTTGAGGTCCCAGCATACGCGGTAGCCCAGACTGGATTCGTCTATGTATGAGAAAAAACACAACAAACTTTGGGTCTTCACAGAGGAAGAAGCATGGGAAAGAAAAACAGATGCCACATGGTGATCTATAATCTGAGTAATTGGTTCCTGAGTCGGTGAGAGGATAAGAGTTGAAATCAATTTTCTTCTCTCAGATATTGAACACCCGAAGATAAATTAAACAAAGACCAGGCCCCAGCCTTTTAGAGAAATGAAACGTTTTTTAACGTGTTGGTGCTTCTTTCTTACTGTTAGGAAGGCCTGGCCAGGGTAGCTGAAATAATGGAGCTGGGCAACTTGAACATTAAAATGCAGTCCTTGAATAAAACTTTGGAGAAAAGACCCCTTTTCTCATTCCCTGTGTACCTCCACCACAGTCCTTAAGCTTTGGCAGCCTTTCAAATCCTCTCTGAGCCCACAGCAGGACTTGTAGCCTTGGCTTGTTTTCTGGGACTTATATGATACCCTTGTTTTCTTCTTGGGAATTCAAGCAAAGCTCTCTATCTCGGGCTGAAGCAGTGGTAGTCATTGTTGTAAATAGCTTGGACTAATTTATCTTTCTAAAATGCTTAGAATAGCATTCAGATGCCAAGATATTTGGATTGGGGAAAAGAATGTTATTTTTATAAGAAATACTATTTTAGGGAATTGTTCTAACATTAAAAGACAGGAGTGGGCCATATGGTTTGTCAGGAAATATCCTTGCAAAGCTAAAATCCGTGTTACTGCCCACATGAGTAGGGTAGTTAGCCATTTTCCCACTTTCTCTTAAATCAGATCATGATTCCTGAGTTATAGCCATCTTTCAAAACTAGAAGGATGTATGAACTTGGCCAAGTGCTTTGAACTGAGTCAAGGGAAAGCTAACACAGGCCTCATTGGTTTCCATCTACCTATGGAAGCCAAGTCTATATCTTCCTTGGGCTGAGTAATTATGACCATTTGTATCTCCTTCCACAGGGCCAGATTGTTTGATAGTTTCATTTTAGTGATTAAAAACTCCAGTGATAATGTCAGCCAATTGTTTCATTTTCTTTCACATCATGCTCTAGCCACTTAATGAAGTATTTGACCCCTTGAGCTACATTTCAAACTATAAATCTCTCCTCATGCCTCCTAAAAAAAAAATGAGTTTTTTTTAAGTTTATTTATTTACTGTTTTTATCCCCAAATGATAACCACCATTTCCTCCATGACCAGAGTGATGAGGTACTACCAACCCTGGAAAAAGATATCTTGAATAACCTTCAAGGAAAATCAAATGAAGAGAGCCTTTGGCTCTTTAGATGTTCAAAATATGAGAAAAATCAACCTGATGTTTTTTAAATTCAGAACGTGGCAACTATGAGTACATCAAATCAGCATAACTTAAATATTGGCATCTCTAGGTGTGTTCTTTATAGAAGGACTCAAAAGACTGGGACTCTGGGGAAAGGGGCCAGGAAGCACAACAGAAGGAAGAAAGACCAAGACCTAAAGACAAGCTGGAGGTATCAGCCAGCCCCTACTCTCAGAGACACACAGATGAGGGCAGTGGGGTAAGGAACATGTGTAGATTGGTGGGGTCTGCCTTCCTAAATAAGGTACGGTGAATATGGTGAGTCTGTTCCTGTCATCTGAATTCATAATGCCTTTTCAGTGTTCATCTTACTTCTTAGAGAATAAGCGTTTCTGAACTGCATTGCTTTTTAGCCTATGTTTCATGCATTTAAGAGCTTGCAGTCCACTGGGTATTTTTAGTGCTTAAGAATGACCTGAGAAACCTGTTAAACTGCAAATTTGTGGGTTCCATCCCTATCAGTTCTGATTTGGTTAATCAGGGATGGATCCAGAAATTTTCCATTTTAGTGAACATACTAGTTGATTTTAAAGCTAGTCAACAGGGCTACACTGCCATACCATTTGCTACTTTTTATCTTCCTCTTTCACAGTCCTGCCTCCTTTCTTACCTTCTTCCAACACACACCACACTTGTGCATGTGTCCTTTGCCCTCAGAATTCTTTTTCAGTCATCGATTATCTAGATACTCACTTAAGCTTCGGCTCCTCTCTTGGGTTTCTCACAGAATCTCATTGTTTCTTTGCGTCAAACTGTGACTTCTTTATCAGGCCATAAACCTACTGATCATTGATTGAAGTTGTTTCCTTATTGCTGCCACTGCAATTATAAATGACGATGATATTCTCAAGGTCATTTATATACCACAAAAAAATAAACAGTGTTTGCTTTATGCACAGAACCTTCTGAGGACCTGGTGTATAATGCATTGACTCATTAATCTGTACAGTCCATGTGCAAAAACTAGATAGAACTACTCCTTCCACTTTCCAGTTGAACGCAACAGGTCAGAAGTACACATTCCAGTGTCATTTTTTTCTATTACTCTTGACTTAGAAAATTCATGTAGTGGATATTTATAGACTACCATAGTCAAGCATTATGCTAGGTGCTAATGATACAGTGATGATCCTGCCCTCATGAATCTTACAGTCTAGTTGAGAAGCAGAGAGGAAGACAAAGGGAATTATGAGCACATATATGGTGGTACCTAATGCAGTATTAAGGGCTTCCCAGAAGAAAGCGATGGCACCCCACTCCAGTGTTCTTGCCTGGGGAATCCCAGGGATGGGGGAGCCTGGTAGGCTGCTGTCTCTGGGGTCGCACAGAGTCAGGCACGACTGAAGCGACTCAGCAGCAGCAGCAGCAGCAGCAGGTGGTGCTATTGGTACAGAACCCACTTGCCTGTGCAGGAGATGTAAGACACACGGGTTCGATCCCTGAATCAGGAAGATATCCTGGAGAGGGGCTTGGCAACCCAGGTGTGTGTATCTGGAGAGTGCTATGGACAGAGGAACCTGGAGGGCTACAAGTCCATAGGGTCACAAAGAGTAGGACATGACTGAAGCAACTTAGTATGCATGCTTGGAACCCAATATTGAATAGAGGGGCAGGGCTATCAAGGAGACTGAAAGTTAAATTGGACTAAAGGTTGAATATGTTGACACTAGATCATGTCCTTGATGGTTGGTTTCATTTAAAACAAAATTCTAAAATTTATTTTCTTGTGGTTTTATCTTAATTATAAAATTTCAATAGAAAATAGGTTATAAAAATAAACCAGGATGTTGGAATTGGACCCTTCTGACTTTAAATCTGAGCTCCACCCCTTAAATGTTGTATGACTCTGGACAAATTAGTTTATCTTTTCAAATCTTAGAGTTCTAATGTATGAAGTAGAATTAATGATCCCTAAACCACTGGTGGCACAGAGGTTAAAGTGTCTGCCTGCAATGTGGGAGACCTGGGTTCGATCCCTGGGTCGGGAAGATCCCCTGGAGAAGGAAATGGCAACCCACTCCAGTATTCTTGCCTGGAGAATCCCATGGATGGAGGAGCTTGGTGGGCTACAGTCCACGGGTAGCAAAGAGTCGGACACGACTGAGCGACTTCACTTTCACTTTCAAACCACACGCTAGCAAAGTAATGCTCAAAATTCTCCAAGGCAGGCTTCAACAATAAATGAACCAAGAAATTCCAGATGTTCAAGCTGGATTTAGAAAAGGCAGAGGAACCAGAGATCAAATTGCCAACATCATTGAACCATAGAAACAGCAAGAGAGTTCCAGCAAAACATCTACTTCTGCTTTATTGACTACGCCAAAGCCTTTGACTGTGTGGATCACAACAAACTGTGGAAAATTCTTAAAGAGATGGGAATACCAGACCACCTGACCTGCCTTCTGAGAAATCTGTATGCAGGTCAAGAAGCAACAGTTACGACTGCACATGGAACAACAGACTGGTTCCAAATCAGAAAAGGAGTAAGTCAAGGCTGCATATTGTCACCCTGCTTATTTAACTTCTATGCAGAGTACATCATGCAAAATGCCTGGCTGGATGAAGCACAAGCTGGAATCAGAATTGCCAGGAGAAGTATCAATAACCTCAGATATGCAGATGACACCACCCTTATGGCAGAAAGTGAAGAAGAACTAAAGAGCCTCTTGATGAAAGTGAGTGAGGAGAGTGAGAGAGTTGGCTTAAAACTCAACATTCAGAAAACTAAGATCATGGCATCTGGTTCCATCACTTCATGGCAAATAGATGGGGAAACAATGAAAACAGTGAGAGACTTAGTTTGGGGGGGCTCCAAAATCACTGCAGATGGTGACTGCAGCCATGAAATTAAAAGACATTTGTTCCTTGGAAGAAAAGCTATGACCAACCTAGACAGAATATTAAAAAGCAGAGATATTACTTTGCCAACAAAGGTCCATCTAGTCAAAGCTATGGTTTTCCCAGTAGTCATATATGGATGTGAGAGTTGGACTATAAAGAAAGCTGAGCACTGAAGAACTGATGCTTTTGAAGGGTGGTGTTGGAGAAGACTCTTGAGAGTCCCTTGAACTGCAGGGAGATCAAACCAGTCAATCCTAAATGAAATCAGTCCTGAATGTTCATTGGAAGGACTGATGCTGAAGCTGAAACTCCAATACTTTGGCCACCTGATGTGAAGAACTGACTCATTTGAAAAGACCCTGATGCTGGAAAGGATTGAAGGCAGGAGAAGAAGGGGACAACAGAGGATGAAATGGCTGGATGGCATTACTGATTCAATGAACATGAGTTTCAGCAAGCTCTAGGAGTTCGTTATAGACAGGAAAGCCTAGTATGCTGCAGTCCATGGGGTCACAAAGAGTTAGACATGACTGAGCAACTGAACTGAACTGAACTGATAGACTTCTTTCAGCATGGAAAGAACGTTTTTCAGTATGAAAGATGAAAATCTTTCAATATGTTGAATACTACACAAACATATGTACATACTCTCACACACTCCCTATATGCTTGGGTTTTCTTTGATGTGGTTTGTTAAATCATTTGGTAGTAATCCCCCTGTAAAAAGAATTTTTTAGGGACTGGCAATTTTTAGCTGTCATTAAAGTATCTCTTCATCTCTCCTGGTCTATGCTCCTTAGTCTATAACTAGAAACCAAGCATTTGAAAGAAACTGTGATCTCATCTGCGTTGCAATTACTTCATCATTACATTTCTGTCTTCTAAGTTTTGATGACCCATCTGTGCCTTACTCATCGTCATTTTCCAGCATTTGTACATGACTGGAACACTGAGCACTCAAAATCTATGGCTCAGACAGTAAAGAATCTGCCTGCAACGCAGGAGATCTGGGTTCGATCCCGGGTTCAGATAGATCCCCTAGAGAAGCGAATGGCTACTCACTTCAGTATTCTTGCCTGGAGAATTCCTTGGACAGAGGAGCCTGGTGGGCTACAGTCCATGGGGTCACAAAGAGTGAGACATAACTGAGCGAGTAACTCTTTCACTTTGGCTTTGAACTTCCTGGTTGGACAAAAAAGTCAAAGCAAAAAGACACTCTTTGTATTAATTCATTCAGCAAATTATCTGTTAGATAATTATCACTACCTAATATAATATAATTTATTTGAGAAGTGTTACACACACCATGATATTAATTTGGAAAATAATTTGTCACATAGTGTGTCCTCTTTGTGGATTATATGAAGCTCAAAACATCATAGCAGGAAGAAAATAATTTTTGGAGTACAGCATTGTTTTAAAGTAACATCCTTTAAGGTCCTGCCCTTGGTTTATTCAAAATTGCATTTTGCTTTCCTCTAAGGAATGACTTTGTGTTAAGGTGCTCTGAAAGTGAAAGTGTTAGTTGCTCAGTCATGTCCAACTCTTTGCAACTCCATGGACTCAGGTGTTCTAATTTCACCCTCTTCCGAATTCCCCCTATCTGCTGGCAGTTGACCGTAAGCACTGGCCTATTTACATATGTGTGGCGAGAAGTGGTATCCTCCTTCTGCTGATGAAGCTGAGCTCAGGGAAGTCAAACAGGCTGAAGTAGTCAGACTAGTAAATGGCAGAGACAGAACTCTTTCCACTGCCATTGCTGCATCTTGACCAGAGTAGATTCATATCTGAAGCCCAGGGAGAAAATGAGCCTGACTTTAGAGACTGTGAAAGTCGGTCAGTCGTGTTCGACTCTTCGTGACCCCACAGAGTATACAGTCCTTGAAATTCTCCAGGCCAGTGTTCTGGAATGGGTAGCCTTTCTCTTCTCCAGGGGATCTTCCCAATCCAGGGATCAAACCCAGGTCTCCCGCATTGCAGGTGGATTCTTTACCAGCTGAGCCACAAAATTAGAGGTTGCCAAGATTCATGCCTCCAGCTAATCCCTGCAGCATCAGGCTGTGTGGTATCTGCTTCAGGAAGAAGAAAGGCAGGAGCTAGATGTCAATATCTGAGCTTTCTTGGTTTCATTTTGTGGGCAGAACAAAATGTTAAACACATATTATCCTCCCCTTTCACTGAATTCTAAGCCAAAGTCCAGCTCCAGACACACTGGGGAAGCTCAAAACTGCCCCTTACCTTGAGATTGGCCTTTTCAGCTTCAGAAACTTTAGACCCATTGTTTTACCCAGCCCCTGGCCTCTCCGGTGCAGACAGTATGTGGCTATTAGGAAATGTCAGTATGTAGTACAGTATCCTGACATGGCTGGCATTCTGAAGCCAGGCAGACCTGGGTCTGTACCTGACTGCTGTGTATGGCTTCTGGGGATGGAGTCAAGTTCCCTAATCTGAGTCATACTTCCCCTCTGGTGGAATGGATGTATTAGCAGCCCTTCTTCATAAATCTGTGGTGAGGATCAAATGAGAGAATCCGTGTGAAACACTTAGCCCCAGTGTCTATCACTTGTATATGTTAATAAATGTGTGCTCTGATATGGCTTTTATTCTTGTAAGTGTGGAGTGTTTTTCTCTACTTTTTGGTTCATGTCTGAGTCACATATAATCTTCATTCCATGTTATCTGACAATTGCAAATGAAGGAATAAGGAGGACTTTTTTCATAAATTCCTGGTGGTTTATCTTAAACTAATGGAATTTTAAATGGGAAGTTAAGAATTCTTCTCCACAAATCTGGTAATACTGTATGAAGAAGGATGTTTAAATAGGGAAGACTTGGACATTTTCTCCTTTCCTTCTCACAAGTTTGATTCTACGACATGTATCTTTGCAAGACAAACATTTCTTTAAAAACTTAAATAACAACCTTACCTCCTCCCACGTACTCTTCTGTCAACTCCCAAACAGCCATCATACACTTCTGTAGAGTCCACCACCTTGAAGACGATAGGATGGAGTGGTGTGTGCTCATTGTCATAGTAATGAAGGCACTGCTATTCACTCTGTTTTGTGGTCTAGGTTAGAAAGTACTCAAGGAATGGTGTGCAAGCATAACCTGCTCAGTTTGTCTTTATTTTCATGGTAATTGCTTAAGAAGACTTGATTAATAATCACATTAATAGGAACATTCTAAGGAAACCACTACTTGATTATATAGCAAAACATCTTCTGAAATGTCTTCAAATACACATCCAAAATGTGCTAGACATTTATGATAATGGGATGTTGTTTACCTTTTTTGTGTATGATAGCTTAGTATGTAAACACTTGTTTAGGATATTGTTACTGTTTAGTTGCTAGATTGTGTCTAACTCTTTTGTGACCCCATGAACTGTAGGCTCCTCTGACCACAGGATTTTTGAGGCTAGAATACTGGAGTGGGTTGCTATTTCCTCCTCCAGGGGATCTTCCTGACCCAGGGATCAAACCCACATCTCTTTCATTGGCAGGTGAGCCACCCAGGAAGCATACACTAGCACATATCTTTTTTATCTTCTAGCAAATGAACAGGCTGAAAGATGGCTGTACGCCTACTCTTACAGAGGTATTGAAACACATTGCTGAAGGAGATTGGGCCAAACACGCCAGAGTTCTTTTCACTTCAAGTTTAACATCAGATGTCAGTTTTGCTGAATTATCTTTAAGTAACTATCTCTAACCTTTAAGACTTTTAAAAACCATCCATACCTGGAACACTAGAGTAAAAGAAAAATAAGAATATAATTTGAGCACAGCTCTATCATTATTTTATACCCAAAGAGTAAGTCTGTGCTAAGAACACTGAAGTTGAATCAAGAAGTGGCCCTAACTCTGTTGCTGAGACCAGGAGTCCTGTGAGCAGACACATCCGTCTAGATCTCCAGTTAACCAACTTCAAAAGCATTCCTACAGGGTCAATGGACAACAACTGGGTTGTTCTAAGTGTCTTTTAATACTCACCTCACGTGAGTTTTTAGCCTGGGACTTGCTGTCACCATTATTATGAAGGAATGAATGTCTTCCTGGCCTCTGAGACTTCTAGAGTCACTGCAACACAGACAATATCTTACACATTAAGAAAAAAAAAAAAGAGGTTACTCTCTCCATTTGTCTCACCCGCTCCTTCCCTCACCTGTGTCCACAGTCTGTTCCCTATGTCAGCATCTCCACCGCTGCCCTCTCACTACCATCATAACCAGGAATGTTCTAATTCATTCTCTTTATTGTGCATGATAAGTTGCTTCAGTTATGTCCAACTCTTTGTGGCCTTATGGACTGTAGCCCGCCAGGCTCCTGTCTATGGGATTCTCCAGGCAAGAATCCTGGAGTAGGTTGCCATGTCCTCCTCCAGGGGATCTTCTCAACCCAGGGATCAAACCCTCGTATCTACATCTCCTGCATTGCCAGGCAGGTTCTTTATCACTAGCACCGCCTGGGAAGCCCATTCTCTTTATTCCTGTTGATTAATTCGATACAGGCTGGTGCTGAGGTTTAGTTGGGGCATGTGGAATTTGAATCTGTGCTGAGACATGAACTGGCAATCTTACATACACAGGGAAAGAAATGGCTGAGGTGAAAGATCTAACATAACAACATCTTTGCTTTATTTTGTTTTTGTAAAGGAACATTCTGATTTTTCCAGGCAAATACTGATGCCCAAATTTACTCTAAGGAAACGGTCAAGGCCTGAAAGGGAAATCTGGAGCATGCTAGATGAGGTTGTGACAGAGAAGAGTGCATGTACTGAACACACTAAAATGTGGTTGGCCCGCTGTGGTAGATGCCAGTCATTTTAAACCCTCTTCTCTCATGTTCTCCTACTACTATGGAGCCTATAAAAACATCTAGTGGCATATAGCTATATGACACGCACATATAATTTTTCCAGAATGCCTTGCACTTAGGGGAAAATATACAAGCTGTTTGAGTGCCTGGCTCTTTTTTTTTTTTTTTGGTCAATATAGCTATTACTACCTTCCTGCTATTTTATCTCCCCCTCTTAGACTTAATAGCATGAACTAAATGCAGCTGATTTCACAAAGCAATTGAAGGGATGAAGAGAAATACAAATTATTAAAAATGTACCAGACATGGGGTGGGAGGTGGGAGGGAGGTTCAAGGGTAGAGGACCTGTGTATACCTATGACTGATTCATGTTGATGTATGGCAGAAGGCAACACAATATTGTAAAGCAATTATCCTTTAATTAAAAATAAATTTTAAAAAGAAGTTAAATAATTACTTAATTACTAAGTTAGCTAAGAGTGGAGAGGTGTTCATATTCTAAGAAGCATATTCTTCCAGTCTTAGTGTTTTTATTCCTTTGAGTTCCTATGGTTGTGAGCCTTAGAATTTTGCTGTTTCTGTCCTAACACATTTCTCCACAAGAGCTGACTATTTTTCTCCTTTGTGTGCTTACTTTTTTCCTAATACAAGGCCTCCTCTGAAATTCCAAACCTAAATAGTGAGACTGGTTTTGTGAATTCAGTTTGCTTCTTGCTGAGGAAAAAAATTTAGTGCTGCTTCAGCAGCTTCCTTCAACACACTTTCAGATTAGTATTTATTTTTATTTTTTTCTAGGTATGTTAGGAGTGGTTTACAAAATTGCAACCGTTTGCACAAATTTAGTCCTGTGCTGTAAATGTTTAATGAGATCATTATTTTGAATCCAATTTCTGGTCCTTGTTCACTATTGCATGTTCAGCAGAGGAATTTTTTTTTTTTTAATCTACCTGCAATGCAGGAGGCACAGTAGAGCTGGGTTCGATCCCTGGGTCAGGAAGCTCCCCCAAAGAAGGAAATGGCAACCCACTCCAGTATTCTGGCTTGGAAAATCCCATGGACAAAGAGCCTAATGGGCTATAGTCCATAGGGTCACAAAGAGTCAAATATGACAGCATGCACGGGGGACTTTATGTTGCTGCTGCTGCTGCTAAGTCGCTTCAGTCGTGTCCGACTCTGTGTGACCCCATAGACGGCAGCCCACCAGGCTCCCCCATCCCTGGGATCCTCCAGGCAAGAGTACTGGAGTGGGTTGCCATTTCCTTCTCCAATGCATGACAGTGAAAAGTGAAAGTGAAATCGCTCAGTCGTCTGACTCTTTGCGACCCCATGGACTGCAGCCTAGCAGGCTCCTCCGCCCATGGGATCTTCCAGGCAAGAGTACTGGAGTGGGGTGCTACTGCCTTCTCTGAGACTTTATGTTAATAAGGCACTATTGCAGAATCAGCAGTAGGTCCCTTTGTGATGATTTATTGAGAATGTTTCTTTTTACCTTGAATGTATAAGGCAGATTTTTGCAATACCAAACCATTCATTTAGTTATTCTATTTGCTGTGGCTTTCTGTCAAAGTGGTCAATAATGACCTTCAAAGAAAATATCTAAGTCATTAATGGTGAGAGGAATAAGTAGAAAATGGAAACATAATGTAGTGTTGCTCTTCACTGATAAAAAGAATCTGTAAAATGAAGAAGGGAACCAGGAAAATGTACAACAGCACTAACTCTGTCAGTGAGTGTATCCATAGGAATGCTTTGGGCTGCAGTGACAGAAAATCCAACTAGCATCAGTGTGAACTGTAAGGACATTGACTGCTTACTTAATAGAAGGTTTAGAAGTAGGAGATTCCAGAGACACAAGTGGCTCAACGGCCTACAATGTCAGGGCACCGGGCTCGCTACAGTTATCATGGCCTTCTCATGACCTCAGGATGGCTTCAGTAGTTCCAAGCTTCGTGGCCTCACAGTAAGTGGGGGCAATCAGAGTTACAAAAGAGTTTACTCTGCTTTTCATCAAGGGAAAAAACCTTTCAGAGGAGCCCTCCAATAGACTTCTCTTTATATCTCATTGGCTAAAACCTGACTATATTGCCACCCCTATGGTTAAGGCAATCTGGAAAGAGTATATGTGCGTGTCATATAGTTATATGCCACTAGATGTTTTTATAGGCTCCATAGTAATAGGAGAACATGAGAGAGGAGGGTTTAAAATGACTGGCATCTACCAGGGTGGGCCAACCGCATTTTAGTGTGTTCAGTACATGCACTCTTCTCTGTCACAATCTCATCTAGCATGCTCCAGATTTCCCTTTCAGGCCTTGTCCGTTTCCTTAGAGTAAATTTGGGCATCAGTATTTGCCTGGAAAAATCAGAATATTCTTTTACAAAAACAAAATAAAGCAAAGATGCTATTATATTAGATATTTCACCTCAGCCATTTCTTTCCCTGTATATGCAAGATTACCAGTTCATGTCTCAGCACAGATTCAAAGTCCACAGGCCAAAACTAAATCTCAGCATCAGCCTGTATTGATTAATCAGCAGAATAAAAGGGAATGGGCTTCCCAAGTGGTGCTAGTGGTAAAGAACCCACCTGGCAGTGCAGGAGATATAGAAACTAGGGTTCAGTCCCTAAGTGGAGGGGATCCCCTGGAGGAGGACATGGCAACCTACTCCAGGATTCTTGCCTGGAGAATCCCATAGACAGAGGAGCCTGGTGGGCTACAGTCCATACGGTTGCAAAGATTAGGACATGACTGAAGCAACTTATCATGCACAGTAAAGAGAATAAATTAGGACACTCCTGGTTATGATGGTAGTGAGAAGAAGGAGGTTCTGGAAGACCCTAATGTCTGTGATTGGCAGTTTTATTTTAAAAGTAATTAATGGAACTTCTGGCATAGATCTGTTTCTGCCCACTCACTTCCTCTAAGCACAATTAAAAACGCTGGAAATAATGCAAGAGACAACCAAAGGAGAATTCTAAAGGGTGGTAAGGAGGCAAACTAGTTTGGAACCCTAGGACTGGAAGAACAATGCAGAGCCAGAGCATCTTATATTCCCCTCTCAACAGAAGACCACTCATACGTAGTGTTATCTGATCCTCAACTTGGCAATAGAAGGAAGCACAGGTAGGTTCATTTCTCCCTCAGATCCAGTGGGACTTTTTCTGAAAACACCAGGCTAGTCTAGCAAAGCTGGCAAAGTAAGGTCAATCAGCTCTGCCAATAATAAGCATCTAGGGGAAACACTCTCCTTCCCTTCCAAGCCAGAAGCTCCCCATCTCTACCAAGAGAAACTGAGGCAGGTAGGCAGAGCTAGCAAGAGGTGTCCAGCTGCAGCAAGCGGCCTAGTTCTGGAAGCCTCATTGCAGTGTAGGATTGAGATTTTTCTCCCATGCCAGCAGATACCAGGGCAGCTGGGAGGCACCATTTGGGGGATCCCATCAGACCACTTCCCTACTGAGAGACACTGGTTGGCACAGTCTGGTAAAACCTCCTCTGCTGTCTTTGGCAGGACCAGCAGATACCAATGGGAGACCCAGTGGCAGCAGAAAAACAAAATAGACCGAAACAGTCTGCACAGGTTCTAAAAGTTAGACTGACTTTAGAGCTATAGTTAACAAAACTTGATCAAGGCTCAAGACCCACATGCTGAACCTAAACAAGAGTACCTGCCTACTAAAATAAAAGACTTAAATAGGAAACAAAGTCTCCTGATAAATACACCAAATGCCTAGGATACAACAGAATATCATCCATCATACCAAGAATGAAGATAATCACAGTTTAAGAAAAAACAACTAACTGATGCCAATGCCAATATAAATCATATGCTGGAATTGTCTGGGAAGGATTTTAAAGCAAACATCATAAAAATGCTTCAACAAGCAATTACAAATGCTCTTGAAACAAAACGAAAATAGAAAATCTTAGCAAAGAAATAGAATTCATAAAATAACCAAACAGAAGTGCTAGTACTAAAAAAATTATAGAAAAATTTCAAAAATTAGTGGATAGCTCAATGCTAGAGTGGAGGTGACCTAGAATAGAATCAGTGACTCTGAAGACAGAACAGTTAGAGTTCACCTTGTCTGAACAATGAAAAGAAAATATACTGGAATAAATCATATGAACAGAGCCTTAGGGACCAGCTGAGAAATAACAAAAGATCCATGGTTTGTATTATCAGAGTCCCAAAAAGAGAGGAAAAGGAGGGAGGCTGAAAGAACATTTGAAAAACTCATGGCTGAAAACTAACCGTACTTAACAAAATACCAGCCTCGAGATTCAAGAAGCTGAGCAAACTTCCAAAAGGATAAACCCTCCAAATATATGTCAACACATCATAATTAAACTTTTGAAAACTGAATACAAAACCTTGAAAACAATTAGAGCAAAATGGCATATCAATATGGGAACAGCAATTCAAATGACAGCAAATTTCTCACCTAAAATCATGGAAGTCATAAGTGGTACAATAATTTTATTTTAAACTGCTGCAAGAAAATTGTCAACTATAAATTCTGTATCCAGTTAAACTATGCTTCAGAAATAAAGGGAAAATAAAGACATTCCACCCTGGAGAAGGGAATGGCAACTGACTCTAATATTCTTGCATGGAGAGTTCCTTGGACAGAGGAGCCTGGCAGGCTACGTGGTCCATGGGGTTGCAAAGAGTCTGACACAATTGACCGAGACACACACACACACACACACAGGCATTCCAGATAAAGAAGAAAGCCCTAAATCCTCTGTGCTCTGCAGATTCATCTCTCTTACCTCACCCCTGGCAACCACATTGTCTCCACGGTTTTGCTTTTTCCAGAATGTCATAGGTGTGCATGCATGCTAAGTCATTTCAGTTGTGTCTGACTCCTTGCAACCCTATGGATTGTAGCCCACCAGGCTCCTCTGTTCATGGGGATTCTCCAGGCAAGAATACTGGAGTGGGTTGCCATGCCCTCCTCCAGGAGATCTTGCTGATCCAGGGATCAAACCCACATCTCTTATGTCTCCTACTTTGGCAGGCAGGTTCTTTACCGTTAGCGCCACTTGGGAAGTCCAGAATGTCATATTCTTGGACTCATATAGCATGCAGCCTTTTCAGATCACCTTCTTTCCCTTAGTGGTGTGCATTCAAGTCTCCCCTTCGTCTTTTCGTGGCTTGATAGCTTTTTAGTACTGAATAATATTTTGTTTTCTGAATGTACCACAGTTTATATTTATCCATTCACCTATTGAAGGTCATCTTGGTTACTTTCAAGTTTTGGCAACTTGCTACAAACATCTGTGTGCTGGTTTTTGTATGGAGACAAGTTTTAAATTCCTTTGGGTAAATACCAAGAAGCACAATTGCTGTATCATATGAAAAGAATGTGTTTCATTTTGTAAGAAACTGCCAAACTGTCTTAAAAGTAGCTGCAGCATTTTGTATTCCCACCAGCAGTGAACAAGAGTTCCATGGTTTCACATCCTTCCCAGCATTTGATATTGTCACTGTTCTGGATTTTGGCTATTCTATTAGGTATACAGTGATGACATAAAAGTTTAATATTCTATGTTACTGGTTTCTTAATCAGGTTATTATTTCTCAAGTTACAATCAACATAAAAGTGAATGTCAGTCTCCTCAGCTGCATTTAATTTTATTGTTGGGGGTTGATTTTGTGACTTTCATGTGTTTGTTATTTAAAAACTTCCCTCTTTCAAATTACATGTGTTCTTTCACTGATGCTTTCTTCTAGTTTGTGGCTTTTCTTTTTACTTTGTTTACATGTGGATTAGGTGTCTTGTTTTGCTCTAAGCATAAAATGTCTTATATGTGCTAAGAAAAAATAAAACTGAGAATCATGCTAATTCTTGTGAGTCAGCCATTGACTGACCTTCATCTTTGGCAAATTTGTTCAGTTTCATAATTGGTTTTGGGAAAGATAATTTGCCAGCTTCTTTACTCCACAGTTGCCAGAAATTATGTGGTATATATCCTTTTTCAATTTGCATTTTTTAACTCAGTATTCTATTTTCAGAGTTATGTGTGCTAATTCATGAAATCCTCATTCATTAGTTGTATGAATAAAGCACAGTTCATACAGTGAAATTCAGTCAGTTGCACTGCTAGTATTACAGGCATCACTGTAGTAAACAACATTTTTCATATCTTCTTGTGCCCAAGTTTGAGATTTTTTTTCCAGAGTAGGTACCTAGAAGTGGAATTGTTAGATCATAAGGAATGGATATCAACTTTACTAAAAGTAGCCAAATTGTTCTAATGATCTAGCATTATATGTGTTGCTTCTTCTACATCTTTACCAACACTTAATAATATCAAACATTTAATTTTTTTCTAGTTTCATAAATGTAAATATTTCACAGTGGTCTTTTAGTTCCCTAACTAGTAGAAATCCACACTGTTACTGTGTTTGTTGACTCAAAAGTATTTCCAGTTATACAAATTGCTTGTTGTACTTTTTCCTATTTTCCTGTTAAATTTCTCTAAGCATGAATTTGGAGAAGTTCTTTCACTGATGCCTTCTTCTAGTTTGTGGTTTTTCTTTTCACTTTATTTATATTTTCAGCTGTCATACTTGAGGGCTTTAAAGGTGATCACAATTTTCCTTTTAAATTTGTAACATTTCTACCTTACACTGATATGGTAAAGCTATATTCTTTTATTTTTTCTTAAAAATATTTTCAAAGTAAGTCTTTAAATCATGTTTTTTACATATATAGTGAGTTAGGAATTTTGTTTTGTCTTTTTCCAGATGGCTAGCCAGTTAGTCCACTACCTTTTATTGAATAACTATTCCTTTACCCCTGAATTAAATCACCATATAAAATGAATTAATACCTATAGAGTACTGAAAAAATTTTCAAACTATTTTATAGGTAGCAGTGACAACAGTAGTAATACTTATACTGCTTTATCAAAATTTTACATATAATGTGTACACTTCTAGGTTTTCTAGTTAGTTCCATGGGTCTATTTAACTATTGCTTACCAATATTTTTAATTATAATATTTATACAAGTCTTGATACCTAGAAGAGGATAATTTTTTTTCCTTTTTGTCTTCTTTCTCTTCCCCTTTTTCCTTTATCCTTTTCTCTTCAAAATTGTGCTGTTTCAAGCCTTTCCTTCTTCCACATGCATTTTAGGATTTGTGTGTTCAGCACTATAAAAAAATTTATTGGAGTTTTGATTGAAATTGTTTTGAATTTACAAAATCATTTTAAGAAGTTCTATCTCTGCAACAGTGGGTCTTCCTAGCATGGAATATCTTTGTATTTAAGATTCCTTTATATCCTTAAAATTTTTTTTAATTATTTTTCTTTGTATGTTTCTACAGAACTATATGTATACCTAATAACCTTTTACATCTGTTACTTTTATGATAGGTAACCTAAATATGTTATTTTCCAAGTGACTGCTATTTTACAGGGACACAGTTTTTGTATATTGAACTTTTGTTCAGCAGTACACCATGACAGCTCACTTCCTGATTGAAATGATGTGATAAACCTAGCTTCTTAACAAAGACGATAATGCCTTTTTATGGGAAAGCAACATAAGCTGTCAGTCTTTATGGTTCGTGTGTACACAGTGTCCATTATACTATAAAAAATTGCTAGACGTGTAAGAACTAAGAATATGTAACTGATAAACAAAAAAGAAGATAATAGAAGCAGACCCTCTGGTGATCTGGATATTGGAATTAAAGTTTTTAATGACTATTATGAATATATGAAACAAGATGGAGACTTTAAATAGAGAAATGGAATTTATAAAAACAAAATCAAGTAAATTTCCTAAAACTAGAAATTAAAATTCTGAAATTAAAACTTAATTGGCTACATTTTATAGGTCTTTGGATGTAGAAGAAGACAATTAGTGAACTCAGAGAGCTCAATAAGAAATATTCAAAATGTATCACAACAAACTGTGGAAAATTCTTCAAGAGACAGGAATACCAGACCACCTGACCTGCCTCCTGAGAAATCTGTATGGAGGTCAAGAAGCAACAGTTAAAACTGGACATGGAACAACAGACTGGTTCCAAATCAGGAAAGGAGTACGTCAAGGTTCCATATTGTCACCCTGTTTATTTAACTTATATGCAGATTACATCATGTGAAATGCCAGGCTGGATAAAGCACAAGCTGGAATCAAGATTGCCAGGAGAAATAAGAGTAACCTCAGATATGCAGATGATACCACCCTTGTGGTAGAAAGCGAAGAAGAGCCTCTTGATGAAAGTGAAAGAGGAAAGTGAAAAAGCTGACTTAAAACTCAGCATTCAGAAAACTAAGATCATAGCATCTGGTCCCATCACTTCATGGCAAATAAATGGGGAAACAATGGAAAGAGTGAGAGACTTTATTTTGGGGGGCTCCAATATCACTGCAGATGGTGACTGCATCCATGAAATTTAAAAGATGCTTGCTCCTTGGTAGAAAAGCTGTGACCAACCTAGACAACATATTAAAAAGCAGAGACATTGCTGACAAAGGTCCATCTAGTCAAAGCTATGGTTTTTCCATTAGTCATGTATGGATGTAAGAGTTGGAGCATAAAAAAGTTGAGTGCTGAAGAACTGATGCTTTTGAAGTGTGGTGTTGGAGAAGACTCTAGAGAGTCCCTTGGACTGCAAAATCAAACCAGTCAATCCTAAAGGAAATCAGTCCTGAATGTTCATTGGAAGCTGAAACTGAAACTCCAGTACTTTGGCCACCTGATGCGAAGAACTAACTCATTGGCAAAGACTCTAATGCTGGGAAAGATTAAAGGCAAGAGGAGAAGGGGTCGACAGAGGATAAGATGGTTGGATGGCATCACTGACTTGATGGACGTGAGTTTGAGCAAGCTCCAGGAGTTAGTGATGGACAGGGAATCCTGGTGTGCTGCCGTCCATGGGGTTGCAGAGTTGGACACGACTGAGTGACTGAACTGAACTGAACACAACTATCAATGTGAAAATAAACAATAAGGATAGTTAGAACAATCCTCAAAATCCTCAAAATTACAATAATTACAATCAGTGGACCAAAGAAAAAACTCTCAATCCCAATTGGAAAACATTTTGAACAATAATATTGACACAATGTATCAAAACTTGCAGGATGCAACTGTAGTGTTTAGAGGGTATTTAATACTTTTCAATGAAGTATTAGAAAAGAAGAAAGACTGACAATAATCTAAGCTTTCATTTTAAGGAGCTAATAAAGGAAGTCAAAGCTATGGTTTTTCCAGTAGTCCCATACAGATGTAGGGGTTGAACCATAAAGAAGACTGATTGCCAAAGAATTAATGCTTTCAAACTCTGGTCTGAAGAAGACTCTTGAGAGTCCCTTAGACAGCAAAGAGATCAAACCAGTCAATCCTAAAGGAAATCAACCCTGAATATTCATCAGAAGGACTGATGCTGAAGCTGAGGATACAATCCTTTGGCCACCTGATGAGAAGAACCAGCTCACTGGAAAAGACTCTGTTGTTGGAAACGATTGAAGGCAAAAGGAGAAGGAGATGACAGAGGATTAGATGGTTGGATGGCATTACTGACTCAGTGGACATGAGTTGAGCAAACTCTAGGAGATAGTAAAAGACCAGGATGCTTGGCATGCTGCAGTCCATGGGGTTGGTCGCAAAGTTGGACATAGTTTAGCGAATGAACAACAATAAATGAAGAGCAAGTGAAAGTAAAGTAAGATAATGATTATAATAAGAGAATAAAAGAGAGTATATATACAACAGAGAAAAGGCAATAGAGTAAAATTTTATTCTTTAAAACTAATTCATTATATTGAAAAATCTCCCACAAAATGATCAAGAGAGAAAAAGCTTAAAATATCATAAATGAGAAAGGAAACATGACTATGACTCCTCCAGATTATTAAAAAATTTAAAAATGATATTATGAGTAACATGCCAATAAATTTGACAATATATTTTAAATGGATAAATTAATCTGACCAAAAAACTGACCAAAATTGTTATAAGCAGAAATTTAAAAATCCGAATAATCCTACACTATTAAAGAAATCTGTAATTAAAGATCATCTCACAAATAAAACTCCAGGTCCAAATGGGTTCCCTGGTGAATTCTTACAAACATTCCAAAATGAAATAATGCCATCTTACATAAACTCCTTTGGAAAATATTAGAGGATTAACACTTTCCAACTCTTTCGTGTCGCCAGTTTAACCCTGATGCAAAAACTTAAGAAAATATTATAAGAGAAGAAAGAAGAGGACAATATCCCTCATGAATATAGATAATAAAATTCTGCACAAAATATTAACAAATTGAATCCAAATTAGAGCAACAATATATAAAAAGAATGTCACATCAGGGCTACATGAAGTTTATTCTAGGAATGCAAGTTTGCTCTAACACTCAAAATTCAATCCATGTAATGTATATATTAATAAAATTAAGGGAAAGCCCATGTGATCATCTCACTAGGCTCAGTAAAAGCATTTGATAAAATTCAGTATCTATGCATGACAAAAATTCTCAGAAAATTGGTACCAGAGGGAATTTTCTTATTCTGATAATGGATAGCTAAAAAGTTCACAGCTTGCATCATGTTTAATGGTGGAATTTTGAGCACATTTTCCCCCTTAATTCAAAAAAACAGACAGGATAGTCCTTGTTAACCACCTCTACTAAACATTATTCTAGAAGTCCTAGCCAATGCAGTAAGTTAAGGTAAAGAAATGAAATGTAAAGATTGGAAAGGAAGAGATAAAGCCATCTTTATTCAGAGAAGATATTCTTATGTATGAATAAAATTCAAAAGAATCTACAAATCAAATTAATAAGTAAATCTAGCAAGGTCACTATTATAAAAATTAATTAATCTGGTATAGCTCTTCCTCTTCCTACTTAGAACATTTCTGTGTCAGTATGTTTTAGGACTTTTTTTTGAAAACATCCTTTGGCTAGATCTTTTTCATCCATCATGAGAGCTTTCATCTTTTTTTATTTGGCATTATTTAGATATATTTAGAAGCATTTTAATACTTTATTTTGTGCTTTCAATTTGCTAGTTATTTTCTTTGCTTCTCATTTTTCCTTTGCCTAATTTCTGTTTGATTGAATTAATTACCTTGCTTGTAAATTTTATTCTTGTAGAAGTTATGTATTTAATTATTTTCTTTTAGTGGAGACCATTAAATATTTAGCATATAAATATGACATTTCATAGTCTAAATACCTCTATCCTCCTCCTGAACAATACTAGGATCTTAGAATGCACTTGCTCTTATCACTGCTTTCTACCTATGTTCTATTTTGTCCACTGTTTTACTTTCATCTTTCATTTATAACCCTTTCATTAAGTTAGCCATTACTGATCTTTATGCTCAGCATTCTTTCATGCATGTCACTTTTACCTTTTAACTGAATTTAGATTCAGTTTTATTCTTTCTGGAGTACTGTTTTTGGTATATTTTTCTGCAGAGTCTGCCATTAGGAAATTCTCTCATTTCTTATTTTTTGAAAATGCCTGTATTAGTCTTTCTTTGTATATAATTCTAGATGATGGTTATTCTCCTTCACCACTTTGAGAATATTATTTCATTGTCTATTCTAGCTTCTATTAATGAAAAGATTGCTGTTCATCTCATTTGTCTTTTATTTCTATCTGCTTTTAAAATTTCTCCTTTGTTTTGATGCCCTGTGATTTCACTGTGATGTGAGTCAAGGTATGGATTTCTTGCTTGTCTTGCTTAGGGCTAGAATTTATGTCTTTTGTCAATTCTGGATAACTGGATAACCATGAGGGTGTGGCCACTCATCTAGAGCCAGACATCCTGGGCTGTGAAGTCAAGTGGGCCTTAGGAAACACTACTATGAACAAAGCTAGTGGAGATGATGGAATTCCAGCTGAGCTATTTCAGATCCCAAAACATGATGCTGTTAAAGTGCTGCACTCAATGTGCCAGCAAATTTGGAAAACTCAGTAAATAGCCAAAGGACTGGAAAAGGTCAGTTTTCATTCCAATCCCAAAGAAGGGCAATGCCAAAGAATGTTCTAACTACCACACAATTGTGGTCATTTCATATGCTAGCTAGATTATCAGAGAGGGCAGTGTCAACCCACTCTAGTATTCCTGCCTGGCAAATCCCGTGGACGGAGGAGCCTGGTAGGCTGCAGTCCATGGGGTCGCGAAGAGTCAGATATGACTGAGCAACTTCCCTTTTACTTTTCACTTTCATGCGTTGGAGAAGGAAATGGCAACCCACTTCAGTGTTCTTGCCTGGAGAATCCCAGGGATGGGGCAGCCTGGTGTGCTGCTGTCTATGGGGTTGCACAGAGTCGGACATGACTGAAGCGATTTACCAGCAGCAAGATTTTACTAAAAATCCTTCAAGCTAGGCTTCAGCAATATGTGAACCAAGAACTTCCAGATGTACAAGCTAGATTTAGAAAAGGAAGAGGAACCATAGTTCAAATTGCCAACATCCATTGGATCATAGAAAAAGCAAGAGAATTTCAGAAAAACATCTGCTTTGATGACTATGCTAAAGCCTGTGACTGTGTGAATCAACAAACTGTGGACAAAAGAGATGGGAATAACAGGTCACTTTACCTGCCTCCTGAAAACCTATATGCAGGTCAAGAAGTAACAGAACTGGACATGGAACAATGGACTGGTTCAAAATTGGGAAGGGAGTATGACAAGGCTATATATTGTCACCCTGCTTATTAAACTGCTGTGCAGAGTACATCTTGTGAAATGCCAGGCTGGATGAATCACAAGCTGAAATCAAGATTGCTGAAAGAAATATCAACAACCTCAGATATGCAGATGATACCTCCCTAATGGCAGAGGTGAAAAGGAACTTAAGAGCCTCTTAAAGAGAGTGAAAGAAGAGAGTGAGAAGTCTGGCTTGAAAATCAACATTTGAAAAACTAAGATCATGGCATCTGGTCCCATCACTTCATGGCAAATAGGACAGGAAAAAGTGGAAACAGTGACAGACTTTATTTTCTTGGGCTCCAAAATCACTGCAGACAGTGACTGCAGCCATTAAATTAAAAGACACTTGCTCCTTGGAAGGAAAGCTATGACAAACCTGAGCAGGATATTTAAACACAAAGACATCACATTGCCAACAAAGGTCCATATAGTCAAAGGTATGATTTTTCTAGTAGTCATGTATGGATGTGAGAATTGGACCATAAAAAAAGTTGAGTGCCGAACAATTGATGCTTTTGAATTGTGGTGTTGGAGACTCTTGAGAGTCCCTTGGATTACAAGGAGATCAAACCAATTCTAAAGGAAACCAACCCTGAATACCCTAAATATTCATTGGAAGGACTGATGCTGACATTAAAGCTCCAGTACGGTGGCCACCTAATGAGAAGGGCTGACTCATTGGAAAAGATCTTGATGCTGGAAATGATTGAAGGCAAAAGGAGCAGGAGGCAACAGAGAATAAGATGGTTAGATAGCATCACCGATTCAATGGACATGAATTTGAGCAAACTCCAGGAGATAGTAAAGGACAAGGAAGTCTAGTGTGCTGCAGTTTATGATGTTGCAAAGAGTCAGACATGACTTAGTGACTGCACAGCAACAGTCGATTCTGGAAACTTCTCAGCCAAATTTGGATAAATTATGCCACTTCCCATGTTACTCCTCTGCTTAAAATCCTGCTGGGTCTCCCTCATCTATTGACAGTATTACTACTCAGGGCTGTCACAGTCTGGCCTCTACACATTTCTGAAATTAAGTTTCCACTTCTGTCTTCCAGGAAAGCCTATCACTCAAACTGCTGATACATTTCTTACTCATAACTTAGCTTAATTGTCACCTATTCTCTGAAGCCTTTCCTGAAACCTCTGCTCCTAAGAACTCTGCGTACCCCTGGTTTCCTGTTCACACAATCCACTGATTGCATTTATCTATTTATATGTAAATTTCCCCCCCCAATAAACTCAAGTCCCAGTGGGCAGTTCCCTTTGTATTTACAGAGACAGGCACTTAGTGTGGGCTTGATAAACAGTTGTAGATTGAATGAATGAATGAATAAAGAAAATGAAAGTAAATACTGTCTACCTCATAGGGATCTTGTAACAACTAAATATCAGTGCATACCACAAGATAAAGCACCTGGAAAATAACAACTGCTAATCTCTTGTTTGAATTGAAGACAATTCATGCAGTGTTTTGGTACAGTGGGTTATGTACCAAATTGGTTTTTCCTTTAAATTTCCTTATTCCATATGGCATAGAACAGAGTTCTCAGTGTTCTTTGATTATAATCAAGTATTTTTTTGGTTTTGTGCCTTTTCTTCCAATTGCTGTACTTCTGAGCCTAAAAAAACCAGGGAGTTCTATGAGAATGCTTGATATAGTTTACTAGCTGTTACATTCTGTTCTGAAAATTGAGTTCATCTGTGAATACTCTTCTCCCATACATGTTAGTGGCTTTCTCCTTCCTTCCATTAGGTGTCTACTCTAATTTTACCACGAGTTAGGCCTTCACAGAGTCTCATTATAAAATAGCAAATGTCCACCCACATCCTTTTCTATCCTCTTTTACCTGCTTTATTTTCCCCAGTACACTCCTCCACAAGTGAAATATATACAGTATCTACCTCTTTTATTATTTTCTGCTCCTCCCATACACACTGGCGTATAACTCCTTAAGGGCAGGAACTTTGCTTTATGCTTAGAGCAGTATCTAGAATATAGTAGGTGCTTGGTATGTATTCCTTAAATAAGTGTATCAATGCAGGTGCCGTTGAGTCTCATCAGTATAAATCCTGATGCTATAGTAGACAAACACCATACGACCACTCTGGACATGGTAGCCTTCAACATTCATCTAAATCTGGGATGAGATTACAAAACTTGGCTCCTTTGCTTTTCCCTATAACAGACTAATGCACGATTTCATCCTGAAAACTAAAGAAATCACTTCCCTTCCTGGCAGTACCTAAAGCGAGCTCTAAGCTGGCTGCATACAAAGCCCGTCTGTTCTCTCCTGGTTTAAAGACAGAGGCAGTTCCTGCCCACTTTCAGCAAGCTTTATTTTGCTTTCTGTTTTCTTTCACTGCTAAAGGACAATTTACATATCTTTTCTACCCATTATATCGTTTTGACCTTGCCAAGAGCTTTCAATTAATACTTTGTGAGCACTTGTGCAAAGAAAGCACCCATTTGCGATGTCTATGGGAAACAAATTTCTTATTACTTCATAGAAACAAACGTCTAAATGTGTAATTCATCTGTATATTATGCGAGAGGTTCAGAGATGATAAATGACTGGTTGAAAGCCACAGAACTGAAGTTTGTAACACAAGTAGATCTAACACCCACATCCCTTGTCAAGTTTGTGCTCTTCTGCCTGATTTTCCTTTAATACGATTATTTATGCTTCTCCTAAGCACCTGGGCATTAATAGAAAACCCTCAATTCTTACTAGTGTGTATCTCTCTCTGTGACATCAGACATCTTACCTCCTCAATCTTCAGCTGTCAAACTGTTGTATTGATTTTTCGGGTGCCATCAAGCTTCTCTTTCCAGATTTAGCATGATTGAAAAGAATGTGGTCTTTCAGCTAAGCTGACATTCCAAGGTCAGCTTTGTGGCCAGTGAAAACTCATGGCCTAAGGATTCTGACACAGCTACCTGACACCTGAGGGAGAGCTTGCCTCTGCCTACTCGTCCTTGCTAGGGACATGCTGCCCCCACCTTGCTGCTCAGTACTGACTGTCAGAGCCCACACTGGCTCCAGTAATGTGACTGTGAACACTCACTGCTCAAGATACCTGGGGCACCTTCTGTGTTAAGGCTAATGCCTGGGACGATCACTGGACAGGCAGTGCCTCCTAGTGGCCAAGGCTCCAAAGGTTTCCAGCTGAAAAGCGGCCAGGACAGCAACAACCCACCTAGCGACCCTTTCTCTCTCCTTCTGAGTCTTGTCCCTACCTTTTTTCAGTGTGTCCAGATCCACATCATGCAATGAGAATTCATCATCAGGTCCCAGTCTTTTCAGTATTTTGCTGACTGAATTCCCAATCATGACCATGATGGTGAAAAAATTGTGGGAGGACAGTAGGAAGTATAAATATAACAAAGTCACTAACACCTGCAGAGCAAGTCAGTTTGAAAAGTGCTTTGTAATCATGTGGTCACTGTTCCTCCTTCTCATCAGCCAAATGGGAGCTCTGACAACCCCACTCTTATAGGAGACTTACAATGCCCAGAAGTGCCGAATCATCCTGCTGAAGTCATTCTTCTTAAACTTCCTTAAGAATAATTCCAGATGTGTTACAGAGATATGCAGAGGCTTAGCTGGTCTCTCTGGAAGCTTTTATTCTAAAAGGAACATGCATGATTCTAAGGATCATATTTTAAAGTGTATATGCTTCATAAAATGAAAGGTAAATCATTTCCAGAAGCGTAACCTTGAGATTAGGTCCTTAGGCTCTTGCTGGCACAGCATGTACAGATGCATATTTGGGTCTGGGAAGGAATGTATCTGAGAGCTGCAGAGGAGTTATGGAGGCTCCACTTCTCCATGAGGGAGAGAAATTCTATACAATGGATAAGGCCATGCTACAACAAATGGAAGTGGGAACTCTTCCTTCTATAACCCCTTTGGTCTCCAAGGCATCTTTGTCCTCATGCTATGTCTTGTCTCCTCGAGGGTCCCTTCTACCAGGACTTCCCCCAGAAAATGCCTAAATTCCAGTCATTTCTCTGTGCTATTTCTACCTTTTCCTTATCAAAACATACCTATCCCCTGTCCATTCTCTCAACTGCCTTGGAAAGTAATCTGATAAAGCATTTCATGCTAAAATTTGAATAGTAGGTCACCACCCATTGCTGACAAAAGTCTGTATGGTCAAAGCTATGGTTTTTCCAGTATTCATGAACAGATGTGAGAGTTGGACCATGAAGAAGGCTGAGCAAAAACAATTCATGCTTTTGAACTGTGGAGTTGGAGAAGACTCTTGAGAGTCTCTTGGACAGCAAGGAGATCAAAGCAGTCAATCCTAAAGGAAATCAGTCCTGAATATTCATTGGAAGGACTGGTGCTGAAGCTGAAGCTCCAATACTTTGGCCACCTGATGCGAAGAGCTGACTCATTGGAAAAGATCCTGATGCTGGGAAAGATTGAAGGCAGGAGGAGAAGGGGGTAACAGAAGATGAGATCGTTGAATGGCATCACTGATTCATTGGCATAAGTTTGAGCAAACACTGGGAGATAGTGAAGGACAGGGAAGCCTGGTGTGCAGCAGTGCATGGGGTCACAAAGAGTCAGACAAAACTGAGTAACTGAACAACGACACATTGTTCTGCTCCTCCCACTGACATTCACATTTTAAGTGGGGACACCTGAAGCCCTTGAATCACTGGGCTTGGAAATCAACTTTATCTCCTGAATTAAACACACCACTCACATCCATCATCCCCTAACACTCAATCCCAAATATGATGTTGTTGAGGAACAGGCCCTTTGCTTCCTGAGCTCTCTTTGGATGTCCCCACAACTGACCACTCTTGGTGTGTCTCTATAGTGACTAATTACTCCGTGTGCCAGAGTCCAGAGGCTTTGATCCCGACCTACTGGCACCACATTCAGATATTGTCGAAAATTCATTCAACCCACAAACAGAGCTGAGAAGAGACACTAAACCTTCAGGGTTTCTTTGCAATGATTGCGGCTTGCCAGGGAAGGTTTCGGAGAGCCATGGGTTTTCCAAAAGAGGGAAAGAATCTGGCAATTGTCTGGAAGATGTCAAGCAATTAGTGTGGCCAGAATGTAAAGAACTGGAGGCTGGGTGGGGGGAGGTGAATGAGCGTTGGACACTAAGGGGATATGATGCTGATAGCCTGAGGTTTGTACTGCCATCATCAAGTTCTTCGGTTTTTAAGACATTTCTAGAAAATGCACCATGCCAGTAAGACCCAGAAACAGCCCGCGTGTTCTGCTGTCATTCCTACCCTTGGCTCTTTCTCCTCCTTCTCTCAAACCTCCCACCCCTGGTCAGCTTTTCCGCCTCCCGGGTGCGACTGGTTTTAAACATCTCCAGGGCAGCGAGCCTCTGCTCTGAAGTCTAGCGGCACCCGCATCTTCCGCATCACCGGGCGCGCAGGCTGATCCGCACCGCGCGGCGCTGATTCGCTGCCGCGGAGACTGCAGCGCCCGCGACGCGCCCGCCCCTCGCGGTGCACGCCGGCTGGTGCAGCCTCAGTCTGTCTGCAGCCGCGGCCACCGGGAGCAGCGCTGCAGCCGGGGCACCGACGCCTGAGTGCCCGCTCAGCGCCCCCGAGGATAGCAACGGCGAGCCCTCAAAGCGCGCACGATGCAGGCCACCGCCGATTCCACCAAGATGGATTGTGTTTGGAGCAACTGGAAAAGTCAGGGTATTCTCTTTATTTCAGTAGTGCATGCCTGCGGCGCTCACGGGAACCCGGGACCCGGAATCAGCCATTGTGCATCATTTCACCTGTGGGACCTATGCATGCTTTATACCCAAGAGCTTTCTGTTGGGGGGAGTAAACTTGTTATGTCAAAAATCAGAGTGAACGGTGTTTGGTTTTTTGTTTTTGTTTTTTACTTTTCCCATCTTAAAAAAAAAAAAAATCCCCCACCCCCACCCCTTTGTTTTCTTGTTGTCAGGCTACTGTTTTAAATGCATCTTTTGCCTCCTCCTGGAGCTCTTTTGAGTTCCGCTCAACGTCAAGTACTTGTTTAATCTCTTCTTATTCCCGGAGTTAAAATGCTTTCTTATTGTTCCATGTATCCCAGTGCATTTAATTTGTGCCTAAAGATTGAAATCTAGTAGAACCGTTAACTGAGTGGGTTCTAGTGCATCCTTTTAAGAGGGACACACCCATTTTAGGGTTATTATTTGTGGTCACACAAAGGAAACTGGAAATGCAGAATAGCTCTCAAAATCCTGAAAATATTATGGCGTAGACACATATTAGGATGATTCAGTTTGAAATATTTCGGGTTTTTTGTCTGTCATTGGGGTAACTTGTAACTACTGTTCATTAATAATGGGTATATCTGGAACAAATGGAGGGAAATTAAAAAACAGTGCCAGTTGCTCTCTGATATAACAGATTTATTTTGAAACAGTCCATATTAGCACTGGGTGTGGCCACCCTCTAGCCTCGCTTGGATTGCTTTTCAGCCATTTTTATTCAGCCTCATACTTCACACATCTCCATCTCGCCTTTGTTACATTAAGATTCTCTCTTTCACCTTGCTCAGTTTGAGATTACTAGGAGAAAGGGAGACTTTGCAAGAATGAATTATGTGTTGTAAACTTGGGTGTTTGTTATATGAAGTGTCTTTTAATGTTTAACAAATGGTTCTGAAGAAGGTGCGTTTGACTTAACCTGCAGGGTTGCAGCATCCCTCAGGGGACCAAGAATACTCTGGAGCAGAAACTGATTTTTTTTAAAAAGGCACCTTTCTCTTGTCATATTGTATCACAAAAAGAATGGGATGTCTTAATACCCCATAGAGTTTTTCTTTGGTAAATTTTTTAAGCAAAGAAAAAGTAAACATGAACCTCAGAATTAAGAGCATATTTTCTCTGCCTCTTATTTGTTAGTTGGGTGGCAGAGACATAAAATGCAACAGTCTAGTTCAAATTATTTGGATCTATTGGAAATACAACTGTCAAAAGTGAATAAATGGACCTAATAAATTTAAAAGCCAGGAAATAAATGTATGGCCATCCAGGGGCATCATTTTAGAGAATGATGATAACTACATGACCTGGCATATGTCTTATACAGAAGACAGCTGTGAAAATTCTTGGTAACATTTCATTCTTGCTACATGTTTAGACTCATCCAGTTTATTCCAAATACACACTCAATGGATAACTATGGCTTGATAGAATACCAAGTTTAGTTGGATATAAAGTTGGTTTTTAAGATTATTCTTACGGATTTCCTCTATTCTTACCAAAAGTAGGTAGCAGAAGTGTCAAATTTTCTAATATGTGTAAGATCTAAGACACTGTTTCATCATAATCCTATGTGTTTGCCTCTGTTGACATTTTCACTGGGGGGTTAAAAATATGGACATTTATAATCAGAAAACAACACAAAATGCTTTAATTTGTCCATTAAAGACTGTCATTTTCATTTGCAGTGTACAGCTGTTTATGAAGATTAATGCAGGATCGTTGAGGGTCTTTTATACTCTGTGACCTTTGGTAATCTTCAGTACCATTGATTTCCTTTTGTCAGATAGAACAAAGCCATTATCCTGAAAATTGACTGATAACTGGGTGGGTGGGTTTATAGGCATAAAGGAGAAATTATAAGTAAATTATTCCTGTTTCTCCCCACTAGGAGAACTTTCATCTAAATTAAAATCTACAATAAGATTCTTGTTTAGTATTTTAAGTATATCTTTTAGTTCTCTAATTATAAAAAAAATGCTGTTCTTAACACCGGCTGCATATTAATATCACCTGGGAAGCTTTAAAAAACACAAAGGATGCCTGTACCCCACCCCTAAAGGTTCCGATTCCATTAAGCCAAGCATCAGTATTTTTCAAAAGCTCTCAAATGAGTTTAACACATAATCGGGGTTGAAACCACTCAGGTGCAATAATTCTTAGCCTAATCCATAGCCCAGCAGAGCAAGGTCTAGTATACAAATGATGAAATGGGTATGATACAAGAGCAGCTGTGAATGTAGTTAAAAGAAGTCAGTATAACATTGGGGATAATGTCCTCCAGAAATAGTGAGAAGTGAAGGTTTTGCTTGGAAAAGGGAATAAAGGGAGCCCCCAGGCTTCCTCCATATTATTAAACAATTCCACAAAGAAATTGTAGTTCCTTAGGTATGTCAGAAAGACTCTACTGAAACTAATATAATGTGTCCTAAAAACTATAGTATACATGCAAAAGGAAGCTTATGTTTATTTTATTAATATATATGATTTTAGCTGTAGACAAGAATGTTTAAAGAGAGACTAAAGTCCACATTATACTACATTACACAGATTCTGCTTCCATTAAGAAAATGATACTCATACCCAATTTGTTGATAAACCAAAGCCCAATCTGCTCAGTGAAGATGAAATAAGAAAATAACCTAATAAAACTTGGCAATATACCTGGGATTCTTCAGATTACTAGTTATTACTGTTAAATATTAACATTTACTGGGCACTTTTACTACTTTACTTGTATCATTGCAGTTAATCTTCATGAATCCTATGATGTGTGAGTTTTATTATTATCCCATTTTAGAAGTGATGAACTGAGGCTTCTTGCCAACGCACACAGCTGGTAATGCCAGAGGCCAGATTCAAGCCGAGGCTGTCTGACTCCAAAGCCCTTTGATTCTTCTACTCTACCATCTGCCTCCAAAGTAGATGGCTTCTTCCTGAATGGCTTTTCTAAAAATGTTAAGAATTATCTAGGTAGTAGGGGGGTGTTAAAAACCCCTCCCGTTTACATACCTTTCATTTTGCCAAACGTCTTCTCATTTGAGCTTTTCAGTTTACTCTTGAACTACATGAGGCTCAAAGAGGTTATGTGACTTGCCCAAAGTTTTTCATTAAGTGGCAAGTGGGGTAGTGAAAAGGTGACTGTAGCCGAAAATCCTGAACTCTTCCCATCTCACATACTGCCTCTTTCACTAATGCTGAGTTTCAGAAACTGAACTCTCCTTTACCCCTTCCAAGATATTTTCACACAGCTTATCTCTTTAAAGACAAAGCAATATTGAGCAGTTGATTTTGCTCAATTTACACCATTGTTGTCATTATCATCATCATGAGCTCATCATTAAAAATTCTCCATCATTATTATCCATGTGTTGGTCATTGTCCTAAACTCTTGTTACAGATCTTAATCCCATATCTTTCTGAGATTATTGTTTTACTCTCACTTCCCTGGTGGCTCAAACAGTAAAGAATCTGCCTGCAATGCAGGAAACCCGGGTTTGATCCCTGGGTCGGGAAGATCCTCTGGAGAAAGGAATGGCTACCCACTCCAGTATTCTTGCCTGGAGAATTCCATGGACAAAAGAGCCTGGCAGGCTACAGTCCGTGGGGTCTCAAAGAGTCGGACACAACTGAGCAACTAACACAATAACATTTTATAGAGGAGGAAATGGGATTTTAAGATTGAGATGGCTAGTAATTTGTCCTAGGACTTAATGAGTCCCAAATGCAGAGCAGTCTGCTCTTTGACCACTCTACTATACTACCTGAATCCAACTGATACTGTGGCGGGGGACCACTCATTCATATCATTTCACTTGTACTCTAAAGATTGCCTTTTTTTGTTTCCCAAGTATCACTGCTTTTGACAGTTTCATGGGCAGGACACTTGGCAATGTGGGAAGTTGAGACTAATAGCTCCCACTTACTGTAGGTGGCAGCATTTTGTACTTACTGATCTCCCTAAAATATTGTAAAATATTGAAGGGTGAAATACCTTCCAGAGAATATAATCTCACATATTTCTCATTTTGTTAGACAATAAAGTATTTTGAAAACTATATGCTGACCTTTAGTTCTCTGTGAAAACAGTGTTGAGTGTAGTCTGTTCTCAAGGGTGCTAGTTCAGAATGACCACGCCTCCCCAAATACAGAAAAAATGTCTGTTTTAGCCATAGGAATTGAATTGTATGCTTGTATTTTGAAAATGGCATTTAATAAAGCCAATTTTACATATAGATATAAAGATAGACCAGTCCCATCATTCAGCATTTTACTTAGGTTCGGTATTATTAGAACACTTGTGCAAACCTTACAGCATAAATAATTTCATCTACAAACTCCCTCTCTCAGATTCTAAAGAGATCTAATGGGAAAACTTTCTTAGCTGATGATCTAGGGATTTGTTTTTAATGAAAAAAAACTCATTATACAGATAATATACCAAACATAGGTAGTTATTACTTCACTGAAAAATAAAATTCTCCTTTTTCACAATGTATTATCATTTTCAAGAGAATTTTTTAAAGGAATATTTCAAAATTTGGGGAGAAAATAGTGGCTTTTTTGGTTTTCTAAAAATAATACATGTGCATTATGAAAATTTCCATTTCAACAAAGAGAGTTTCAAATGAAAGCCACAAATCACCCAAAGTCCTTCCATCTAGAGTTGATTAATGTTAATATTTGTTGAATATCTTCCAATATCTATATACCATATAAAATGAATCTAGAGGTAGAGAACAAAAGCAGTTTTTATTAAACAAGATTGTACATATCTTAAAAAGAATCTGAAATAATTTAATGGAAGAAACCAACATGAAAGAATTGCTCAACTTCAAATACGTGTTTCTTTGTGTTATGAGCTATTCCTTACTAAAATTAAGAAAAAAACTATGATAAGCATCAATGGCGTAGACTCATTTTTTAATTACATGTTTTGGCTTTAGACTGTATAGATGGACTCTGCAGTGATTTTTTTTTTAAAAGGAAGATCCACCCTGGGTAAGAAAGGTTGACAAAAATTCCAGTCTAAATCTACATCTTTAAATCTATGGTTTTTCTCATATTTCCATGAATTAATATTTCTTTCATTAAAAAATAATAATATTCCTGATACTTCATCACTAAAGCATTATGATTAGTATACATCAATAGGGGTTGTGGATGAAATCTTCTGTCATCATCAGCAGGCCCTTCCTTCATTTTTAAAAAGTTTCTCTCCTTGCCTCCTTCCCTCCTACTATTTTCTTATAGTATTTGAAATGATGTTCTTTACTCAGTTCTTTTTCATCTTTAGAAAAATTAATACATTCAGGAACAGAAATCTGTGAAGTAATTGACCTATTTTAAGTTCACTTAAAATAGAATTCTAAAATCCACAGAAAGCTAATTAAATTTGCATCACCACTAAATTTCCCATCCTTCTCAACCTGTTCTCTAAGTTGTGTGCATACTTGACCATGTGTTAATATTTACATTTGTCACTTTTCCAGTTCCATGACTACCTTATAATTAAGCTCACAATTTGAAAACTAAGAACTTGACATTAATAATTTTAAAAAACCCATCTTCTGCCTATATTATGGATAATAACAATACCTATATTAAAACATGACATTGTATTGTATTCTAACTTCATAGAATATATTTCAAATAAAATAAGATTGTTAGGAGTTTTAGAACATAGAAGTATAGAGTTCTATTTCCCCCAAATGTTTGAGCTATGAAGTTAAATCTGAGCAATTATCTTATTGTTTCACAAGAGAAAATCCTCAAGTTCTTCCTTATTTCTTATATTGACAAAGGCAGAAAATAATTCAAGCCTTACTTACAGGTTCTTTGACCAAACTGGTGTTTAATGTTTAGAATGTATTACATGCATGTTTAGTTGCTCAGTCGTATCCAGCTCTGCTTCCCTGTGGACTGTAGGCTGCTAGGGTACTCTGCCCATGGAATTTCCAGGTAAGAATACTGGAATGAGTTACCATTTCCCCCTCCAGGAGACCTTCCCAACCCAGGGACTGAACCCGGGTCCCTGCATGTCCTATGCAGGCAGGTGGATTCTTTACCACTGAGCCACCTGGGAAGCCCCAGAACTTATTACAGTTAGACCCATTTCACAGTGGGCATAGTTCAAGTGTAGTCATATCTTAAGTTCGGCCTTCAGAATCATTTCACCAAACTGCAGACCAAATCTAGTGGTAATGGGGGTCAGGAATGCATAATGTTTTATTGAATAGAACAAAAGTACAGTGAGAGATTATTCCTTTCCCTTGTCATATCTTTTCAGTTCAAGAAGTATTTTAGCCATTATAGTCTTTGTCAAGTTTTTAAAATATATTCTTTTTTTTTAAAAAAGAACCAACAGCAGTCTTCCTCCATGGTTCTCTTCTATTCTGATACAATGATGGATTTTAATAAAGGTATGGCTCAGACTAAAGATTTTGTGACTAATTATGACTGATGACAAACCAACCAATGAACCGTTTTGTATTTTGATCAAGTCAGAAAGCTTATTAAAGAAAGAAAAAGCACACAAAGACATTCATTATTCAATCTCCTGAAAATTTTTCTGTGTGCCTCCCTCTACTACCATGTCCCCAAGGCCTATCTTTCTCTCCACGTGACCATAAATCTTCCTTTCATCCCAAATGAGCCCATTAGCTGGAGGTTTAGCAGGAGGGGCTGACCCCCTCATCTTAAATACTGGCCCTACTGTTTCATTTCCTGGACAGGCCTACTCTACCAGGGTGACAGTGGCCTGAGCAGCACTGTGTTAACTTTACAGCGTGGAATGCGACCCTCGTGGCTAGAACTCGCAAACAGGAGCCACATTCAGCCGCTAAGTCCAGGAAAATGGTAAATCTTACGTGAACATCAGAGTAGTTTACATTATCAGTCTAATCTGAAGGGTAGTTGTTAGAAGAATGTGTTTGCTTTTGTGTCGCATAGAAGAAAAGTCCCAGAGATTGTTGCTAGCTGTGCCTTTGGCAGTAAAATCCTTCACTTCCCATTGTTCTGCCAAAGCTGATTAGAGTATATCACCTGTGTGGGTTAAATGCTGTGCTCTTTTACTGTCTGTATGGAGCACCAGGCTTAATGTATCCTTCCTTTCAAAACATCCACTGAATTACTTAACTGTCTACGGATAATGTTGGCATTTTTCTCCTGACAGTCATTTTGACTGCATTTAAAAGATGTGAAGGAAGAACCTAGAAAATGAAATCACTGCAGGAATCTTATCTGCAAAAATCTTTTAGCAATTTCCCCTCTGAATGCAGGGCTCCTGTATTACCTTTTTAAATTTTACCTTATGTAGAAGACTGTTTCATGGCAAATGGAACTCACAGACTAGTTGACCAGACAGTGTCATCTTTGAGGCTCTCTGTGTATGTTTAAAGTATTTTCTTACATCTATTTCCATTATGTTTCTCTAGTTTAATGGCAAAATTAGGGAATAAAGTAGGAAAAGTTATTAATGTTTCTTCTTGTTAACAAAAATCAGAGTAATGGGCTTTTTAAAAGATATTTTTATTTTTATCATTAGGTTTTTTTGGGTCACTCCATATGGCCTTCAGGATCTTAGTTCCCCAACAAAGGTTCAAACATCATGCCCGCTGCAGTGGATGTGTGGAGTCCCAACCACAGGACCACCAAGGAAGTCCCATAATCGCTGCTTTAGACACTGAGTTGTAAAGAACTGAGATTTTTTTTAGCCTTGTAATCCTTTCCACAAGGTGGTCAATTATTGGAAGCTTGCTAAAAAGTAAATATAAAAGTCAGGTGAAAGTGAAAGTTAGTCGCATAGTTGTATCCAACTCTGTGATCCAGTAGACTGTAGCCTGCCCAGCTCCTCTGTCAGTGGGATTCTCCAGGCAAGAGTACTGGAGTGGGTTGCGATTGCCTTCTCGAGGGGATCTTCCTGACCCAGGGATCGAACCTGGGTCTCCTGCATTGCAGGCAGATTCTTTACCAACTGAGCCACTATATCATTTTTCAACAGTTCTTTTCTTGAAATGCTGATGTCATTTGTGAACAGGAATCTCACACATTTTCTGACCTTGCCTTTTAAAAAGTAGCACTAACTTGTTACATAGCAAGTGGTGCAGTGCTACCTGAAATCTTTTCTAGACCAAGATGAAATATAAATAAATACATTTAAGAATATGGTGCAATAATGCAGATAATTGTGCACAATTTATTGCCATTTATATTATCTACATTTTGCCTTATAAATAGAATATGAATAGCTGCACCACCGTCTTTTCAGTTCATACATTTTTAATATACTTTCTGAATACTGGCATCACTATTAGATCATTTAATTTTACATTTAAATGTTTTACATTTAAAATAAGGTGCCAGTCCAAAAAACTGCCGCAAAAAGGCTTTCTCCCTAGAAATTCGACATTGAATTTTATTTCCATTTAGCTATTCATTCAAACCTTGGATCACTTCTGTTTTTTTGTTCTTTTCTTGCCCAGATTATGGAAATAAGGGTAGCACTGATTTCAGCATTTGAGATTAGGATTCTTCAAATCCTCCAGTACACCCCTGACTGAATTAGTTCTAAGTCAGCTTCAGGCAGGCTGCAGTGTGAGCTCCCACCTGTGGTTTGGGGACCAAGATGAATTCACTGAGCCCTGTCTGTTTATTAGATTGATAGAAGGCACTGATCTCCCATTTCATTTCATTGCTCCTTGGTATTTAGCAAAGTGATTTTTATAATTGGCAAAGCAGTACAATAATTTACCTGTCTTAGTGAATGTACACTTAGCTATTTAAACTCTCATCTAGCCTTCTTGTATTAGGAGGATATTGAAGGAAGAGACAAGCTATTTATTACGGTATCCAAAGGCTACGTGTGATCATTTGCTGCAATTACAGAGATGCTTATTTTTTTCTTACTTGGACTCTAAGGAAACTTTATTCAAATACTGATTTTTCTGGACCAGGTACTATAAAGCTTCCTACACAAGTTTGCATAACTCTAAGCAAAATTAAAATGTGAAAAATTGGCATTTGTACAGCAACTTTGGAACATAAAAATTCTCTTCTGTGATCACACTTCATCACTTCCTACCCTTCCCACTGAATCCTCAGAACTTCAGGCTATTTGCTGGCTTTCCCGACACACACAGCCCTTGTTGCTCTCCCAGCCCAGAAGTTCCCAAAGATCTTCACTGCTCGTCATTCCCAGCCTGAGCCCAAGGTGGTTCATTTCACTTCTGTCCTCTTGGATCTTTGACTCCTCCAGCCATGCCCCTGTGCCAGCTCACAAATCTGGTCCAGCCCCATCATCCACAGATCAGAGTGCTCAGCCTCTAACCCTGTTGACTGGATCCACAGAGATCCTTGACTCTAACCAAACCCTCTTACTTCCTGGAAGTTCTTTATTAATTTGTTTTTGAGTCCTTACTGTATTTTTCTAGGTCAGTTCTGTCCGATAGAAATATAATGTGAGCCACACATGTTATTAAAATTTTTCTAGTAGTCACATTAAAAAGCAAAAAGGAACAGGAAAAATCAATTTTGATAATACACTGTATTTACCCTGGCATACCTAGAATATAAACTTTTCAACAACAAAAGATCACTATAAAAATGATTAATGAGATATTTTTTATGTCTTTTTTTATACTGTCTGAAATCTGACATGTACTTTACACTTGCAATGTACTTTAATTGAGACTAGCCACATAAAGTATTCAGTAACTACTATGGCTCATCACTGCTGTATTGAACAGTGCAGGTCTGGACCTCTCCCAATCTCTTTAAGCCCTGCTTCTGTCCTCCTCAGTCTCAAGAGGACCTCAGGACTCATTTTCCAGAGAAGAGCTGAGTAAATCCACCGTGAGCCACTTGATGATGCTCTCTCTCCTCCTCAGTATATCTGTAGCCACGCCCGTCCTTTAACGAAATGTCCCTCCATCTCTATCCAGCCTTTCATGCTTCTTCCTTCTTTGAGAAGAAAATGCAGTGACAGAGTCCATCCTTTCCCTGCCTTTTCTTTCACTTTGCTCGAACAAATATCTCCTCGTTCCAGGATCTCATCTCTCCCCTTTCCGCTAACATTCCCAAGTTTACTTACCCTTGAAATTTGCTTATTGCTGCTCCCTGAACTACCATTCTCTTTACCATCTTCTCTACCACTTTGAACTTCCCTCCACTGACTCAACCCTTTGTGACAGAGCTTCCATCCTCACTCTGTGCCAGTTATGGGTGACTTCCTAGGCTCCAAAACCAGGGGTCCTTTCTCATTTCCTTCATTGCACTTATAACATCCCACACTGTAGCCTACCCCTTTCTTCTGGAAGTTTCCTTCTTCTCGACTGCCATAACCAACACTCTTGAGGGACCCTTTCTAATACCTAGACAGGACTTCTTTTTTTTTTTTTTTTAATTTATTTAAGTGGAGGCTAATTGCTTTACAATATTGAGGTGGCTCTTGCCATACACTGACATGAATCAGCCATGTGTGCACGTGTTCCCCATCCTGAACCCCCCTCCCACCGCCCTCCCCATCCCATCCCTCAAGGTCGTCCCAGTGCACCAGCCCTGAGCACCCTAGACAGGACTTCTTTCACAGCTTTATTCAATCCTTTGAGTAAAGAATGAATTATAGGTCATCGTCTATTGTACCCCTTATTCTCTCCTTTCTTGGAGGCTTCCTCTACTCTCATGGCTTGAATCATCATTTCCACTCAGAATACATCCAAATGTAAATATTCAGCCTTCTTATCTAAGAAGGACTTTCCTGGGGGCTCAGACGGCAAAGCATCTGCCTACAATGCAGGAGAACCAGGTTCAAGCACTGGGTCAGGGAGATCCCCTGGAGAAGAACATGGCAACCCATTCCAGTACTCTTGCCTGGAAAATCCCATGGCTGGAGGAGCCTGGCAGACTACAGTCCATGGAGTCGCAAAGAGTTGGACACGACTGAGCAACTTCACTTTCTTTCTTCTTTCTTATCTAAATGTCAGCCCAGCACTTCCACTTGTCTGCTCTGCATATCCATCTGAATATCACATGGATATTAATGTCCATTTTAGCTCAGGGCTACTGTGACAAACTTATAAAAAGAAATCATTTTATTTCCAAGCCTCTAAAAAATTACTGTGTTGTATGTGATTGTCAGCATCATCTCATTTGTGATCCCTGTCCCATCTCTGCCCCAGGCTGTGTCAAAATGCCCTGCTTGATGTCATTACAGCGGAACCTGGAGATATGAAGACAAGTGTCAGCTTTTTGCCAAACCAGTTTCCCCTAAGATTTCCTATTTTTGTCACTGATACTAATCATTCTATCACCCAGCTTTGAAATGTTGCTTTCCCCCTTAATTAGTTCTTCCTCCTTTCTCCCACAGCTAATCAGTCACCATTCTTGTCAACTAATCCTTCATAATATTTCCCTTTATTCACCCCATCTCCTTAACAAACTGTTCACCATGTTCCAAACCATCCCCCATCCTCTTTCATCAATCCCAGTACTGTCCCTCTCTTGAACTCGGCTTTTGCCACTGCTGACAACACAGGATATATTGGCACTGAGGCAGCATTTTTAAAAAAATGTTCAGTCTTCCCAGCTAGATCTTAAGTTCCTTAAAAGCAGGAACAGAATGTTATGGTCTCTTCATGCCTGTGCTTACTAAATAACAGATGGGAGTAACTGTATACTGTTGACAATGACTTTATTTCCCTTAAAGAGAAAAATCACTATAAATATCTAGTGCTGGAAGCAGATTTAAATATAATCAAGTGGTCTCAAATTAATTTAGCATACTTTGGGGGACAGTTAACTTCCAACCACATAACAGAACAGAGGCAACTGTTCTGAGAAACACATCAAACTTAGGGTTTGATCTTGCTTCTCCTATTAACTAGTTAGTACGTGGTTGTTGTTTAGTTACTAAGTCGTGTCCTCTTCTTTGTGATTCAGTGGTCTGTAATCTGCCAGGTCCCTCTGTCCATGGGATTTCCCAGGCGAGAATACTGCAGTGGGTTGCTATTTCCTGTTGTGCCCAGAGTCCGAGTCCCCAAAACTGAGAGAATAAGATGTCCACAGCAATGCAAAAGCATAAAGGGGTTTATTACAAGCTCGAGCCCGGGCCTAGGTTTCATCCAGCACAGTGGAATCTGACAAAGGCCCTGAGCTCTGAATCACATATACTTTTATACAGACGGTTCTTTGTTTCTGTAACAGCATAGCTGATTGGTTAAACCATACGCGCGCGGGGGACTTTTAAACCTCGCATCCCTATCTGGATTGGCTCGGGTCTGGCGCAGGCCAGGGCTATGGGGATTTTTTCTGATTGGTCGAGCTACACTGCCTGCGGGAGTTCCCAGAGCCTCAGCTTTTCTCCGGCCTAGCCTCCCCCTGAGTCTGTCCCGTTTGGTCCTAACATTCCCCCCTGTCTTTTTATCCTTGAGAGGAATCTTCCTCTCTATTCTGAGGCACTGCCTGCTATTGTTGCCTCAGTGCCATTACCTGAACGGTATTGACATGGTCTTTTACAAAGGCAACAAGCTTAGTTATTATGCATGGACCAAAAGTAAGTATTAATAGCAGCACTATTAGAGGGCCCATCAGGGTGGAAATTAGCGTTATTAACCACAGGGACTATTGGAACCAGGACTCAAATTAATCTTGAGACAATTTTTTTTTTTTTTTTAAACACAGCACATAGGCTCCCTGAGAGACTTCATACTCAAGATATTTTTTGGGAATTGGGGCGGAGGTCTCTTTCTTCTGTAATTTCTTTTTGCTGTGCATGGGCGTAGGCCTGCCTAGCAGAGCAGAAGTCTCTCTACCTGATCTAAGTTGGGGTTTTTACATCTGAAACCAGCTTTTACCCTTATAGTTGCAGCAATTTAGTTGGCCCCTCTCAGAGATGAAATAGACAAGGGCCAAACATGAAACCTAACAGGATGGTCATCTCTGGTCCCCGGAAACAGAAGGCAACATTTGGGGTGAGGGTTACAGGGTTTGTGACCCCTTCTGATGGGTTGGTGGTGAGGCAACAGAGCAGTGCTCCAAGAATCCTGTGTTTAGTCTGAAGTTACCATCTTTTACCTGGGTCGGGGCTCAAAGACATGGTTATGCATATTTCTTTGAGTAGGAACCAGGACTCTGTCTGGAGGCTGTACCAACCTTTGATAGTTTTTGTTTTTGTATCCCCTCCCTTCCCTGATTAGCAATTGTTTGAATCTATGCTTTGGAATTCAGGGAAGGCCAAGGAGGCTGAACAAAGTTTATATCCTACAGATAAGAAATGGAGAACACAGAGCAGATCTGTATTCCAGAACCCCACAGAGTCCCGCTCAGTTTTAATTTTAGGGAACTAGGCAACAATGACTATGATAACTTTCTGTCAAAATGGGGCATAGGACTGCCCCAGCTTGGAGTATAGGCACTGAATCGGAAGTATTCTGAGTTTCAAGTTGTAGATCTGAGTCTTGTATGATTAAAATCCTAATCTCATTTCTTTTAATAGCCAAAGCAGATTTTACCATTAATGACGTCTGTGTTTTTCTAGATATGAGAAGATGCAAGAATTGGGACTCATAAAATCTTTTTCTGAAAAAAATTTAACTATCTGATGGCCTGTTTTGCCAGTTTTTCGCAGAGCACAGAGTGCCTCATTTCTGATTTTTACCCTGAACTCCTTTCAGGGGCGTTGAAAGTCAGCAGTTGCAGCGGCCATGATTTAATCTTTATAGATGCAGATGGCGAGTGTCAGTCTTCAGTTGGCAGAGCCCTTTTTGCTCATAAACTTGACCACGATTATGAGAGGGGCACTGCATGACCATTTTATCCCACGGTGTTGAGAGTGTCCATTTTCAGGTAAACAGGCCACTCAATGTGCTGTTACTGGACTAGGCCATGAAACAGTATCTAAAATTCTCTGGACCACCTGTCTTACTAGCTTTTTGGTCCAGGAAAATATTCCTTTTTGTTGCTTCTTGCCATATCTAGAGTTACACTGTTACCATCATCGATCTCATATGGGACTATATATTATTATTAGAGGCCTCACACACACATTTGACAGTGTAAGAAACAGCAATTTTGTAAAACAGGGGAAATACAAATAACATAGCCAGCAGTATTAGTAAAGTCACAAGTAAGACTTATGTTAAGAACTTCCATTAGATGTAGCCCAGTATATCTTCAGGTCATCTGACTTAGTCTGCCCTGTAGAATCTTTATCTTCCAGGGAAATTACATGTTGGCACCATCTATAAGGCACATAGCCCAGTTTTTTTAGTGTTATTAGACTGATTATCTTTAGTATGATTTAATTTTTTTTTTAAAGTAAATTTTCTCAGGGCCAACCAGTTAAAGTCTGGTAATAGAGAAATTTACCAAGGTAACCCAGAACTAGACATGGGTAATTGGTCACAAACCCAACAATTGGATTGATTTTTAAAACTAGCATAGGATCAGGCCTATGATAGAAAAGCATTTGACTTATATGCAAAGGTCTAAGAAGTCAAGAAAACATAAAATTACGTCTTTTTCCAGTCCTGGTTGCAGGTCATGAGGCATCTGATCTTCATCCAAAGATAGATTATTGAGATAAGCTTCAGAAACAAACTTAGGGTGTTCTTTAAGAATTTAATTAAATTTTACATTAACATCACATAACAGCAAAGAACTATCTAAGAGATGAGTCTTACTAGATGCAGACCTCCATTAACAAACTGGTATTTAACATTTTGAAATATCTTTTTCTCCTTAAAGTTACCCTTATTTTTATTAAATATAACCAAATTAAGGCTAGTTTGTTAGCGAAATAAGTCTGTTCTCCCTGATTTTGGTCTGATGATTTTTATAACCATAATTGATTATAGGCTTTTATTTTGCTGAAACATTTATAGAGTCTCAGACTGAACTTTTAAAATAAAACAGGGCTGGGAAACTCACACCAAAGGCTTACCACAGATTTTGCCTAACAAATCTAGGTGAATTTTTCCCTTTTTAAGGTCTCAAAAATTTTTTTGAGACTTTTGTATCTGTGAGATAACCTTCCTAACTCATTTGATAAACTTACTTGAAACCTAAGAACTTCCAATTTTTAGAGGAGTCAGAAAATATAATTGTTTTGTTTATAACATTTAATTTTACCAAAGTATTGTCATAATTAGTTTGAGAGGAAGATTTTCTCTACTTTCTGAAAACATACGATTTAAACCCATGATGTTCCAGATAGAAACCATAAAAGTTATAAGCATATTCACTGGTTCATTTAGTCTCTTTGCTAATTTTTGTGAAGTCATCAGGTTTTCTATTAAAATACCAGGACATATCAGAATGTTAAAAACTCCATAATTTTTAGGATAACTGTATTAGTAACTTTACCTTACATTATAATATGAGCAGATTTATTACTCATTTGATAATCTTTTTATGTAATTTAACCAACCAAATAAACACAGTTTAATATCTCTCTTTGGGATGCTTCAGGGGCCCTCTGAAGCACCCCAAGGTTAGCTAGAAGCCAAAAGTGCTTCATAGAATGATTTAGGAAGTTTTGTCAACAAATATCAGAAAGCTTTTGAGCACTCAGTCAGATGGGACTATAGGTCACTGTGAAACAACAGCTATTCACTCAGCCAAAGTAACAATATGGGATTTCAGAGGCAAATACAGAACAGACCATTTAAGAGGCAAATGAACTTAGATCTATTGTCAAATGCAGTTTAACATCTGAAGAAAGTGTGTCTTTTTAACAAAGAGAAAAGCCAAATTCAAGTTTTTGCGCCAGCTTATTTTTAGTCATTAACAGTCCCAAATTTCTTTAGCTTTTTTTGTAAGAGGAAACTAATGTTTAGTAATAAATGTTTTAAAATTTTACTCTATTTGGAAGTGAGCTAGCTAGTCAGTGAACTTCTATCACTTAGTTTAGCACAACCCAATTTAAGTTACCCCAATTTGGACAGACTATTTTAGACAGACATTTTTAAAGCATAATTATTCTTAATAGAGTTTATCTAAAAGCTCATATCTCATTTATATATATATATATATTTTTTTTTTTTCCAGTGTCAGGAGTTAGAGATGGTCTAGATAAGTGTTTTTAAGAGCCCTGGTCTCAAGGCACAGTGAAAGACAATAAAGTTCTAACAAATGGCGGCAGGTCTAAACCACATGGTGGCCAGACAAAGCAAAATGGCCATCAAAAATCACTACACAGAGCACAGAGTTAAAACACACATATATAAACCCGGCAGTCCTCATCAAAGTGAAAGTGAAGTCGCTCAGTCATATCATACTGTTTGTGACCTGCGGACTGTAGCCCACCAAGCCTTTCCATAACATCAAAGATTTTAAGGGAGGAAAGGAAGCCAGGTTGAAAGAAGAAGGGGGAGGAGGCGGGAGAGGGGGCAAAAAGGGGTGGCCTTACAGACGTCTCCTGCCACCTACAGATACCCAGGCCTTACGCGACTTTTCCCTGGGCTTTCAGAGAAGGGAGGACTGGAACTCGGCCCTACCAGAAATCAGAACCAGAATTTGAGTTCTCTGCCAAGAGGAAGTGATAAGTCTCCAATCCTCAACTCAGGCTGAGGGCCCTTCGACCAGATTTTTGCGTCTAGGACCAGGGAACTAGAAAAAAAAGAGAAGGATAGGAAGGGTTAAGGAGAGGAGACAGAGAGGGAAGGGGAGGGAGATCAATAAAGTCTCTTGTTTCTTACCGGTCGGGGCACTCTGGCCAGTTGTCCGCGTCAGGAAGAGACCAGGGACAAAAGGGTCCCAGTTGCGGCCGCTGGGTCTGGTCCATTGGCAGGCAAGCTGGCCCCTGAGTACCCGGAGTGGTCAGGATGTCAGTCTCGGTGAAGAAGAATCCCACCAGAGTCCCCATTTGTTGCAGGAAGAGGGACCCCTTCCAGGGCCCGAAACTGGGCTCTTGCCTAACACTCGGAAATGAATTGTCCGAGGAGACATATGTGCTGACAAAGCAAGAGATTTTATTGGGAAAGGGCACCCGGGTGGAGAGCAGCAGGGTAAGGAAACCCAGGAGAACTGCTCTGCCGCGTGGCTCGCAATGTACAGGCGGTGTCTCCTTTAAACCTTTCCCGAACTCTTCCGGTTGGTGGAGGCTTAAAACAACTCATGCAAATAGTTACTATGGTGCCTGGCCAGGGTGGGGCGGTTTCAATCAGTGTGCTTCTCCTAACAATTTCCCTTATAAGATGGGGTATATAGCGGCGCCGTTGGTTCAGGCTCCTTGAGATTCTTGGGGTTTTTTTTCTTACATGTGTCGCCAACACCTGAGGGGTAGAAAATCCCTGTTGAGGCAAAAAGGTTTTACCCAAGGAGGGGGGGCTTGGTCAGGGTGTCCGATCCGCGGTCGGAAGACGATATCTCGGACTTGGTGTACAGTTCCCAAGTCAAAGGTGCCTTCTGAGGGCCAGCCTACATGGAAGGTCAGCCATTCTGTGCTGCAAAAAAGTTATTAGTTTGTTCTTCTTCACCAGCACCGATAGATCCTGTGCTCTAGACTTAAAATCAGAAAAATGGTCAGTCATAAGGGACAACGGAGTGGAAGTCTCTTGCCCCATGATTACAGGATAGAACACAGGAGACAAAACGAACACACAGAGAGCAGTGACAACGCCGGCACACACAAAGATGCGACAAACAGAGGAGAGACAAACCTCGGCCGAGAGCAGTACTAGGTCTTCCTGGGCCCCCTGAACCCTCCTATCCCTCTAGGTTATCTTACCAACAAGGCGTTCACAGAGCCAGCCGCCTTCCCAGCACGATGCCGGGCCTCGGCCTTACGCTGGCTAAGACGACTAATTTGCCCCTGATTAAGCCTGACAAGAGCTCTCTTCTCACCAGAGCCAGCTGCCTTCCAGCGCGTAAGCTGGGCCTCGGTCTTACACTGGCTAACCAGACTTAACACCGGTGTTCAGATAGCTTTCCTCCAAGTGAGGAAACCCCTTCTACCGGGAGAGTGCTATTCTTCCCAGTTAAAGGGATCCCGGACGAGCCCCCAAATGTTGTGCCCAGAGTCCGAGTCCCCAAAACTGAGAGAATAAGATGTCCACAGCAATGCAAAAGCATAAAGGGGTTTATTACAAGCTCGAGCCCGGGCCTAGGTTTCATCCAGCACAGTGGAATCTGACAAAGGCCCTGAGCTCTGAATCACATATACTTTTATACAGACGGTTCTTTGTTTCTGTAACAGCATAGCTGATTGGTTAAACCATACGCGCGCGGGGGACTTTTAAACCTCGCATCCCTATCTGGATTGGCTCGGGTCTGGCGCAGGCCGGGGCTATGGGGATTTTTTCTGATTGGTCGAGCTACACTGCCTGCGGGAGTTCCCAGAGCCTCAGCTTTTCTCCGGCCTAGCCTCCCCCTGAGTCTGTCCCGTTTGGTCCTAACATTTCCTTCCCCAGGGGATCTTCCCCACTCAGGGATTGAACCTGAGTCTCCTGTACCAGCAGGCAGACTCTACTGCCGAGACACCAGGGAAGCCCCAACTAGTCAGTATATGAGTTTCTTTAGTTCCCTCACCTATTCTACGCCTGTTTAATGGAGTTTATCGTGAGGTTTAAATGAAGTAATATGTGAAAGTGCTTTGAATATTTCAGAATCTGTGTAAATAGAGAATCATGTCATAAAGTACCCAGAATCAACTTCCCACGGATGTTTTAAGAGAAACTTTTGTTAACCTCCCAGTTAGAAACCTCCAGCAATTTTAAAAGTTGGTTGAAGGACCTGTTGTGTAATTACCCTACACCAAACTAATGTTACTTCATGCCAAGTCACTTCAGTAGTGTCCGACTCTGCGACCCTATGGACTGTAGCCTGCTGGGCTCCTCTGTCCATGGGATTCTCCAAGCAAGAATACTGAAATGGGTTGCCATTTATTCCTCCAGGGATCTTCCCCACTCAGGGATCAAACCGGGTCTCTTATGTCTCCTGCACTGGCCCGCGGATTCTTTATCCGTAGCGCCACCTGGGAAGCCCAGTTACTTAGTTAACAGTTGGTGTTCTCTGCCACGGCTGCTTCTAGTAGTCCCTACCTGGTGCCTGCCATTCTCAGGCTGTTTGAACAGGGGTCCAGAGAGTCGGAAGGCTTTTCTAGAGGCCACCATCATTTTTAGCAGGTGTTATGCAGTTCATTAAGTGGAAATTCACTTGAAAAAGCAAATTCTATCTCCTCTTTGCCCGAAAACTACCTGCAGGGTCCCCAGTGCCCCTTCACATCACCTCAGGGGGGGGGCGAGCCCACCACCCCTAGCACTGTGTGCTCCCGTAGCACAGATCATGCTGTCTTATAATGTGTTTGCCTCTAAATCTGTCTGCCATGGAAATCGGTGGGCATCGTAAAACAGAAGATTACCATTTATTTATTTACATGTAAGTTTTCTTTTTTTAAACAGTTTATTTATTTTGATACCCCTGTACCTATCACAAAGCATGGCACTTAGTTCTTGCTCAATAAATACTGAATAAAAACAAATGTGGAAGCGGTAACACTGCTGGTAATGGTGATGTGTTAGTCTCCTTTTTGGTCTCCTTCCCCTTTCCTGAACTTAGCATGTAAACAATAGGAGCTCCTAGCTCCCTGGGGGCTAGACTTAGACTCCTAGGCTTATCTCAGCCACTCAAACTGGGGGAGCTGGGCTTCTTTGGAGATTTCCTTCTTCTCCCATTTTTGTCATCCACCCTCAGGGGCGCAGGGGTTTCCTGTGTCATATCTTCAAAAAGATCCTTCTTCTCTGCCCAAAAAGGATTATAATTTCGGTGCTCTGTTCTCAACAGCTGTTCTGAAATGTAAATCATTCAGTGAACTCATTCAGGTTTTTTGTTAATGACATATCCCCTTCTAGGTCTTTGCATTAAAAAAAAATAAAGACAACAAATACTTTGAAGATTAAAAGGATTACTCCAAATAAATGAATTTCTAATAGTGAAATGTCAGTGTGACTGGGGCTGGGGATTGGGGCTGGGGAAAGAGAGAGAGACTTTGGAGCAGCAGTGCTTCCACTTTGTCCAAGAAACTGATCTGTAGAGCTGGCACCACTCAAAATGGGGGGGGGGAATCTTTGTTTCACCCCAAAACATGCTCGTGATCTTCTCTCCTTCCTACACTGCAGAAGTGTTCTAGGAGGAAGGGAACATATTTTTTTCCCTAACAATATGGCTGAATATTGTAATCTTTGTGAGTTAATGTCATTGGTAGACCAAGCAGTGATGAGTGGGGGATAGATAGGGGTGAGTGACAGATCAGTTCAGGAGTAAATTCTCTCTCCAGCTTCAGGCTACTGGAGTGTCCTCAGCCTGTTATAAAAGATCCCCCCTCCCACTTTAAGCCCTTGATCTGATGTACTCTCCATCCAGCCTGAGTTAGTCTGGTGCAAGGGTTGACACTTTGCAACATTCCTTGTATCCTCTCCACAGCGTGGGGTTGTCACTAGGCTGTGTGACCTTTCCAGTACTGTCTCTCAGCTAGCTATGTACCAGAGTATGATGGGAGCAGTTCCCTGCTTTCTTCAATCTAGTCACCTTCGTTTTCCGTTGAGCTGATGACTAGTGCCTTAAACCTGGTGCCTCCACTTACGCTGCAAATGAAACTGGTAGTGTAAGCAATGGCCACTTTCATTTCGTTGTAGGGTGGGAATTTCATGTCTTATTTTCTTTTTCTGAGAATTTGTGTAATATTCTATAAAAACTATTTTTGTGTGTGTGTGACAACATGGATAGACCTTGAGGGCCTTATGCTAAAAGAGATAAGTCACACAGAGACAAGCACTGTAGGATCCCACTTACATGTGGAATCTGAAGAAGCTGAATTCATAGAAACAGAATAGAATGGTGGTTACTGGAGTCAGGGGGAAGGGGAATTAGGGAGATGTTGATCAAAGGGTATAAACCTGCAACTAGTAGATAAAGGAGTCTGATGGATCTAATGCACAACAAAGTAAATATAGTCAACAATACTGCATTACATAATTCAAAGATGCTGGGTCTTACATGTTCTTACCAGAAAAAAAGAAATAACTAGGTGATGTGACAGAGGTGTTAACTGATGCTATGTCATTGTTGTTCAGTTGCTCAGTCGTGACTCTTTGCTACCTCATGGACTGTGGCACGCCAGGCTTCCCTACCCTTCACTATCTCTCAGAGTTTGCTCAAACTCATGTTCATTGAGTCAATGATGCCATCCAACCATCTCATCCTCTGTTGTCCCCTTCTCCTCCTGCCTTCAGTTGCTATACTGCAATATATAAATATATCCCATCAGTATGTTGTACACCTTAAACTCACAAAATGTTATGTCAATTGTATCTCCCCCAAAAAAGAAACCATATGTTACTTGCCTAATTGGAGGACAAATTTGCATACATTCTTGAGCAAGTCTTCTATGCTTTTTTCATAATCTAGTGACTGAAATATTCAAAATATTTCCATTTTGCATCATATTTGAAGCACCATGGCTTTATTCTTTTGAATTAATTTTTTGTTTCTAAGTTGAAAGAGAGAAATAACTGAATGATAGGTACAATGTAGATTTTAAAATTTATATTCCAGGTTTTTAAGTCACAAGAATCTAAGTGAACAAATCATACGAAACAAAACCGTTTGACCCAAATGTCAGCTCCGGGGATTCTTGAGATAGCTACTAACTACTAATGTTTAGTTTTACTCATTTTAGAGGTAGACCATATCTCTATTCAGAAGCCTTTGGCATTGCCTGGAGTCTCCCAGACCAGCTGACAGGCTTCTGAGGCTCCACTTCTGTTTTCATTCTTAGTGCCTCCTCTCATCAGCAGGAACATGTCTATGACTGACATGCTCGTCTCCGGGCCACTATTGAGACATTGAGTTGTAAGCAGGGCATCAAGATGCATGCCATCAATGCCATCCAAAGAAAGAGAACAGATACTTCAGAGTGCTCTGAATTTTCAGTCTTGTTTCAGAGGCACATAACTGATGCCCACAGTTGTAACCCACTGAGATTTGCTCATGGAGATACTGTCACTGGAGGTTCAACAGCCTTTTCTTATCTGTGAATTTACTAACTGACCTCAGGGATGGAAAGATGCTTCCAAAGCCAAACAGGAGGATGGGAAGTGCTCTAGGAGTGGTGCTCTGTGTGCTCACCTGTGTTTAGGAATCCAGGACAACCTGTAGCGCCCGCGGCTTTGTGGAACGAGCCGGCAGCTCCCTGAAGGCGCTGCTGCTGTTGGGTGCTCTGTGTGAATGTACGTGTCTCCTCCCACAGCTATTGACCTGCTATACTGGAGGGACATCAAGCAGACGGGGATAGTGTTTGGGAGCTTCCTGCTGCTGCTCTTCTCCCTGACACAGTTCAGCGTTGTGAGCGTCGTGGCCTACCTGGCCCTCGCTGCGCTCTCAGCCACCATCAGTTTCCGCATCTACAAGTCTGTTTTACAAGCTGTGCAGAAAACCGACGAGGGTCACCCTTTCAAGTGAGTGCCCAACCCGACCAGCCCTTGCCCCACCTCTCACGTGGCTCTTTCCTCGGCCTCTATTTCACCGCCTGTGCACTTTGGGTCCTGCTTCTTTTGACCTTTAACAGGCCTCTTAGAGTCTCCTTTAACGCTGTCTTTTAATATCAAATATTTCTGTTAAATTTCTAAAGCAGACTCGTCCCTAGTCTAATGCTTACTGCTTTATTGAGCTTTTTAAAACTTTAATCACTTCTAATTAAATGTTAAATATTTATCTTCAATATACCTTTCTATAATTTATATAATATAAATCCTTGTGGGCGAATTTATGAAATGTGAAAACATTTAATTTATATTTGATATTATTTTTGTATTTAATTACTTCTCATAGTAATCATAATTCACTTATATGCAAACAGTGTTTTATGATTTAAAGTGTTTCAACAATTATTCTCCCAACTCTGTGATGAAGGCAGAACATTGTAATCCCTTTTCACAGATGGAAAAACAGAGGTTCTAAAAAGTAAAGTAAACCTTGCTCAAAGTAAATAGCACAGAACCAGGACCAAAGTGTTCAGATTTTTATTTCTGTGCTCTTTTCAGAAGTTTAATGTCAAAGGGCCAAGTTCTGTGGGATGTAAAGTTCATCCCTCAGAATCTGTATAGTATTATGTACTCACAATTGAATAGTATTATGTACCCTCTTCTGTATTTTAATACAGGGGAAATCTGACTCGAATGAGCACTGAGGAGGAGGATTTCTTTAAGGCAGTGTATTAAGTGGATATATGAAATGTGGCAGAGGGAGATATTAGCACTGCCAGCTGCATGCTCCCCAACTCCACCCCAGTTTACTCGAGATTCTAGCTTGTAAGCCCTGGGCATTTTAGCACTGACCGTCAGAGTCATACCCTCACCTGCTGCAGGCCCCGCTGCAGCTGTCCTCACCTCCTATAACCGAGGGATATTTCTGCATCCTGGAGATATAGATACTGCTGCATAATGGCTTCTGAGCCAACCTCAGTGATTCCCTGGGGATGCCTCTGAATCCTCCCTGGCTCAGCCTCATCAGCCAGCTGAATCAAGGTCTCAGGGCACCAGGCTCTTAAAAGAAGGAAAAGATGCCAGGGCCGTGCTGACAAAAGGCAAAATGCCGTGTTTCACACGTCACTTTCTAGCCTCGGGTTCCTGTGCTCATTGTCAAACACAGTTACAGTCTGATCATCCTCACCCTTGGGATGTATTTGGCCTTCTTCTAATGCAGAGTTAATGGGTCTCTGAGCTATAACTTGGTTGCCTTCCCAAAGGTGGGAAGAATAGAAAAGTGGAGTGTCATCTTACCGGGGTGAATACTATGCCTACTTCAGTGACCCTCGCCTGTGACCAGTATCCACACCTTTAGAGTCCTGTCCTGCTCCAGCCTCTACCCTAAGCCGTACAAGAGAGGTTGGCTTCTCCCACGTTCTTGGATCCAGGACTGTCAAGTTACACTGGGGATTTACCTCTCACTTGACTTATTTCTTCTGTAACTACCCAGTTGTAGGACCAAGAGTCAAACTGTTATTAGCTCAACTACTTTATCTTCCATTAGGAGACACATTTAAAACCTAAACGTTCCTTTGGCTTAATTGTTTCTATCAATAAAAGGAATATCTAACTCAGAGTACATTTTGAATCAAAACATATCAGCTAGACAAATCCGCTTTTCTGATTATTTTTCTAAAAAGCCAAACATAAAAATTCTCAATCCTCAGAGTTAGGTGAGCACTGTTAGAACTCTAGAAGTAGACAACATGGCAGAGAGAAGGAAGGAGAAAGAGAGGATAGGTCTCGTTGGTGGCCGGGGCGGGGGGGCGGGGGCGGGTGGGGAGCATGGTGGGTATGGTCAAAGCAGGAGGATCAATCGATTTTTATAGATTTGTAGAGCCTGGTTTATCTACCCAAGAGTTCAAATTAACCCTTTGAACAAATGGAAAATGCAGTTATTAAAAATACCACTCTTACTAGAACCAGTGAGCATTTTAATATGTCCCAGGTCACTTGTGTTTTCAGAGCTCTCTAGAATAAAACCTAAAAGTACTTTCCAGAATCTAAATATGAAATCTTAGAGATTTGATGAGAAATAATAATTGGCAGCTAAGATTTTGAGATCTCTCAATTATTTAAAAAGACAATTCATCTTCATGCAGCCGAGAAGAAATAAGAACTTTTCACAATTGCCCAGTGAGCTAGATATACCGAGAATTCAGCAAGTGAACTAATTTGGGACTGACTTTTCTCTGCTCCTAGCCTCTGAATTATCAGCTCACACTATCGTGTTGCCTATGAGAGACAGAAGCAGCCACATTACCCCACTGAGTGCCGTGACTCCTGTGTTCCCCAGTGTACTAACTGTGGGTGTGGGTGTGGGTGTGTTGCCCTGCAGCCTTCTGACTGGTGTAAATCCTTCAGGATGACCTGAATGTGGTCCTCAGGGTTGGAGAAGGGAAACAGCTGTTTCAAGATTCCCTCTGATGGAGTCCTCTGTGGGGATGCTCTGTTGACAGGGCCTACTTGGAGCTTGAGATCACCCTGTCTCAGGAGCAGATTCAGAAGTACACAGACTGCCTGCAATTCTACGTGAACAACACACTCAAAGAACTGAGGAGGCTCTTCCTTGTCCAGGACCTGGTGGATTCCTTAAAAGTATGAGTGCTTAAGCCATTTCATTTGACAGTCTTGATTTTTGTTTTCCCTAAAGGTACACATAATGTTATAAACTTCCACATGATGGAGAATAAAATAAGTGCGAATTATATTCTAGGGAATGTCCAGCTGTACAGTACCAGGGAGCTCATCCAGTCTAATGTCATCGTTTTACAGATGCTGAAACTATGGTTCAAAGAGGTTAAGACACTTGCCTGAGGTTGCCCAGTGAGTCACTGACAGAGCTGAGATCAAATCCAGGTTACATAGCTTCTAGTTTTGTACTACTTACAGTACCCCAGGCTACTTCTTGTTCCCATTTTCAATTCCTCAATTTCCTAAAATTATTTTAAAAATAAACATCTAGTTTAGGGAATGTGAAAAATACACATGCTTTTTCTTAGAAAGAAACACTGTACTCTGCTAATAATAAGACCTATGGGCTGTGAGAATGAGCCCCTGAAGTGTAGAGGAGGGGTACCTGGGTGTTATTCCTGGTTCCATCATTGAACTCACTGGGCTTCTTGGAACAAACTGCTAGGACCACCACATGGCTTATAGGGAAAACCAAAGTCAATCAGTCATACTCAACAGGGCCATAAGCAGAAGGGTGGGAACCCAGGCAAGGATTCTGCCAGTTCTCCATTCTCCCAGGGCACCGGGAGGGATCTGTACCTTGGGCTGCTCCTTAATGAGGAAGAAAGAGCAGAAGGAAAGTGAGTGATGAGTCCTTGATGCTCAAGGTGCTTTACTGGAATAACATCTTGGCAAATATTAACTTAAAAAAGAGAGCAGGGAGATTAAAATTACTTAACCTTAGCGGTGTTAAGGTAACGTGTCTACTTAAATGTGTAATGTGAAAACTGTGGGCTAGAATAGGGATCAGCAAACCTTATCTATTATATAAAGGGCCACGTGATAAATATTTTAGGCTTTGTGGGCTACAGTCTTTGTTGTAGCTACTCAACTTTGTCACTATAGTAGAAGAGCAGCCGAAGACAATATATAAATGAATAACTGTGGCTGTGTGCTAACATTGTTTATGAATACTGAGCACTGAATTTTGTATCATTTTCACGTTATACAAAATGTTATTTTTGTTTTAACTTTATTCGACCGTGCAAAATTCATTCTTCACTTGTGGGCCTATACGAAAACAGGTCGAGGCCAGTTTGCTGACCCCTGCCCTAGTTTATTATTTCACTGAGTCCCTCAGATCTTACAAGGAGATCCACAGGGTTCTGAGACAAGTAAAGACTGGATCCTCTTTCAGTAATTCTATGACAAGCTTTAACTGCTCTTATACTTCCTGTTGAAACCATGATGTCCTTTGCCTCAAATTTTAATCTAAACAAATCAATGAAATGAGACTCTTTTCTGTCATAATGGGTTTAGAAGCTCTGAACATCATGTCATTTGTTAGTTTGCAGTCCTGATGTGGCTCCTGACTTATGTTGGCGCTCTCTTCAATGGCCTGACTCTGCTGCTCATGGGTAAGGACAGACAAGTGTGTTCTGCCTCCCCTCACATACTCCGTGTGAGCATCTCCCTAGGCTGTGAGCTTGCTTAGATGGGTTCCTAGCAACAAATTCCAGATTTTCTGAGTGCAGAGCATTTCCCTGACCATCATAGTTCAATTAAAGAGCACAATATATCAATATATTACACAGTAAAAATGAATTTCTTAAAGTTTTTTCTTTTTCTTCAACCATAACTGGTTTTATCTGGCTTCAAATATATATCTGCTTCAATGGTGTTATGTATAGCAGATCATTTTTATCTTAGGAGGTCATTCTCTCATTCCAGAATTAATGACTTAATATTTGTGAAGGTCTCAGCATTTTTTGGTTTTCCTTATGAACTAGCCCTGCAATCCTTTAGCTAGAATGCTGGCTACTGCAAATAATGTCATTATATCACATAAAGTGAAAGTGAAGTCACTCAGTCGTGTCCGACTCTTTGCGACCCCGTGGACGTAACCCACCAGGCTCCTCTGTCCATGGGATTCTCCAGGCAAGAATACTGGAGTGGGTTGCCATTGCCTTCTCCAGGGGATCTTCCCAACCCAGGGATCGAACCCAGGTCTCCTGTATTGCAGGCAGACGCTTTAACCTCTGAGCCACCAGGGAAGCATTATATCACATAACTATAAAAATGTATCTATGAGATTGTTCCTACTTATAACTCTCAATTTTAATACTATATTTGTTTTTCATCCCAGCTGTGGTTTCAATGTTTACTCTACCTGTAGTGTATGTTAAGCACCAGGTAAGTTCTATGTGATGTCAAACATTCACGTTAAGTTTTGACCTTGTGAGCTGTGGATGCGCTGATGATTTCTTCTCTTTGTAGGCACAGATTGACCAATATCTGGGACTTGTGAGGACTCACATAAATGCTGTTGTGGCAAAGTAAGTTGCACAGTGCAATTTATAAAAAGGAGAGACTGCCTTAGGCAGGCACTTGACTGGATTAGATAGGAGTAATAAAAGGATAATAAAGTAATAGACTGATTTTTGATCATTCACTTCTTTGAGTCATATACCCCTACCAAATATATTATTTCAGAAATAAAGTATAAATTTTAAAACTTCCAGTTAAATAAAACTTTCAGTGGTTTATTTCAGGTATCATGAAATGAATTTTAATAAATGAATGATATTAATGTCTGTCTGGGGACTGGCTCATGTCCAAGAATAAGATGGACTGGAGCAAGGAAAGAAGCCTGATTCAGAAAAGTAAAATTAAATTTTAGTAGATTAATCAAAATAAAAATGTTAGCATTTTCAATTTTTAAATAATAAATATCACTAAGTTTTAAACCATTGAAATTATTTTTAAAACAAAACATTTTTTAATCTTGAGAACTTTTATTACCTTTTAGATTACAACATTTAAATTCAATAAGTGTGTGTGTTTGCCTATTTTATTAATGCCATTGCTTTTTAAACCTAAGTCTTAAATAGACTCTACTTTATGGCTACTTTATATATTAGGAGATAATGATTCCAGTTATAAAAGTATTTACAGTTAATATAGTCATTAACTTAGTAGTTTTCCCTAATTCTTAAATTAGTGTTTTTAGATATATCTTCATCTAAAATGAAGTTTTTCTGTTGTTATTATTACTCAAGATTTTGTTTTAATCAAAAGCTGACCTCAGCTTTGACTACAAATACACATCCAAAAAATACTAGAGTTTCTCTCTAGGAATCCTAGAATCATGTGGCTAGACCTAGATGATAGTAAGAATTAAATGCAAGTATTTTAGAGTGTCAAAGATATACAGAGCAAAACAAATAAGAAAAAAGCAAGCACTTTAAAGTTCCTCTGCTATTTGATTTGTGTCATCAGTTACAGTTCTCTCCTGAAGTTTATAAAGATTTTTGTTTTTATTATGTATTGTTTATATTCTTCCTCTTCAGTTCGTGGTGAATTTGGATTCAGACATTTCAAAATGCCTGAAATTATCAGCTTAACACATATGCAATGAATACCTAGTAAAAATCAGCATATTGAAGACAAATATTTATTACTTTGTATTAGGAAATGACAGCATGGTATAACATGAGATTTGGTATTTGCAAACCTGGGGAACCTGTTAAAAATATGAATTCCCAGATTCTACAACAAACTTATGGAAATAAAATTCCTGGGATAAGGGACCCATAATCTATATTTTAATGAACTTCCTAGGTGTATTTAACTTCTGGCAGTTAGAACTATGTTCAGGAATGACAGCAAAGAACACCAGAATAGGAGCTTAGAAACTGGAAGACAGAAGTTCTAGGCCTCAGCTGTTTAGCACTTAATTTGAAGATCTTGAACAAACCGCATCTCTTAATTTTTTATTGATTAGTTGCTTGCTTAAAAAAGACATTATTTTCGAGGCATTTCATTAACAGATACAGAGAGTATAAAGATGAATAAGATGATCCCACTAGCAGAGCTCTTAGCCTATGGGTACAGACAAAACTGTAAAGAAATAACCATAAGACGATATAAGAATGACAGTAGAATTTTGTAAAATATTACGGTGAGAGAGATACAGAAACTACTGTTCTTACCTGGGAGATAATGGAAAGCCACTAAAAAAAGGGCTCTCGCTAGCATGGCTGGGTTCTATGGAGGACTTCTGTCTGTGTCCTCACATGGCAGAAGTAGATGGAAACTCTCTGGGTTCTCTTTTATAGGGCACTAATCCCATTCATGAAGGCTCCATTCTCATGACCTAATCACCTTCCGAAAGCCCCGCCTCCTAATACTAACATATTGGGGGTTAGGTTTCAGTATATAAATTTGGTGGTGTTGGGTGATGGGGTGCAGCAGGATATAAACATTCAGTCTATAGCAGCCCTGAAGGATGGTAAACACTCATCAGGGGGATGCTGAGGTTTGGAAAGACACTGCAAGAAGAAATAACACAGGTAGAGGCAGAAGTATGAAAATGTAGGTCAGGGTCAGGGAGCAGTGAGTCAACCAGTGTGTCTAAAGCTTAAATGAATGAAAAGATGAGCTAGAAAGGGCCTAGAAAGAGAAGCTGGGGCCAAGTATAGAATACTCTAAGGAGTTAGGACTCAACAGGACATAGCCTGCCCTTGATGTTCCTATGCAGGAGATTTGTGTTTTGCACAGATTACTATGGCAGTCTAGTGGGAGCAGAATTGGAAAGTGAGATGTGGTAATTAGCAAGGAAGCTGTTTGAATTCAAACAAAAGTGGTAGGGATGTAAGCCTGTTAAAATAGAAGCAAAGGAGAGATGGCAGAAACTAAAATGTATGAACATATGTATACAATATGGTTGGCTAAATTAAAATTGGAAATCAACGCTCTGAACAGGAATAGAAAGGAAGCTAAGGACAAAAAGAGAAACTGAGTGGGGCTTCCCTGGTGGTCCAGTAGCTAAGGCTTCATGCTTGCAGTGCAGGGGTCTAGGTTCAATTCCTGGTCAGGGAACTAGATCCCACGTGCTACAACTAAAGATCCCCTGTGCTGTAATGAAGATTGAAGATCATGCATGCCACAACCAAGAACCTAGTGCAGCCAAATAAATAAATATGAATAAAATATTTTTAAAAAATTAAAAAAGAGAGAAACTGGATAAGTTATGTAGTTAAACAGCAGTTCTCCAAGAGAATCTGTTTGGCTTGACACTAAATTTTGAAGGATATTTCTTAATGGAGTCTTACCTCTAAGATTTCTTCAACCTCTGAAATTCTGATTACATGTTAGAATAATTCCACCAAAAGAACTCACACCATTTTAGTGAAACCGTTAAAAACAGGAACTTTGGAATCAGATAGACTAACTTGAGTCCATTTCTGGCATTTTTTAGCTATATGAATTAATTATAAATGTTATTTGACTCCCTGAGTTTGTTTCCTTATCTATACATTGGAAAGATAATGTCTGTAAAGTATTCTTGGACATAGGGAGGACTCAATAAATATTCAACGATCATAATCATGATCATCCTACTCCCACTGCTTAGAGATCAGTTCATGGTGAGTGTGGAGGACTGTCCCAGACTAGGCAGGAAACCTTGGTGCCCCTCCCACGCCTATACTGAATGAATGATACCAGGTCATTTAACCTCCCTGTGTCTCAGTTTTCCAGCTCTAAAATGGGGGTACGTGCATGCTAAGTCGCTTCATTCGTGTCCAGTTCCTTGCAACCCCATGGACTATATAGCCCACCAGGCTCCTCTGTCCATGGGATTCTCTTGGCAACGATACTGGAATGGGTTGCCATGCCCTCCTCCAGGGGATCTGCCCGACCCAGGCATCAAACCCGAGTCTCTTGCATCTTCTGCCTTGGCAAGTGGGTTCTTTACCACTAGTGCCACCTGGGGAGCCCCTAACTGGGGATAATAACACCTAACAACACTTTCTTAGTATTTCATTGAGGTACTTGAAAAGTCTTCTTGGTGTCCTTGAGGAGAAAATGGAGATGTACAGTCCAGATTATAGCACAATTGGTAGAGTTCCAGAATGTTGAAATAGTAGACCCTATGGATGTTCATTAGTCCACCGAAAATCCATCCAGGGCGAGGTGTAGTAATGTGACACAGGCCTCTGCCCTCGACTCCATGACTTTCCATACCAGTGCTTCACATGACTTTGTGAAGACAAATCAGATATGCTCATCAGAGTTCTAGGTGACACATAGCTTGGAGCAAAAGCCCATTCAGAAGACAGTAAGCTCAAGATTCAGAATGAATTAAGTGATCTTGAGTAATGTAGAATGTGGAACTGAAGTTAATAAAATGAAATTGACAGGGAAAGCAAAGTCCTATATTTAGATTTTTTTAAGTCAACTTTTGCAAATATCGGATGGGAAGAGGGGCAGATGTGATAGAGTACAACAGTAGTGTGTGTAAAAAATACCTGGGGGGTGAGTGATAAATAGATTAATTGATCATAGCCAAATATGAATCAGTAATGTACTGAGGCATATTTTTTTTAATCTATGCAAGTTTAGATGTTATTAATAGAAGTATATGTCAAAATCAAAAGAGGCTATAGTTGTTTCATATCCCATATTGGCATTCCATAGATGTGTTAAATTTCAGAGTTGAACACTTTAAGAGTTGCAATTATACACTGAAGTCATGTCCGTAAGATGACTGGGTATTGAAGTATTGGAAATATGACAGTAATGTGAGTGACAACCAAACTTTACTGGAGATGATTATTCTGGAAAAGAGATAACTTTAAAAGAACACATTGGAGGTCTAACATTGTAAGAGAAGTAATCATTCTCTTTTTCTCTAAAGAGCCGTGAATGGAAAGGCCAGAAGTTCTGAGATTTGAATGAAACATGAGGGGAAACAGTACCAATTAGAGTTGTTCAACAATGAAGCCATTTGCCCTGTGAAACAGTAAACTCACTGACACCCATTCAAGTATTCACATAAAAGTTAGTTGACCACTGTCACAGATATGGTTTAAAGGACTTCTGCAATGGGAGAAAAGTAGAATTAGTTAACACTTAGTCCACTGTGATATTCTAAAAGCATTTCAAAACTAATACATATATGTTATACTTTGGAGACGACCAGACCTAAGGTGTCTCTATTGAAATGTTTCACATTCTCTGCTGCGTTATCAGTTTCTGCCTCCTCTGGCTCATTTCCACAATCATAATCTCTCCAGTCTTTCTGTCCTTGCTGTCTCTGTTGCTTCTCTCCCCACCTCACTGCAGGCAGGCCTGCACCCTGAGCACTTAAGTTGCTCTTTGTCAGGGTCCTAGTGACCTTCGTATTGCTAAATCCTGCAGTCTTCACTCCATCCTCAACCTTTTCAACCTCTCAGACACTCTTTATGATTACTGCCATCTTTGTTGAGCACTCTCCTTGACTCTTGGCACTGCTTGAGTCTCAGCTGCTTTCTCACAGTGTCTTCTCTTGGCTCTTCCTTCTCTGGTTCACCCTTCATCCCTAGTGGCCTCAAAGATTATCTCTATGTCAAGGACTCCAAAATGTGTGTCTCCACAAGCTTGGGTTTTTTAAAATTCCACTTTACAAATATAGAATATGAGGAGGAGGAGGTGCAGATGAGATAGGATACAACAGTAGTATGTATAAAAAATACTTGGAGGTTTTCATTGGTTAATTTGTCACAGCCAAATATGAGTCAGTTATGTGCTTGAGACATTTTTTTAAAAAATCGATGCAAGTCACAGTCAGTTCAGTCGCTCAGTTGTGTCTGACTCTTTGCGACCCCATGAACCACAGCATGCCAGGCCTCCCTGTCCATCACCAACTGCCAGAGTCTACCCAAACCCATGTCCATTGAGTCAGTGATGCCATGCAACCATCTCATCCTCTATCATCCCCTTCTCCTCCTGCCCTCAATCTTTCCCAGCATCAGGGTCTTTTCAAATGAGTCAGCTCTTCGTATCAGGTGGCCAAAGTATTAGAGTTTCAGCTTCAACATCAGTCCTTTCAATAAATATTCAGGACTGATTTCCTTTAGGATGGACTGGTTGGATCTCCTTGAAGTCCAAGGGACTCTCAAGAGTCTTCTCTGATACCACAGTTCAAAAGCATCAGTTCTTCAGTGCTCAGCCTTTATGGTCCCAACTCTCACATCCATACATGACTACTGGAAAAACCATAGCTTTGACTAGATGGACCTTTGTTGGCAAAATAATATCTCTGCTTTTTAATATGCTGTCTAGGTTTGTCATAGCTTTTCTTCCAAGGAGCAAGCGTCTTTTATTTTCATGGCTGCAGTCACCATCTGCAGTGATTTTGGAGCCCCCCAAAATAAAGTCTCTCACTGTTTCCATTGTTTCCCCATCTATTTGCCATGAAGTGATGGGACCAGATGCCATAATCTTAGTTTTCTGAATGTTGAGTTTTAAGCCAGCTTTTTCACTCTCCTCTTTCATGTTCATCAAGCTCCTTAATTCCTCTTTGCATTCTGTCATAAGGTGGTGAGGTTATTGATATTTCTCCTGGAAATCTTGATTCCAGTTTGTGCTTCATCCAGCCTGGCATTTTGCATGATGTACTCTGCATATAAGTTAAATAAGCAGAGTGACAATATACAGCCTTCACGTACTCCCTTCCCAATTTGGAACCAGTCCATTGTTCCATGTCCGGTTCTAATTGTTGCTTCTTGACCTGCATATAGATTTCTCAGGAGGCAGGTCAGGTGGTCTGGTATTCCCATCTCATGAAGAATTTTCCACAGTTTGTTGTGATCCACATAGTCAAAGTCTTTGGTATAGTCAATAAAGCAGAAGTAGATGTTTTTCTGGAACTCTCTTGCTTTTTCAATGATCCAGAGAATTTTGGCAATTTAATCTCTGGTTCCTCTGCATTTTCTGAATCCAGCTTGAACATTTGGAATTTCTTGGTACATGTACCGTTGAAGCCTCACTTGGAGAATTTTGAGCATTACCTTGCTAATGTGTGAGATGAGTGTAACTGTGCAGTAGTTTGAACATTCTTTGGCATTGCCTTTCTTTGGGATTGAAATGAAAACTGACCTTTTCCAGTCCTGTGGCCACTGCTGAGTTTTCCAAATTTGCTGGCTGACTGAGGGCAGCATTTTAACAGCATCATCTTTTAGGATTTGAAATAACTCAACTGGAATTCCATTACCTCCATTAGCTTTGTTCATAGTTATGCTTCCTAAGGCCCAGTTAACTTCACATTCATCTGCTTACCTGATGTTATCTCTCGAATGTCCCATAGGCATTTCAGATTCAGCATGGCCAAACAGATCTTGCAGTTTCAGCCTAGAATTTATTTTTACTTCAGTTGTCATAACATCTTTGTAAATGGCATTATTATTCACCTGGTTGCTCAGGCCCCAAACCAAAGCATCTTCCTTGATTACTGTCAACCTTTCCCCTGCCCACACATTCAACCCATCAGCTTGGAAGGTGGGTCCTGTCTGCTCCATCCCCTCACTGGATACCCAGAGTGTGCACTTTACTCCACTGGCAAGGCTTCATTCCATATAACCCAGGCCATTGCCATTCAGCCCCTAGACTGCTACAGTTGTCCTCCATCCATTATTGCTCTGTTTCCCCACTTTTTTTTTCACATAACCACCATCATGATCTTCTTTGATCACATCATTCCTTTGCCTACAATTCATCAGTGGCTTCCCAGCCACAGAATAGAATCTAAATTCCTTTTACCACCTGCAAGTTTCAACACCATCTGGTTACCTCCTGCCTCTCAGACCTTCCTGCCTCACTCCCCAAGCACACTGGTCTCATCCTTGCCTCCTAAGCTTGTCCTCACTTTTTGGCCTCTGTACTCCCTGCTTCCTCTTCCTGAAACACTTCAACCCAGTGACCCCTTCTTATCCTGCAGACATCTGTTTCTCACATTAGGGGACTTAAAGTAAGCGTCTCCCACCTAATGGAAATCAACCCTGAATATTCATTGGAAGGACTGATGCTGAAGCTGAAGCTCCAATAGTTTGGCCCTCTGACGTGAAGAACCGACTCATTGGAAAAGACCCTGATGCTGGGAAAGATTGAAGGCAGCCGGAGAAGAGGGCAACAGAGGATGAGATGGTTGGATGGCATCACCAACTCAATGGTCATGAGTTTAAGCAAACTCTGGGAAATGGTGAAACAGAGGGAAGCCTGGTGTCCTGCAGTCCATGGGGTTGCAGAGTCAGACATGACTGAGTGACTGAACAACATCTCTCAGCTATCACCACTGCCCCCTCATTGCCTATCATTCCATCTTGTTTGGGCTTTTTTTAATAGCATTTGTCACAACATGTACTTCTCTTATTTGTCTACTTGTTTATTTCTGGCTCCTCAGCCCCTAGGAGAGTGAAAGCTCCATGAGAGCAGAGCCTTCTCCCTTCTGTTCACTGAATTCCAGTATCTGGAAGGGTGCCTGGCACAGAGGAAGGTCTCAGTCAAACTCTGCATGGGGAGTTCATTAAACTTTGATTTAATGACACAAAATGCTTCCAGTATAAACCTACCTAAAATAATACTGCCATTCTGCGAGAATCACAGAATTTTAGGGGCATTAGAAATATCTAATTTGCACCCGGTCAATGCTCTAGGACCAGGAAGGCTCATTAGCTGCCAGATGGCACACAGCTAATTAGTAGAGAGCTGAAACTAGGACTCAGTTTTCTTCATTCCAGTTCTAGCAGTTTATGCTGAGGGTGACCATATGTTTCTTCACCTGGAACCCTCCCTGTTCATGCGTGTTGTCCTGGTATAGTTAATAACAGCACTGTCTTTCTCTTTCAGAAGTGTCCCAGACTGATAAATGGTCACCTACGTATATCACAGCTTCTATAATTCTGAAATAAATCAGCATCTTTGTCTACCTAAAAAGTTATAATTTAAGAAATATGGCTTCCTGGGGTCATTCATTATCTAATTATACTTCCTTATTGCATAGAAATGCATTTATAGATACTCATAAATAAAAATTATGCTTTTTTTGAATATTAAGCTATTTGGTCACTTAGCTAATTAAAGCAACAACACATAGTGATGTCATAAGATTATTTCATTAATAATACTTGTGATTTACCACCATCTGATATTGTCTTTTTAGGATTCAGGCTAAAATCCCAGGCGCTAAAAGGCACACTGAGTAAGTGGATGCCCCACCGGGGACTGAACACCAAGAGGAATGTCTGAAGTGGTAACAGCTCTGTCTTACATGTTACTGCAAATTGATTGTTTCTCCCCCCCAGTACCATAATCTTAGAGACAAACTTTAAAACAGCTGTTTTTAGGCTGTTTCTGTACCCTTAGGATATTTGAGTCACTTGTGTCAAGCACTAAAGTATAGCGAAAAGTGTATTTAGATGTGGTTTTTAATTTTGTGTTGCTAAAAAAAAAAAAGCGCATGATGGTGAGAACCCAAGTTATCTTTCCCTTCGTCGGTGTTCTTCTCTCTGCAATGCTTCTGTAGCTTCTCATGTTCCCTGTGGCTAGGCCTTCCTGCCCAGTGCACTGATGCAATAGTGGAAATCGCTTCTATGTCCTTGGGTTGTTGGTTGGATTAATCTTTAATAACAATATATAGACTTGTAAACCGATGTTTAAGTGTTTTTCCAACACACACACAACATAAAAATAAAAACAAGTCGACCGCACTTAGAGTAATCAGTTTTGTAGAACTTAAAATAATTAAATAAATGAATAAACCCAAAACAAACACGCAGTACTTTTGTTGTGTGAGACTGATGGGCTGATTTACATGTATGGTAACTAAAAAGTACCAGCATGTTAACTTTATTACAATTTGTATTACTTTCTCTGTAGTTCCTAATGGACTTAACTATGGATTCTGGATATTTGCACTTATGTACTTGATACTGAATGCATAAATAAATGTTACTAAATGTAGAAACTTCTCCCTCTCTTCTCGTGATCGCACCAGAAAACTCAGTGCTCTAAGAAATAGCATCTGTGGATGTGCCGGACAGGCTGAGACCAAGTACTCGCTTTGCTCCTATTTCCAGAATCCACATAGTCCAACTCCAGCCTAGTATATGGCTCATTTGGGTTATTGATAGAAATCACTGGAGACTGGTAAAACTGGAAAACATTCTTCATATTGTACTTGGTGGGACTTATGTAGATAATTTAAAATAGTTTTTTTAAAAACTTGAATGTGATATAAATCCTCCCATAAACTTCTTATAATAACATGTAACACAATACTGGCATAAAACAATTATAATTGCTATGAACTCACTGTTTTGGTAATTGTTTATTGAGCATCTACTGTACTTGCTACTGAGTGCCTAGCGCTCAGAACAGGGTGGTGAGTAAGAGAGACAATGAGTCCTGCCCTCACCAAGCTGAGTCTTTGGGGTTATTTACTACTCTTTACAGAAGTCCATTCGCCTGTGTTATGTCACCGTTAAAGTCAAAGTCAAAGATGCTGGAGGGTAGAAGGAAGGATGAAAGTAGTAGTAGTGGGAGAAATAAAAATGGGAGAAAAAAGGATCGTTACTTACAAAAAGCTGCCTTTAAGCAGTTTTGGACTTGCATTCAATAAGCACTCATGGAGTTACACTTCTGTGCAAAATATTGTGACGACCACACAGTCAATTAACTGGACCCTGCCAGCAGCCAAGACTGGGGGAGATGGGAGGAGGTTATATGGAAATGCTCACTAAGTAAAAAGCAGCTGAAATAACAGCTGCAATATAAAACTAGAGCAAACAGAGAAGGATTCTCAGAGATGGACTTTGGGGCTGGGTTCTGATCTGGCTTTTTCCAGAGGGAGACGGTTGGTTCATCACAGTACGAAGAAAGAACATGGACTAAGGTGCTGAGACATGGGGGGGGGGGCACATGCAAAGAACAGTGAGTAATACGCTGTAAGGTGCTTGAGTGGGCATGTAGTGCCAGGTAAGGCTGAAAGGGTGGGCTGAACCCATGCTAAAAAGAAACTTGAATGTTAAGGAGTTTGTGTTCTGTTTCTTAGATCTCAGAGAGTCAGATAGACACAGTGAGGGTGCATGATACTGGAGATTAGAAGAATATAGGAGATAATTGTGATATAACTGACAGGTGATGAATGGCAAAGCTTCTACTAAGGCAATGACAATAACAATAGAAAGGATATATTCACCTGTCTCTGATCCTCTGTATCAGCCCAACATGCCTGGCACCCACTGTGCACAGAGGAGCCACTCAGAGAGATGATATGGAGGGGGATGGGACTGGAGATGGTGACTGATTACATGTGGAAGTTCAAGACCAAGGCTAACCCTGAAAGTAAGTGCCTCCTTAAATTCTGCACCCTAGGCAGCTTGCCTGCATTACCCTAGCCCCAGCTCTGTTAAAGACTAGCTGATCAGGAGAGTGGAATACCATTTATCAGGTTAGAAAGCCCAGAAGAGCTCATCTGGGGAAGGAAAATAATAAACTTGGTTTGAGGCCTGCTTTTTTATGGTTACTAGATATAGGAGAGGAGTGTGTGTGTGTGTGTGTGTGTGTGTGTGTGTGTGTGTGTGTGTGTTTCAGTGTCCAACCTCTGGGATAAAGTTTCTTCTAAACAGCTTTATTGTGTCAAATTAACCTTCAGAGTCTGCATTTGCAGTATTCTCCTGCCTCCTGAGAGCCCAGAATTCCTTTCATAAGCAGCTGCTTATTCAGAGGATCGAATGAGGAATTCTGTTTGCTAGCAGTGGTGAAGAACGTTTCCTGAGGAAACTCCAGGCTGACAAAATGATAGGTATGGACGTAGGATTTAACAGATGGACAACACAGGACACAATGATCCTGCTTTATGAATATCAATACCAAATGATATTGGAGATAATGGAAATAATGTGAGGACCCAACGACCAGGTAACAAGCAGACCAAGAATAGAGCCCTCAGGGGCCCAGAGTGAGTGAGGTTATCCTGAAAGCTGTGAACAATAGAAAATTCCTAGAGCCTAAACACAAGTTAAGCAAGAATTAGGTGAGTAGGGGAAGAAGCCATGGTGTTTTATAGATCATTTCAGGAAAAAAGGAAGTAGGATAGCTCATATTTTTTCTGCTCTTTCCCCATCTATATCAGTTTCCTAGTATTACCCTAACAAAGTACCAACACCTGGGTGGCTTAAAATGACAGAAATGTATTGTGTCACAGTTCTGAAGGCTACAGGTCCGAAACCACGATGCTGGCAGGGCCGCACTCTTCTCTGATGGCTCTAGGAGAGGATTCTCCCTTGCCTCTCTAGCTTCTGGTGGTTGCCAACAGTCCACGGTATTCCCTGGCTTGTAGATGCACTACCCCAGACCCAAGGCCATCTTCTCACTGAGTATCTTCACATCACCTTCCCTCTGTGCCCAAATCTCCCCTTTCTATTAGGATACCCAGTCACATGGATTAGGGGCCCCTCGTGACCTCATTTTAACTTCATTGCTCTGTAAAGATCCTATTTGCAAATAAGCTAACATTTTGAGATATTGGGGTTTGGTACTTCAACATAGGTTTTGTTGGGGACACAATTCAACTCATAGGCCTCCCTGAGCATGATAGTGGCCCTTAGAACACTGTGAAGGCTTTTCCTTCTGGGCAGAGCCCAGACCTGTTTCCCCAGTTGATTCTCACTATAGGGCATTACTACTGAGAAGTAGTAGAACAGCTCCTCCCTTACCTGGGTGTCCCTGAGTGTAGCTGGGTGCTGAGCCTTACTTCACTACCATGGAGTTCCAGCAGCTGTCCCATTGTCACTGACTAGGGCAACTTCAGGCACCCGAACTTTAGCACTCTCTTCTGGAGAAGGGAATGGCTACCCACTCCAATATTCCTGCCTGGAAAATTCCATGGACAGAGGAGCCTGGCGGGCTATAGACCACAGGGTTGCAAATAGTCAGACATGACCAAGCAACTAACACTTTCACTAATTTTTTTTTTTCTTTTCTAAGTATGGGAAGTAGGTGGGGGATACAGGAGCTCCCACAGCAGTTTGGTATCAGCTAGTGTGGTTGTGGTTAAGGTGCAATAAACAAGTTCTGTAGATCTGGGCAAAGAGTCAGTTTGCCTTCACACTCCAGCCTTCTTATCTAGTGCTTTATATTGGCAGCAATCTCAAGCTCCTCACTATGAATTTTTCTTTAGTTCAGTACATTCGACATTACAGAATTAATTTGGTGGGCCACATTTTCTTTGGTGAGTAAATTGAGATGAATTATTTTGTATCCTGTGTGTACCAGTTACCTTTTAAAAGAATTCTTCTGGAATTAGTTCTCTCTGGTTGCTCCCCAATATGCTGAAGGGAGTTTTTCAAGTAGAAATGCAAGGACACTCTAAGACAACATGAGAAAAGTATATAAAAATCTAAGTAAGCATGAGCAATCCTCTGCTGCTACCTTTCTAAAAGAGGATACCACCTGAAACATCAGTGACTTAGGTTAATAATAGTAATTTTAAAAATAAGACATTCTTGTTAAATATGGCATTGGTTGTTTCTGGCCCAATTTAATTTCTGACTACTCTGCAGATGCTCACTTGAAAAACTCCGAGTGCCATAATTGATAATGATATTCTGCTGCTGCTGCTGCTGCTAAGTCACTCAGTCATGTCAAACTCTCTGTGACCCCATGGACTGTAGCCCACCAGGCTCCTTTGTCCATGGGATTCCTGGGGCAAGAATACTGGAGTGGGTTGCCATTTCCTTCTCCACAGAATCTTCCCAACCTAGGGATCGAACCTGCGTATCCTGCTTGGCAAGCATGTTCTTTACCAGTGAGTCACCTGGGAAGCCCTTACCCTAGCCCCAGCCCCCTGCCCTGGTTACAGAGCCACAGCACAACTCTAGCACAACAAATACTGCCCTAGTTCTGGAGTCAGAAGGACGGCTTTGCTATTGTCCAACTTTAAGGGCCTAACCCAAGGTTATCTCCAAGGTCACTGAAGCTTTCATCTTAGTGTGATTTCCTGAAAAATAGGGTAATCATTATAATCACCCCAAAGAGTTATGATAAAGATTAAATAAGGCACAGAAACAGTTACAAAATATTTAGTTTCTCAAACTACATACTGCTTTGCAGGTGTGCTTCAAAACCTACTCTTCTTTCTCTACCTTCAAGGCCATTTTCTTAAAAACAGGGGCCATATCTTGTGCATGAAAGTGAAAAAGTGAAAGTTGCTCAGTTGTGTCTGACTCTTGGCAACCCCATGGACTATACATCTATGGAATTCTCCAGGCCAAAATACTGGAGTGGGTAGCCCTTCCCTTCTCCAGGGGATCTTCCCAACCCAGGGATCGAACCCAGGTCTCCTGCATTGCAGGCAGATTGCGTACCAGCTGAGCCACAAAGGAAGCCCAAGAATCCTGGAGTGGGTAGCCTGTCCCTTCTACAGCCGCTCTTCCCGACCCAGGAATTGAACTGGGGTCTCCTGCATTGCAGGTGAATTCTTTACCAATTTAGTCAAAGCACTAACTAGAGTGTGTGGTATAAACGCTCATTACTTGCTGGCCGGAGTCATCAGAGAAACTGAACTTATAGGGAAAACAGAGAAAAAGGAAGATCTCAGGAGAGTAGACAGCTGACTTCTCTGGATTCTTACCCCTCTCTCTCCCCTTCCTCCTTTTATTTCTCTTCCCTCTTTTGCCTTGTCTCTCTCTGACCTCTTTTTTCTTCCACTAAGAGACTAATTAGAGAAGCCTGGCTCCTTCTCACCACTCGTGTCTCCCTTCCCCAAAGAGGCCTTCCCTGGTGCCACCTATGGGTTTCTTTATATAAGTTCATTGCCCCCCTCGATGCCCAGAACACAGCATGCACATCCCAAACATGTAAACCAATGAGTCCGATGCCAACAAGTGCAGCCACACCTTTCTCTGGTAACCTGACAGGCATCTTTCTCTGCAGAGCCTTAGAATCCTCCCTAACTGAGCACTCCAGGCAGTCACTCATATCAAGCAGAAATAACATGGATATAAAGCCAATTCCCCATCTCTGGGACAGCAATTGTTGATTTAATTGCAGTAATTGTCACTAAGGGTTGAATGACCAAGAGGTTTAAGGAAGGCAAGGGTTGTGAAAGGACATTAACATTTGTATTTCAGAAGAAATGTTTCTTATCTTCCATTTAGTAGAAATAAAAGATGGGAAATAGCATGTACTTTGTGCTAAGCGCATTGTTATTTACTTAAGCTTCATAATCCCAGGATGTAAAATTCAATTTTACAGATGAAGAATGGAGATTAAGAGGTAAACTACCTAAACCAATCTAAAACCACCAGCAAATGATGCAATGAGTATTTGACTCAAATCTATTTAGCCCCAAGAAATTGCTGATGATGGATAAAAACAAGTATTCAAGAGACAAACTTGAAAAGGAGGGCCCTTATAAAGTGTTGTTACAAACAGTGACATGGTCTGCCCTTCCTTGGAGGTGCTCTGCTATCCTTGTTTGGCATAACTTCATCAGGGACACTAATCCCATCTGTTTGCTTCTCTAACCATCTGGCATTACCTAGGGGACACGGTCTTCCTGCCATTTCACCACAAATGACTGTGTGATAGAATTGCTATAGCTGAGAATTGCAGCCTGACCACAAGACAGGTACTTTAGAAGCTGTGCAAAGCCCAAGGGTTATGGAATCTTTGCCTAACGTGCAAGCGTCTTGCAGACTAGGCATAAAGCCAATACAAAGCCAATATGAAGGCTTAAATGGGGGAAATCTTACTGGTACCAATGAGCAAAGATCAAGCCCCACTTTCTATTCAATGCTAAAAGCTTCACTGGTTCCTTTACCAGCCCTAGGAAAGGCCCACCCAGCCAGCTGTTTGGACCTAATGTTGGGGTTAGTTTGGAGAATGTACGTGTGTCTGACCTTCCTTGGGTAACTGTCCAGCTGTTCTGAAGCCTCTTCTCTCCTGCCACCTCCACAGAAGCTAGAAATTCAGATACCCCTTGTCCTAACCTCCCTTTGATGGGCAGCCTTGTGATCTAGTGTTGGCCATTGAGACATAAAAGGAAGTGTGTAGGACTCTGGCCAGATTTCCTTCCCCGATGGAAGAGGGGGGCTTCCACAGGTGGACCCTTTCCACTCCTTCCCACTTTGTACAAGGGCATGACGTCTGGGGTTGCAGTAGCCATCTGTGACCATAACGCAATAAGCCTGAAGGTGAAACACAACATGCAAAAAGGTGGCAGGGCATTAAGATAAATCCTACTGATCAACCATGATGGGCAGACAGGGCCGTGTGCCTATATTGTTGTTATTCAGTCGCTAAGTTGTGTCCAGCTCTTTGCAACCCCATGGACTGCAGCATGCCAGGCTTCCCTGACCTTCTCATCTCCTGGAGCTTGCTCAAACTCATGTCCATCGAGTTGGTGATGCCATCCAATCATCTCATCCTCTGTTGTCCCTTTCTCCTGCCTTCAATCTTTGCCAGCATCAGGCTTTTTTCATTGAGTTAGTTCTTCACATCAGGTAGCCAAAGTATTGGGGTTTCAGCTTCAGCATCAGTCCTTTCAATGAATATTCAGGACTGATTTCCTTTAGGAGTGACTGGTTTGATCTCCTTGATGTCCAAGGGACTCTCAAGAGTCTTCTGCAACACCACAGATCAAAAGCATCAATTCTTTGGCACTGAGCCTTCTTTATGGCCCAACTCTCACAACTGTCCATGACTACTGGGAAAACCATAACTTTGACTATATGGACCTAATATGGGCACACCCCCTTTCATGGATCACAGCCTTATCGTGGCAAAGGGCTTGCATAATTCAGTGAAGCTATGAGCCATGCTGTACAGGGCCATCCAAAATGGACAGGTCATCGTGAAGAGTTCTGACAAAACATGGCCCACTGGAGGAGGGACTGCAAACCACTCCAGTATTCTTGCCACAAGAACCCCATGGACTGTATGTACCCACATTAGTCCCTGTATTTGTTATCATTAGGGTCAGAGTGAGGAAGACAGACTCTATTTTCTTGAATTTTTACTCCTCAAGAGGATTTGAGCATAGTCCAGTATTGAACCATCGGAGATCCTTAAATTCTGAGCAGAGCAAAGCATTGAAACATGCAACCCCTTCCTATACATGAGATGGTTAACCAAGACTGGGACCTTGACCTGGTTTAACCCAGGGTCTAGAAACACAACCAAGAAGTTGAGGTTTTCCCTAGAGGTACCAGATTTATGCAGAGGCAGGAACAAGAGCGTGTCATCATCAAATACCATATAAACCTCAAATTCTGTAGGAACTGCAAATATACCTGAATACAGGATCATCAACACTCCTGTGCAAATTAGGGGTCAAACTCATGCAGCAGTTGGATTCTCCTCCTGACCCTGTCAGCAACAGGGGAAGCAGAAGCAAACCTGCTTAACATAACTAAAAAAATAAATGTCAGCATGGGACTGGGGTATTCTAATATGCTGTTCTGCTCCTGAGTTAAAGTCTGCCTGAAAAATATTGACTGGAAGAGAGAAGTGTCTGTTTATGTCAACAGAGAAAAACAGGAGAGAAGTAGGGCCTGACTTCTGGCCCGGTGAACACCATCTGTGGCTACTGAAGGATAAGAATGCTTCTTTATGCTCTCAACTATTTTAAGCTCATGTATTTTCTTTTTTTTTTTAATTTTTATTTTTACTTTATTTTACTTTACAATACTGTATTGGTTTTGCCATACATTGACATGAATCCGCCACAAGTGTACATGAGTTCCCAAACATGAACCCCCCTCCCACCTCCCACCCTGTATCATCTCTCTGGATCATCCCTGTGCACCAGCCCCAAGCATCCTGTATCCTGCATTGAACATAGACTGGCGATTCGTTACTTACATGATAGTATACATGTTTCAATGCCATTCTCCCAAATCATCCCACCCTCTCCCTCTCCCTCAGAGTCCAAAAGTCCACTCTACACATCTGTGTCTCTTTTGCTGTCTCACATACAGGGTCATCATTACCATCTTTCTAAATTCCATATATATGTGTTAGTATACTATATTGGTGTTTTTCTTTCTGGCTTAGTTCACTCTGTATAATCGGCTCCAGTTTCGTCCATCTCATTAAAACTGATTCAAATGTATTCTTTTTCATGGCTGAGTAATACTCCGTTGTGTATATGTACCACAGCTTTCTTATCCATTCATCTGCTGATGGACATCTAGGTTGTTTCCATGTCCTGGCTATTATAAACAGTGCTGTGATGAACATTGGGGTACACGTGTCTCTTTCAATTCTGGTTTCCTTGGTGTGTATGCCCAGTGGAAGAAATGGACAAATTCTTAGAAAAGTACAACTTTCCAAAACTGAACCAGGAAGAAATAGAAAATCTTAACAGACCCATCACAAGCATGGAAATTGAAACTGTAATCAGAAATCTTCCAGCAAACAAAAGCCCAGGTCCAGATGGCTTCACAGCTGAATTCTACCAAAAATTTCAAGACAAGCTAACACCTGTCCTACTCAAACTCTTCCAGAAAATTGCAGAGGAAGGTAAACTTCCAAACTCATTCTATGAGGCCACCATCACCCTAATACCAAAACCTGACAAAGATGTATTTTCTTTTTTAAAAAGTTTAAAAAAAAAAAAAAACACTTTACTGTCTTTTGTAATTACAAAACTATGCAATGCCCCCCCTCAGGGATTGGCCTCACTCACAGACAGTGGAGAACAATGTGATCCAAAAGAAGCGATGAGTAGGAAGAATATTCTGGTGACAGCAAAATGTTGGCTTAGGGTGGTCCGGTCAGGATAATTCAAGCAGAGGAATTTACCACAGGAAATTTGCTACAAGGGCTATAGAAACCAAAGGGAAGGAACATAAAGGAGATCCCAGAGACCAGAAAGCTGCCACGAATCTGGTCCACGCCCACATGCTTGCACTGACTGATAAGCAGCTGGAGACTGCTAGAGGCACTGATCCCACTCCTGCCGCCTCGGGAGCCACCTAGGCTGCTGGGACACAGTCGACTGCGGTGGCCTGAAACTGCCACTCCAGGGGATGAGTAGAGTGGCTTCTCTGCCAGCTAATCTCCCAGCAGTGTCTGCAAGCAGCCAACAAGTGTGTTTGAGGAATGTGGTTTCTAGACATCCTCCCCCTGACATGCAGAGAAAAACACAGAAGGGCAGGGATAGATCTGAATGTCAAATCTTGCAGAAGGGACCCAGAAGGGAGGCCAGGATGTGGCTCTCCATGGAGGAAGGAGGCCTGGATTCTGGAGCTAGCTCTGCTGTTGATGTGCTGTGCCCTCTCCAAGGCAGTATAGCACAATGATCCAGGACATACATGTACTCTGTGACCTCATATGCAAAGTGGGGAAAAACACCCACCCCAAAGGATGGTTATGAGGGTTAAGTAGGATACTGTAAGTAAAGTAGGACAAGGCCTGCAAGATAGTTCCATTCTTTCACTATGATTTCAATTTCAATCTGTAAAGAAAAGTGAAGAAGGAGGGGGTTAAATCATCTTTGCTACTCTCTAACCAGCCAGAGGAAAGAGGAACCAACAGTTACTCTCTCTCTGAGCCTGATGCAGGGCTGGATTTTAGAGACACAGAGAAAAATTAATAATATCCCTGCTCACAGTTTGATGAGAAAGCAGAAGAAATTCACTGATTCAAGGTAAAATGTGCTCAGGGTAGAAGGGTCTCCAGGGAAGGGTCTTGAAGACCCTACAGTGATGGGTTTTGTAGCATAACAGAAAGATTTACACAGGCTCCACTTTAAACTCAAAATGATTCTCTTGTGACCCTGGGCAATTCACTTAGTCATCCCTGCCTCAGTTTCTTTGTCTGTTTAAGTGGAGATTATAAAAGAACTCTTCTTACATAGCCGTTGTGAACATTAAGGGAGCTGTACATAAAGCTCCTCCCTTGAGTACCTAGCACTGAAATGCGCTCAAACGTGATCAGATTCCCCCCGGTCTGTGAGAAGGGCACAAGTGTTCAGCTACAAGGCCTAAACTAGAGAAATGGAAATGCAAAGAGGAAATGACGGCTAAAGAGGGTCTCATAGCTACGAGATCCCTTAATTATTGTGGATAAAGTTAGAGAAATTGGCTAGGCACCCACCCTAGGTGAGAGCCACGAGCTGGCGCACTGCCTCAGCGTCCTCGTTGCCCGTGGCAACCGGCAGTCCTTGCCTCCGGCCTGGTCGAAAATGCGCAAGAGCAGTAAGATGGCTCTGAGCTCCTGGTCCCTGGAGCTGGGGTTAGGCAGCCAGAAGGCGCTGCCGGTGGCCGCCGTCTCCACTGGCCCCTCCCTGGAATTATGCACCTTCCCCTCCACGCTGGGCTCCTCGGTCGCGACCGACGCTCTTGAGCAGCTCCTTGTTGTGGGTGAGCGGCCCGTGGGCTCCCGGAGGGACATCTTCTCGGAAGTGGTGCTTAGAAAGCATGAAGCGGAAACCCTAGAGGGAACCTTCTCCAGCTTGTTGTGGGAGAGATGGGCGACAGAGTGGGACCCAAGGCTCAGTTCACACTAGTAGCTGGTGAAAATCCCAGACAAATCCTGAACTCCCAGGCTATTGCCATTTCCTTGTAACTAGAATGCCCAACTGCATTTAGGCTATGTATTTAATTTCAGTTTGTCTCTTTCTTGCTTTTTCTTGACAAGTTAACTTTCTCCAACACTTAGTCATGGCAAACTGGAAAATTTAACAGGTAAATCAGAAAGCGAGTGTTCAAGAAGCCCCTGTTGCCTTAGGCAAGGAACTGTGCATTAGGCACAAATACTTCTTCTGCTAACAATTTCTGGACCGTCAGAAAATTTGTCATAGGAGAAAGCTTCATTATGCTTTCTTGCCCTAAGTGTGAGTTATAAAATATGTAGCTATCCAGTCCATTTACAAGTGGGAACATGCTTGTACTCATTCATCCCATAGAAGAATTGAAAGGAGATAATGAAGCACAGGAAGTCTGGTGGGCTGCAGTCCATGGGATCACAAAGATTCAGACATGACTTAGCAACTGAACAACAGCAAGCCAAGCATGCCTGTCCCTCCCTAACACACACTTGCTTGGAACCTCAGGAACTGATTTTCACTCAGTTTGAGAACTTAGTCCATTAAGAGAATCCAAGTTCCCTGGAACGGAGGGCAGAAAATAGCATTTCTTCTGGGGGGTGAGGATGGCCACTCAGGGCATGGACTCTGGAGTCACACCCTTTGTGTCTGAATCCAGACTCAATCAGTGATAGGCTCTGTCACCTAAAGCACATCACATAACCTCAAGTCTTAGATCTCTCACTTGTGAAATGGGAAGCATCACGGAGTTATAACAATCAATTTAGATTATACAAACGTGAAAAATTAAGCTTATTAAACTCATGCTGCACATGAGGATGCAGCCCTGGAATCTGTTTAGACAGAATTTGTATAATGCAATGGTGACAGAACCAAGGTGAGTGGAGTTTCCTCTGTTGTCTCTCTTCTTCCTTTTTTTCTTTTCCTTCTTCTCTGTCTGCATGTATCTTGTCTTCCTTACTTTTGCAAACATTTTCCAAACCTCTCTTCTCGTGTGTTTTCATCTTACAGTATGTGAGAGAAAGGTGGTATCTTTTATATGGCAATGAATGAAAGGGGTTAAAAACTCTTATCTAACTCACACCTACCAGTTTCACAAATATTTACTCTCACCCCATGATCAAAATACTGGCACAGAAGTGAAAATGACATGATGGATTTTTAAAGAATAAAGTGTTTTTTTGTAAAATATTACATTTAGGATATATGTGTACTTGTATGTCTATATATATATACACACATGAGGAGAGCATGCAACCCACTCCAGTACTCTTGCCTGGAGAATCCCCATGGATGGAGGAGCCTGGCGGGCTACAGTCCATGGAGTCACAAAGAGTGACTGAAGCGACTCAGTAGCAGCAGCAGCATATATATACATACAAATATATATATGAAGACTTTCTTAAGCCCACATTATGGGCATGTTATATTTATCCCTTTTGTAAAATATTTATTGAATTATTGAATTTTTTGTCCTATACTATACAGATTCCTTCTTTCTACCATGAATTATACAAAGGTGGAAACTTAAGAGGAGGTTGGCCTCAAGAAACATGAAGTATATCCCTAAATTTGTACACTGTAAAATAAGAAATAAGTACAAAAGAGATTCATATTATTTACTATAAAAATTAAGAGTTAGAAGATGTAATTTTCAACTGATTAAGCATTTGAGCTAGACCTTTAAGGGTTAAATAGCATTTGGATAGATAAGTAAGAGATCTTAATTTTCTGATTTTTTTTAGAGCAATCACTGCAAAGTGACTATTTTAAATGCAATGAAGAAGCTAAGAACTTTCTTAAGGACGTTGCTATCGCTGTTAAGAAATTGGTATTGTATTACCTATAAGAGCTACTTTTTCAGTCTTCCATTTATTTCTTCATCAAACTTTAATTTAGCACCAACTCTGTTCAACGTACTTCAGTAGATGAATAAGGAAAATATTTGCCCTGAATGAAAATTTCTCTCAGTTTACTAACATTTGCAGCAGTGTGGATCAGCCGTGGATTGCTGCCAGGTTTCCCAGGCAGAGCACTGAGTTAAGGACCTGTGCTATGCAGGAGGGCAAGACTGCTCAAGAGAAGAGACCCTGGTGATAACAGAGCTCAGTTAAGAGTGAGTCACGTGCCATCAATATGGGAACATTGCTTAAAACCAGCAAACAACCTCTGGGATAAACTGCATGCATAGTGCCAATTTTCCCAAGTCTCTATAAGCAATTCCTCACAAAACTGGTGAAAGATTATTCCGGACTTACTCCATTAACATAGACAGTGCTTTTCAATGAAAGTAAACAGGTTCTCTTTCAGTTATGCTAACTGGGCCCCATCAAAGTAATATTTAAAGACTTTTCTTTTGAAGTATCACAACCATGTCTCTCTATTGGCTCTGGCCCTGAATGATATTTCAGAAAGGCGACATCCCATTTGATTTAAAAATATTGAGTAAGAATCTCCTACATATCAAATATCTTAAAATGTAGAATTATGGCTGTAAAATAAATGAGTCGAGTCTACAGATTGCTGAAAAGAGTTAATCTCGTTACTTTGTATTTTTATGAAATTATATGTAGTTGTACATGTATACTACAGAATTAGATTTTATAATCCCAGTAAATTAAGTACATATATGTAAACACTGAGAGTTTGTGTGGTACTGCGTTGTGATCGTGTGGAAATCTTTTCCTCATTTTGTTCTTTTATTAAAAAGTTATGTCTTTCCCCAGGATTTGAAAGGTTCAAAGTATTTATTTTGGCTTATTAAAGTATTTAGCATGTCTCCATATACCATATGAGCTGTGAAATCCCTTAAATAGAGATAAATCCTCTCATTTTTTACGGTAACATTTTCACTATTATAAAAGCATTGTGTGTTTACTCTGGAAAAGTTAGGGAAAAATAGACAAGCAAAAGGAAGAAAGTATAATAAAACATCATGATCCCACCCTAAAATAATCATAATTAACTCTTTGATGGATGTCTTTCCTACTTTCAGGATATAGGTGATGCCTGTATTGAATTTTATTTTTTACCAGAAAAATGATCATACTAAATATACAGTTAGGCAACCTGCTTTTTATTATTTATAAAATATAATGGCAATTTTTCAGATCATAAAGAACTATATCCACTACTACCATTTATTTGAAAGTTTATCTTTTTTTCACTATCAGATTATCAGTTTTTTTTTTTAATGTTTTTCCTTTTTTAAAAATAGTCCCACATATATATCCCCACCTGACTATTTGTTTGGATTTTTAGGTAGATATAAGAAAACTATCATTCTTTTATATCTAAGCATGCTTTTATAGTCATGTTCCAGTTTATTAAGGAGAATTTTCTCAATGTCACTCTTTTTTAGGAGTCTTTCCTAAAAAAGAACACACACATAGCAAAAAAATAATTTCTGAGTAGAAGAAATTAAAAGATAAATGAAGAAAGATACCTTAAAATCTGATTGGAGAACAATTATTTCCCACTTTCTACTCCAAATAAAAATGACAGCAAAAGATGTTTACTGAAAAGCAAATTTTGATGTCTGAAAACATTTGTGGGCATTGTTTAGGAAATCAATCTCATTATTTTAATATCTTAACTTTTTAAATATGTAATTTACATTTTCAGGAAGAAATGAGAAAGTCCACAATAGATCTTCTGGAAATTGAAAGCATGGAACTCAGCAGATTATATTTTGTATTGGAAACTCTTCCCACTAGTGTTAGCAGAGAACTGGAAGGTACTTTGAGTTTATTAACTATAGAAATTTAGTTTATCTTGTACTTATAACAAGATGAGTTGAATAGTTATTCCATATCAAAAAATAGCCAGAAATAGTATACAAGACACATACAGTGAGATCTATAATATGTTTCCCCTTTAAGTGAAATAACATATATGACTTGAATTTATATAATTATTATAAATAGACTAAAGACAATATTTGTCCTTTTGTGACTGGCTTATTTCACTTGGCATATCTTTAAGGGTAATTCATGTTGTAGCATATGCCAGAGTTTCTTTTACAGATGAACAATATTCCATTGTATGTATATACCATGGTTTGTTTATCCATTCATCCATCAATAGACCCTTGCATTATTTCCATTTTTTAGCTATTGAAAATTATGTAGTTACAAAATAATAACAATTATAATAGTAAATAACAGTGCTGTTACAAATGGGTGTTTGTTTATATCCATTGTATCAGGTGTGCAAATATCTATTCAAGTCTCTCCTTCCAACTCTTTGGGTAGAAATGTAGAGGGAAATTGCTGGATTGTATGGTAATACAGTAATTTTGTGTTTAGTTTTCCAAGAAGCTGTCATATTGTTTTCCACAATGACTGCACCATTTTACCTTCATTTGCACAATGCAAAAGCATTCCAATTTTTCTACATTCTTGTCAGCACTTGCTATTTTCTGTTTTTGTTTTGTTTTAAATAACAGCCACCCTACTGGATAAGAATTGCTGTCTCTTGTGGTCTTGATTTGCACTTCCCTAATGATTAGTGTGAAGAAGGCAGTGGCACCCCACTCCAGTACTCTTGCCTGGAAAATCCCATGGACGGAGGAGCCTGGTAGGCTGCAGTCCATGGGGTCGCTGAGAGTCGGACACGGCTGAGCGGCTTCAATTTCACTCTTCACTTTCATGCATTGGAGAAGGAAATGGCAACCCACTCCATTGTTCTTGCCTTGAGAATCCCAGGGACGGGGGAGCCTGTTGGGCTGTTGTCTATGGGGTCGCACAGAGTCGGACACGACTGAAGCGACTTAGCAGAAGCAATGATTAGTGATGCTGAGCATCTTTTCATGGTCTTATTGGCCATTGGTATATCTTCTCTGGAAAAATGTCTGTTCATTTCCTTTGCCCATTTCTTAATTAGGTTATTTGCTTCATTATTGTTGAGCTGTGGGAATTCTTTATACATTCAGGATGTTAACCCCTTTTCAGATGTATAATTTGCAAGGATTTTGTCCCATTCAATGGACTACTTTATCACTATTTTGATAATGACTTTTGATACACAAAGGTTTTTAATTTTGACATAGTCCAGTTTATATTTTCCCGTGTTACCTGTGCTTTTGGTGTCATATCCAAGAAATCATGGCTAAATCCAATGTTATGAGGATTTTACCTATGTTTTCTTCTAAGCGTTTTATAGTTTTACCTCTTATATTTAGGCCTTTAATCCATAGTGAGTTAAATTTTGTATTTGTTGTAAGATCAGACTCTAATTTTATTGTTCCAGCTGCCAGGAGTGTTGGCTGAAGCTCATAGCTCAGTTCCTCTGCAGGAATTGTCCTTGACAAAAGAGAAAGGCTTCACTCCAGTTACCGCCCTCCCCTAGGGCTGCCCACATTCAGTGACTGGTCACCAGGGGAGCACAAAGGTCTGCCTCCCTCCATCACTGTAGAATAACTCTGAAGTGTCACTGCAGCTTTAAAACTCCTAATCATTTAAACCCCCCACCCTTCTGCAACTCTTATCTCCTCAGAGGAGATGTTCCCCAGCTCTATACAAATTTAAAAATTTATTTCCTAGGGAGCCCAACCTAAAACAGTAGTCTAAATAAACTGAAAAAAAAAAAAAAAAAAGATTTTTAAAGTAGCTGTTCCATTTGTTGCCTTGCAGCTCTGAATCTACCTTCATTGTCTGCCCTGTCATAAGAGAGTTGGGTCCTGTAAGTTTCTCCCTTTGCCAGCAGGCCCAGTGTTAAGCTTTGTTAGTACAGGGCACTGGAGGGACACTGGAGGAAGAAGGGGTTCTCTTCGTGTTCCAGTGTGCTCAGCTTGGCCAGCTCTTGCAGTGTAGGTAACTTCTCCCAGCAGCGTGCAGCAGCCCTCAGTGCCCGGAAGCTCCCACCCATAGGCCTCGGGCAGCTTCATGGTGGATTGCTACCAGTGCAGCACCTCCCTGTGAAGCTTCTCTGGCACTGTTTGCAGTGAGTTCTGAAGTATAGCAATTCCCTGTGGATAGGTCTCCCCAGTTCCCCCAGAAGCCATATTTCTAGTAAGTTCTGCCAACCCAGCATTTCATGAAGTTCTTTGCCATCCAATGATTCACAGCCCTTTTTAGTGGGGTTTGGATCTTGGGACTGGAGGTGCTGCTTCCTAGAAGGCAGCAGCCTTCTAGGCCTTTGGGATAGTGCTGCTTCTTGTGCTGGGTATTGCTGAATTCTTTAGAGTCCTCTGTGCGTGCTGTGCTAAATTGCTTCAGTCGTGTCTGACTCTTTGCGACCCTGTGGACTGTAGCCCGCTCGGCTACCCTGTCCATGGGATTCTCCAGGCAAGAATACTGGAGTGGGTTGCCATGCCCTACTTCAGGAGGTCTTGCTGATCCAGGGATCGAACCTACACTCTACACTGGCAGATGGGTTCTTTACCACTAGCGCCCTTACTATTCATTCTCTCATTACTCTAATTCTCTGAAGTGAAGAGAAGTGAAAGTCACTCAGTAGTGTCCTACTCTTCGCGACCCCATGGAATTCTCTAGGCCATAATACTGGAGTGGGTAGCCTTTCCCTTCTCCAGGGGATCTTCCCAACCCCGGGATCAAACCCAGGTCTCCTGGATTGCAGGCAGATTCTTTACCAACTGAGCTAATTCTCTGATACAGTTAATAATTCCTGATGTTAAAACTTCCCTATTCAATGTAAGATTTCTATCTCCCAATTAGACTCTGAAAGATATAGTCAGTTATGAAACAATATGCTCAGGTAGTTGACAGGGAAAATCCAGCGAACTCCTGCATGCAGATAAAAAATAAAACTTAAAAGAATCTGTGCTCAAGACAGAATTAAGAATGTTTCTGTTTTATTTTCTTTGGTTGCTTTTTTCTTTTTTTTTTACTATCCAGTTACTTTTATGAGCAAGACAAATATTTTAGAAGGGAAAAGAAATACTGTGCTAGTTTATTAGTTCTTTGATACACATAAAATACTTAACCAAATAAATTTAATTGGCCTTGTATTATAAAGCTTTTCAACTCAAAGTATGGTCCTTGGATCAGTAGCATCAACCTCACGTGGGAGCTTGTTACAAAATACAGAATCTCTAGGTCCTCCTCAGACCTACTATATCAAATTCTGTATTTCAACAATACCCCCCAGGTGATGTATATGCATATTCAAGACATAAAGTTTGAAAAGCCCTGCTACAATGGCAATTTAACTTATAACCTATGAAAGAAATAATTTTGTTCTCTCAGGGGAGCTACCAGTTTCCAGGGAATTTGTTGCATAGAAATGGATAGCCCAATACTCATTTGTAAACAACAGTTCAAAAATTCATGCATTTTCACCATCTATCTCTCAAGCACAGAGGTGATCCTTTGAAATCTTCTGTGATTTAAGCCTTATGTGATTACACAGATATGTTATTTATCGATGGATAATTTAGTTTTTTAACACACTGGCTTCCCCAGAAAGCAGAGCCGAAAGCAGTGGCTTTTGCACTATTATTTATTTATTTTTAACTTCAATACTCTATTTATTTGGCTGCTCCAGGTCTTAGTTGTGGCACTCAGGATCTTCAATCTTCATTGCAGCATTGAGGATCTTTTTTACTTTCTGCACGCAGGATCTAGTTCCCTGCCCATGATGGAACTCAGGCCCCCTGCATTGGGAGCATGGAGTCTTAGCCACTAGACCACCAGGGAAGTCCCAGCACTATTATTTTATTGGGACATACAGTCCAGGTGGATGAGAGTGGACATACAGTCCAGGTGGATGAGAGTGGGATAAGGAACCAAAGCAGGAAGAAGGGAGAGCTAATATGGAGGCAATATGATACTGACTACTGGTGACAGCAACTAGTTAAGTATGAGAATATGCCCCCAGGACACAGTGATACCCCCTTCTCGGGAATATCCAGGCAGTCCACTGGTGCATGCTTGCCACATCTCCCAAATTTTGCATTACACGTACACAGTGGGTGTGAGTATCTGAAGATGTCCCATAGTAGAGGTGACAGGGAAGTCCTAGATAGCTGAGAAGTGGATAGGACAGGCAGGAATCAGGAGCTGTCAGACTGCACCAGTCTAAAGTTGTGCAGAGCTCATAGAAAGCTGGTTACTGACCATAGCAGCAGCTGAAATTAGGGATATAATTGATAGGTGAGATTGAGAGGGTCCAAAGGGGTGAGGGAGAGGTTTCTGATCCAGAACATACTTAGAAGAATATTTCAAAGAAACACATACTTGAGAGGTCAGTATCTACAATTGTGCAGTTTCTCAAATAAATGAGTAACATTTCTTCCACTTACTTTTAAGAATGTGTCAGGGATGCTCGCAGAGTGAATCTTGTTGAGATAACTGAACTACACACAAAAATTACAAAGATAAATGATGAAATGGAGTTTCTGAAGAAGAAAATACTCCATCTGCAAACAGATAATACAGCTCTAGGGTAGGTATTTTTGTTTGTTTGTTTGAAGGAGTCAGGGTCTGGGGATAAAGTGGGAAATTTTTCCTAAGGGATTTGTCCTCTGGTCTGATCTTCCCTGTAGCTCAGTCGATAAAGAATCTGCCTGCAAGACAGGAGACTTGGATTCAATTCCTGGATCAGGAGGAAACAGCAACCCACTCTAGTATTCTTGCCTTGGAAAATCAAGGAGCCTGGCAGGCTAGAGTCCATGGGGTCACACAGAATCGGACATGAATTATTGACTGAACCACCTCTGAACTGGTGCAGGGCAAATTAAGAGGCGGAGATAACTTGTAGAAGATGACTGGGCTGATAAGGGATGTGTGATAGCTTCAGAGAGCTGGGAAGAGAGCATAAAATCTTCTACCACCATAGCCAGGAGACTGTAGGATTTCAGAAGGAATTCAGCTTCCCACAGCAACTACACACAACTTACTGTGTGTAAGTCACACACTGCCTCGCACCCACCTCCAAAGGTAGAAACACAGTGACTTTCATTTCATTTTTAGTAAAAGTAAGTTTACAAACCTCAACCACCAAAGCAAGAAATCTTGCTGGGTATTGTGTTGCAAGTATAATATCAAACCAGGTATACTGTAGCTAGATTAGTTCTTTAAAGACATTCAGGTATAGTCTACTGGAGGGCTGAGGATGGGCTTGGTCCTAGATATTTATTACCTGCAATTAAATGGAAGCTGACCCCGTTAGTTTCGTTTGTTTATTCTTCAGCTGTGTTATTAGCACTTCCCCCTCTCTGGGCTTCATCTTTTCCATCTGTAAAATGGAGATTACAAATCTTGACTTACCCAGTCCATGAAGGAAGAGATATTCTGAAAGAAAAAACAATAAAATCCTGAAGAATATCTCAGCTCTATGAGTAAATTTGCAAGAGCAATGTATAAATGTCAGACTTCCTGTTTGTGAGAGTGAAAAATACTCAAAGAGCCCTCATTATAGTGAAAAAATCTTCTTCGGAAGGTAAAATATTCAGAAGGTTGCTTTGGTGCAAAAGATATCAAAGCCTCAGGAATTAGGCAGGAGCTCAAGGCCCAGGGACAGTTTTCTCGGAACACCTGTTTTGGAAGATGCTCCATGAAAAAGAAAGGGCATGACCACAACTCTGAGAAGGACTGCAGACACTAGCCCCTCTTGGAGATTCACAATGCACATTTATGCATGGTGCATGCTAGCCACAATCACCGGAGACCACAGACTATCAATTTCTAAACTACTAACAAGGAAGCTAATGCCCAGGCTGGAATACTCATATCAATTGTCCAGCACCATCACACCCCTATGGACCAATGACTCTCAAACTTGAGTGTACATTAGCATCACCTGGAGTGCTGGTTAAAACACAAATTACTGGGACCTCCACTGCAGATTTCTGATTCAGTAGGTCTAGGGAATGAGGGCAAGAATTTCCATTTTTAACAAGTTCCTAGATGCTGCTGGTGGTCCTGACCACATTTTGAGAATCACTGCCCTAGAGAAATCTTCATGGAAAGCCAAATTACAAGTGAACATACCGTGGGTTGCCTGATGAGCCAGCATCACCAAGCTACAGTCAATTATTGCATCCATTTTGGGAAGAAAGAGGTACATCAAGGTGCCCGCACTCTCTGACAGGCTGGCCCTCCCCTGGACAGTTCTCAAAAACTGGGCACATGCAAGCTCTTCAGGGGTGGGGGAGGGGGATTTCCTCAGGTCCTGAGAATTTGGGAGACCAACCCATCTCAATATACCTAGTCAGGTGTATTGATTTGATATGTTTTGCTTTGCTTCCTTAAGGCTACTCAATCCTTAGTTTGCTTCATTCTTAGCAGGCTTCCTCTACTAAACCTACAAAATACCCATTATTTGACACCATCTAGCCTGGGATTCTTTCAATTGCCTTTCTGTGGTGGAGTTAACTTCTCGAAAATAAACTTACCAACAACCTGTTTCCATTTTCCTGAGCTTTTGCACACAATCCCCCTGAACTTAAGTGTTTAGCTTTGGAGATTAGAAGAAAGTCTTTACATTGCAGGAGATTTGAAAAAGGGAAAATAGAGAAATGGCATCACTGTTCTTCCTCCAAATCTTTGATTGTCATTCCTGAGGCAGATGTTTCTCACAATCTTAGGGTCTTCTTCAGGTGGGAGTGACCAGCAATGAATATGTAAGGTTAACCTCTCCTCTTAAACTCAGATTTGGCTATGGCTATGAGAAGATAGGGCTTCCCAGGTGACTAAGTGGTAAAGAATTTGTCTGAGATGCAGAAGACACAAGAGATGCCTTCCTTGGGTCAGGAAGGATTGCCTTCCTGGAGGAGGGCATGGCAACCCACTCCAGTGTTCTTGCCTTGGAGAATCCCCTGGACAGAGGAGCCTGGCAGGCTACAGTCCATAGGGTCACACAGAGTCGGACACGACTGAAGCGACTGAGTACACACAAATGTGAGGAGTTAAGATAGTTTAAATTAGATTTTAAGCTCCCTCTGAACCGTGAAGACAGATTCAGATCCCTCTTCCCCAATTCCTGTCCTTAGAGGAGGATTAGGTTTCTCCTGAACATTCTATGCAGGGCAATGGCGTCAGAAGGTGCCTGGAAGAGCGGTGGGATGTTTATCTATCTTTGGCTTAACTATGTATCTCACGGTGATAAAGTAGTTACGGCAAAGTTACATATCAAACCTTTTGTCCAGCGAGATTCCACTTGCCTGTTCAAAAGTGTTTTTGAATCATACTCCAGTACTTTGGCCACCTCATGCGAAGAGCTGACTCATTGGAAAAGACTCTGATGCTGGGAGGGATTAGGGGCAGGAAGAGAAGGGGACGACAGAGGATGAGATGGCTGGATGGCATCACGGACTCGATGGACGTGAGTCTGAGTGAACTCCGGGAGTTGACGATGGACGGGGAGGCCTGGCGTGCTGTGACATGGGATTGCAAAGAGTTGGACACAACTGAGCGACTGAACTGAACTGAACTGAAGCTTTAAACCAAAATATCCCATAGTAACTACCTGGTATATGAAGATGGCTGGGGTGAGGCAGGACCTGAAGACACTTTGGCAGTGATAAACAGTTGCAAGATGGATACTGTGTCTCCTTCTGCCCTTCATCTCAACCAAGTTTGCTGCTTCTGCTGCTGCTGCTAAGTCGCTCCAGTCGTGTCCGACTCTGTGTGACCCCATAGACGGCAGCCCACCAGGCTCCCCCGTCCCTGGGATTCTCCAGGGAAGAACACTGGAGTGGGTTGCCATTTCCTTCTCCAATGCATGAAAGTGAAAAGTGAAAGTGAAGTTGCTCAGTCGTGTCAGACTCTTAGCGACCCCATGGACTGTAGCCCACCAGGCTCCTCCATCCATGGGATTTTCCAGGCAAGAGTACAGGAGTGGGGTGCTATTAAGTTTAGGCCATTACAAATACAACTCTAAAATAAGTGTCCCTTAAGTTTCCCTCTCTATGGTGGTTCACCTCATCCAACGGACTTTAAATTTCCTTCTGGAAAAAGCCATTCTTTTTATGTCAAGAAAGATTCTTTTTCTCTAGTGAAAGGCAAGAGGAGCTAGTGAAGCTTTATGGAAAGATTATCCTGTCACTCAACCATGCAATGAAAGAAAAAGCCACTATCACTATTTACATCAATGAGACTTATACCAAAATTAACTCGGAGAAGAAAGAACTCGAATTGCAAAAAACATATATTCAAGAAATAGAGGAGCAAATAGAAAGAGAAAGAGCAGAATATTTGAAGAAAAAAGAAAAACTGAATCAAGAGGTAAGTGGTATTATTTTTTTTTTTAAAAATAGAGAATTGTACAGAATTGAAGCAGGATATGAGAAATAACGTATTTGCTCTTGAAGATAGCAAGCGTTCCCATGGTGTCTTCTGCAGGAGTAGAGCAGAGGCTCCAGGACACTGGAGCCCGTGGGGGAGATGTTTGATTTGTACCACCATCTCAGTTCATGGGAAAGAACACGAGTGATAATGATGGCAACACTGGGGTGGCCCCTTGCTTATATGCAGCCCTATAGGAAGTAGGAATTTGGTTCTGTGTCAAATGGTTGTCTTTGACAGTTCTGAGGCCCTGTTTCTGTAGATAGGATCAGTGAGTTCAGCTCTGCTGGAACTGATGCCAAAACCTGGCCTCTATGCACTGTCACCAGATTGAATCTTGGAAACAGTTTTGGGTGAAGTAGAAAACAATAGCTTTATTGCTTTGCCAACAAAAGGTAACCACAGTGGGCTAATACCCTCAAAATTATGTATCCTAAGCCAGTGAGGGGGGAGTCTTATAGTCAAAGGAAGGATTGCAGACAAGGATCAGGCTGCACACGGGGGTCTGCATGCCTTCAGTCCAGAGGTCATCTGGCCTGGCATCAGGTGATCTTGTGATGGCTTCTGTGATTCTCAAGGTTATTGAGCTGTGACCTTCTCTCTGAAAGGAAAAATGCTTCAACAAGTAGTTAATTAACATCTTTACTTGATGAGGACTCCAGTTCCGTGTAAGAGCTCAAAGATATTGTTATGTTTATCCCTTGAGGAGGAATCCCATCCTTGCCTCAAGGCTGCACTATTGTTTCCTGACTGCTCCTCCCTTGTCCCTGCATCTCCTCCCTTCCTTGATACAGCAACCCTTTCAACTGCCCTTTGGAACCCAGGGAAGGTCACAGAAGTTGTTGAGTTGAGTTCAGTTCAGTCACTCAGTCCTGTCCAACTCTTTGTGACCCCATGGACTGCAGCACGCCAGGCCTCCCTGTCTGTCACCAACTCCCGGAGTTTACTCAAACTCATGTCGATTGAGCCAGTGATGCCATCCAACCATCTCATTCCCTGTCCTTCCCTTTTCCTCCCACCTTTGATCTTTCTCAGCATCAAGGTCTTTTCAAATAAGTCAGTTCTTCACATCAGGTGGCCAAAATATTGGAGTTTCAGCTTCAGCATCAGTCCTTCCAATGAATGTTCAGGACAGAGTTCCTTTAGGATGCACTGGATGGATCTCTTTACAGTCCAAGGGACTCTCAAGAGTCTTCTCCAACACCACAGTCCAAAAGCATCAATTCTTCATTGCTCAGCTTTCTTTATAGTCCAACTCTCATATCCGTACATGACTACTGGAAAAACCATAGCTTTGACTAGACAGACCTTTGTTGGCAAAGTGATGTCTCTGCTTTTTAATATGCTGTCTAGGTTGGTCATAACTTTCCTTCCAAGGAGTAAGTGTCTTTTAATTTCACGGCTGCAGTCACCATCTGCAGTGATTTTGGAGCCCCCAAAAATAAAATCTCTCACTGTTTTCACTGTTTCACCATCTATTTGCCATGAAGTGATGGGACTGGATGCCATGATCTTAGATTTCTGAATGTTGCATCTTAAGCCAACTTTTTCACTCTCCTCTTTCACTTTCATCAAGAGGCTCTTTAGTTCTTCTTCACTTTCTGCCACAAGGGTGGTGGCATCTGCGTATCTGAGGTTATTGACATTTCTCCTGGCAATCTTGATTCCCGCTTGTGCTTCATCCAGCCCAGCGTTTCTGATGATGTACTCTGCATATAAGTTAAACAAGCAGGGTGACAATATACAGCCTTGACGCACTCCTTTCCCAATCTGGAACCAGCCCCTTGTTCCATATTTGGTTCTGTCAGGCGAGTGTATGCTCCTTGGTTCTTTGTCTCATCACAACAATGATTTGGAGCGAGGGACATTAAGGCCCTCAGCGCGTCACAGCTCTCAGGTCTTGAACAAACCATGACGTAGCTTTTAGATAAATTAGTGTTACAGCTCTATTTTATTTAGAAGATAGCAGGAGAACTCATTCTCGAAGAAGAGAAGAGAGTGGAGGAGCACGCCAGCGGGCGCAGGGGTGGAGGTTGGGGGCATGGTGGAGAGAGACAGAGAGAGAGAGAGAAAGCACTTTGGCTCCTCCTTTTATATGTTTTTTCCCTCCCCCTGGGCCTGCCCTGTGCAAATTGGGCTTAGCCAGGAGTGCTGTTTGTTCTTCCTGAGGTCTTCACTCCAGTCCTCAGACCTTCCTTTGACCTTCCTTTGTTCTGTTTTCCCGGGCTTTTCCCTTCCTTGTCTTTTAGCCACCGCCATTTTGGATTCCTTTTCTCTATTCTAACTACCTAACAGTTCTAACTGTTGCTTCTTGACCTGCATACAGATTTCTCAGGAGGCAGGTCAGGTGGCCTGGTATTCTCATCTCTTTAAGAATTTTCCACGGTTTATTGTGATCCACACAGTCAAAGGCTTTGGCATAGTCAATAAAGAAGAAATAGATGTTTTTCTAGAACTCTCTTATGAGAGTTCTGTGATCCAACAGATGTTGGATCAGTATGAAACGGCAAAAAGATAGGACACTGAAAGATGAACTCCCCAGGTCCATAGGTGCCAAATGTGCTACTGGAAATCAGTGGAGAAATAACTCCAGAAAGAATGAAGAGATGGAGCCAAAGTAAAAAACACCCAGTTGTGGATGTGACTGGTGATAGAAGTAAAGTCTGATGCTGTAAAGAGCAATATTGCATAGGAACCTGGAATGTTAGGTCCGTGAATAAAAAATAAAGGCACAACCTAGAAGCTGTGAGTTATATTTTATTTGAGGACTTTACTGGAGAATGCAGGCTGGAAAGGTGGCCTCTCAAGTAGTTCTGAGGAAGTGTCCCAAAGAGGTAATAGAGGAGCCAGGATATATAGAGCTGAGAAAAACCACATAGTCCAAATTGAAACATTGTTGCTAATCACACACAAAAAACAGATATCTCACGTTAATGATTTTAGTGCTTTTCTCTATATGGGAAGATGCAAGAGTATGGGCTCATTGAAATAATTCCTTTTGGAACAGGAGGGAAATGGTAGGGCACAACTTTTGAAAGAATGACATAGCCCAAGGACACAACATAAACAGATGAGAATCAAATGGATCCAAGATGGCAGACAAGTTGACTTTGACTAGACCTTGATCCTCAATCAGCAAGCTAAATGACACACCAGAGGTGCCATGACAGTTGCAAGCCTCTATCAAAAGACCAAGGAGTGGATGGTGGCCCAATTCCTGGAAATCTCCACACCTTCCCCTAAATAGTTAGAATAATCCTCCCACTTATTAGCATATGAAATTACCCAGTCCATAAAAACTAACCACATCACATTTCACAGCCACACTCAGCCTCTCCCATGGCCTACACTCTGTCTGGGGAGTGTGCTTCTCTCTGAATCTGAATAAATCCATTTCTTGCCTCTTTGTCAATCACTGAATTCTTTCTGTGATGAGACATCAGGAACCTGAGCTTCATTAGGTCTTGAAACCGAGTACCTTGCATTTAGGCTGGGCTCAAGTCCCAGCCATGTGGATTAGCATCCCAATCTGAGGTAAACAGTTTCATTTTGTTATGAATCTTAACTCTAGGGCCAGTATCTTGTTTCACTCCATCCTGAATTCCCTCAGGGCACACCATCCAGGCTGAGGCTGCACAGTAGCTGATACTTGACTGTGAGCAACATTCATTGTTTACTGAAATGGCAGGCCACATGTTTTTTGTGCACAGCCCCAAAGCTGGTATTTTGAGACCAGCAATTTTATGAGGCTCAGCAGAGATAACTACTGCCTCCTGAATTGTTAAGAATTCATCCTCAGAATGGCTTCTGATCGGTTCCTCTTTGTTCTTCTTCAGGTTGCCCCAGGAAAAGCAGGTTTATCTCCATTTTAGGTGTTCCCAGCAGCAACCTTCTTTTCCTCCATGTAGTGAGGGTCCAGCCCAGGATGACAATTGCTGTTGAGCCCCTGGTGCTTCCCTCTCCATCATGAGAATATTTATAGTTATGAACTGGCATAACTAGAATGCAGAAAATGAGACCTGGGCTTGCAACCTGCTATATTAAATACACATATACATGTATATGTATAAAGAAAGAAAGAAAAAAACATTTATTATATTGCATTTCTTGTGTCTTAATTAAAATTTAGTGGAATACAGTCTCTCTCAGTGATCAATATTTTGATGCACAAAAGAAAAATATCACTTCCGGGAAGGAGTGAACCTCTGGGACAGACTGCCAAGTGAACATCCTTGGTTTGATAAAGAAAGAATTCAAGAGTGAGCCAAAATAAAGCGAAAGCAAGTTTATTTATAGACACACATATTCCACAAGCAGAATTTGGGCCTGTCTTGGAAAGTGAGAGTGGCCTCAGGATATGGAGGTTATTATGGTTTGGGTAATTTCATATAACTGGTGAGAGAAATATTCTGTTTTGGGTAGTCAAGTCAGTCAGTTCAGTAGCTCAGTCACTTCTGACTCTTTGTGACCCCATTGACTGCAGCATGCCAGGCCTCCCTGTCCATCACCAATTCTCGAGGCTTACTCAAACTCATGTCCATCGAGTCCGTGATGCCATGCAACCATCTCATCCTCTGTTGTCAACTTCTCCTCCCACCTTCAATCTTTCCCAGCATCAGGGTCTTTTCAAATGAGTCAGCTCTTCACATCAGGTGGCTAAGAAGTATTAGAGTTTCAGCTTCAGCATCAGTCCTTCCAATGAATATTCAGGACAGAGTTCCTTTAGGATGGACTGGTTGGATCTCTTTACAGTCCAAAGGACTCTCAAGAGTCTTCTCCAACACCACAGTCCAAAAGCATCAATTCTTGAGAGCTCAGCTTTCTTTATAGTCCAACTCTCATATCCGTACATGACTCCTGGAAAAACCATAGTTTTGACTAGATGGACCTTTGTTGGCAAAGTAATGTCTCTGCTTTTGAATATGCTGTCTAGGTTGGTCATAACTTTCCTTCCAAGGAGTAAGCATCTTTTAATGTCATGGCTGCAGTCACCATCTTAAGTGATTTTGGAGCCCCCCAAGATAAAGTCTCTCACTGTTTTCACTGTTTCACCATCTATTTGCCATGAAGTGATGGGACCGGATGCCATGATCTTCGTTTTCTGAATGTTGAGCTTTAAGCCAACTTTTTCACTCTCCTCTTTCACTTTCAGCAACAGGCTCTTTAGTTCTTCTTCACTTTCTGCCATGAGGGTGGTGTCATCTGCATATCTGAGGTTATTGATATTTCTCCCAGCAATCTTGATTCCCGCTTGTGCTTCATCCAGCCCAGCGTTTCTCATGATGTACTCTGCATAGAAGTTAAATAAGCAGGGTGACAACATACAGCCTTGACATACCCTTTTCCTATTTGGAACCAGTCTTTTGTTCCTTGTCTAGTTCTGACTCTTGCTTCCTGACCTGCATACAGATTTCTCAAGAGACAGGTCAGGTGGTCTGGTATTTTCATCTCTTTAAGAATTTTCCACAGTTTGTTGTGATCCACACAGTCAAAGGTTTTGGCATAGTCAATAAAGCAGAAATAGATGTTTTTCTGGAACTCTCTTGCTTTTTTGATGATCCAATGGATGTTGTCAAGTTGATCTCTGTTTCCTCTGCTTTTTCTAAATCCACCTTGAACATCTGGAAATTCAGAGTTTACATACTGTTGAAACCTGCCTTGGAGAATTTTCAGCATTACTTTACTAGCGTGTGAGATGAGTGCAATTGTATGCTACTTTGAGAATTCTTTGGTGTTGCCTTTCTTTGGGATTGGAATGAAAACTAACCTTTTCCAGTCCTGTGGCCATTGCTGAGTTTTCCAAATTTGCTGGCATATTGAGCGCAGCACTTTCATAGCATCATCTTTTAGAATTTGAAATAATTCAACTAAAATTTCATCACCTCCACTAGTTTTGTTCATAGTGATGCTTCCTAAGACCCACTTGACTTTGCATTCCAGAGTGTCTGGCTCTAGGTGAGTGATCATACCATCGTGATTATCTGTGTCATGAAGATCTTTTTTGTATAGTTCTCTGTGTATTCTTGCCACCTCTTCTTAATATCTTCTGCTTCTGTTAGGTCCATACCATTTCTGTCCTCTCTTGTGCCCATCTTTGCATGAAATGTTCCCTTGGTATCTCTAATTTTCTTGAAGAAATCTCTAGTCTTTCCCAATCTATTGTTTTCCTCTATTCTTTGCATTGATCCTTGAGGAAGTCTTTCTTACCTCTCCGTTCTGTTCTTTTGAACTCTGCATTCAAATGGGTATATCCTTCCTTTTCTCCTTTGCCTTTCACTTCTCTTCATTTCTCAGCCTCCTCAGACAACCATTTTGCCTTTTGCATTTCTTTTTCTTGGGGATGGTCTTGATCATTGCCTCCTGTACAATGTCATGAACCTCCATCCACTGTTCTTCTGGTACTCTGTTTATCAGATCTAATCCCTTGAATCTATTTGTTACCTCCACTGTATAATTGTAAGTGATTTGATTTAGGTCATACCTGAAAATGGTCTAGTGGTTTTCCCTACTTTCTTCAATTTAAGTCTGAACTAGGCAATAACGAGTTCATGATCTGAGCCACAGTCAGCTCCCAGTCTTGTTTTTGCTGACTGTATAGAGTGTCTTCATCTTTGGCTGCAAATAATATGATCAACCTGATTTCAGTATTGACCATCTGGTGATGTCCATGTGTAGAGTTTTATCTTGTGTTGTTGAAAGAGGGTGTTTGCTATGACCAGTGCATTGTCTTGGCAAAACTCTTTTAGCCTTTGACCTGATTCATTCTGTACTCCAAGGCCAAGTTTGCCTCATTACTCCAGGTATTTCTTGACTTCCTACTTTTGCATTCCAGTCCCCTATAATGAAAAGGACATCTTTTGGGGGTGTTAGTTCTAGAAGGTCATGTAGGTCTTCATAGAACCATTCAGCTTCAGCTTCTTCAACATTACTGGTCAGGGCATAGACTTGGATTACTGTGATATTGATTGGTTTGCCTTGGAAATGAACAGAAATCATTCTGTCATTTTTGAGATTGCATCCAAGTACTGCATTTCAGACTCTGGTTGAATATGATGGCTACTCCAATTCTTCTAAGGGATTCTTGCCTACAATAGTAGATATAATGGTCATCTTAGTGAAATTCACCCATTCCAGTGCATTTTAGTTTGCTGATTCCTAAAATGTCAGTGTTCACTCTTGCCATCTCCTGTTTGACCACCTTCAATTTGCCTTGATTCATGGACCTAACATTCCAAGTTCCTATGCAATATTGCTCTTTACAGCATCGGACTTTACTTCTATCACCAGTCACATCCACAACTGGGTGGTGTTGTTGCTTTGGCTCTGTCTCTTCATTCTTTCTGGGCTTATTTCTCCACTGTTCTCCAGTAGCACATTGGGCACCTACCAACCTGGGTAGTTCATCTTTCAGTGTCCTATCTTTTTGCCTTTTCATACTGTTCATGGGGTTCTCAAGGCAAGAATACTGAAGTGGTTTGCCATTCCCTTCTCCAGTGAACCACGTTTTGTCAGAACTCTTCACCATGACCCGTCTGTCTTGGGTGGCCCTACAGGGCATGGCTCCTAGTTTCATTGAGTTAGACAAAGCTGTGGTCCATGTGATCAGATTGGTTAGTTTTCTGTGATTGTGGTTTTCAGTCTGTCTGCCCTCTGATGGAGAAGGATAAGAGGCTTATGGAAGCTTCCTGATGGAAGAGACTGACTGAGGGGGAAACTAGGTCTTGTTCTCATGGGCGGGGCCATGCTCAGTAAATCTTTAATCCAATTTTCTGTTGATGGGTGGAGCTGTGTTCCCTCCCTGTTATTTACCTGGGTCCAAACTATTGTGCCATTAGTGAAGACAATGGCCTTCAAAAGGTCCCATGCACACACTGGTACACTCAGTGCCCCCAACCCTGCAGCAGGCAACCGCTGACCCACGCCTCCATGGGAGACTCCTGGACACTCCCAGGCAAGTCTCAGTCAGTCTCTTGTGGGGTCTCTGCTCCTTTCTCCTGGGTAGTGGTGCACACAAGGTTCTGTTTGTGCCCTCCAAGAGTCTATTTCCTCAGTCTTGTGTAAGTTCTGGCAGCTCTATGGGGGGTTAATAAGCGACCTCCTTCAAGAGGGTTTATGCCATACTCAAGTCTGCTGCACCCAGAGCCTCGGCCCCTGCAGCAGGCCACTGCTGACCCGTACCTCCATAGGAGACACTCAAACACAGTTCTGTCTCAGTCTCCATGGGGTCTCTGGATCCTGGTGCACACAAGGTTTGTTTGAGCCCTCTGAGTGTCTCTGGTGGGTATGTAGTTTGATTCTAAATGTGATTTCGCCCCTCCTACTGTCTTGCTGGGGCTTCTCCTATGCCCTTGGATGTGGGATATCTCCTCAAAGTCACTCCAGAGCTGCACGGCTGTTTTGGGTAAGGGGTGGGGATTTTCAGAAATTTGGTCACTGCCCACTTTCTGGCTTTTTATGGTCAGCTTTCAAATTGTCATGGCACTTGTGGGTGTGTCATTTAGCATAGGCTAATATATTACAATGAGCATATAAAGAGGCTCGAGGTCAACTGAAAGTCAAATTTTCTGCCATCCTGGGCCTATCTATGGTTTAACCAGTTTTCGTAGTATCCTGTTTTTCTCCATGGCTTTGTCCCCTGCCCTCTTTGTTCTTGTCTCAATTTGGTTCTTGTGATTGTTTCCATGATGTGTGCAAAGTTGTTTCAGTTGTGTCTGACTCTTTGTGACCCTATGGACCATTGCCCACCAGGCTCCTCTGTCCATGGGATACTCTAGTTATGAGTACTGGAGTGGGTTGCCATGCCCGCCTCCAGGGTATCTTCCTAACTCAGGGACTGAACCCACAACTTTACACTTCCTGCATTAGCAGGCCAGTTCTTTACCCCTAGCACCACCTGTTTTCATGATAAGACTATTCATAAGTTCCAGTTAGGTCTGAGAGTTTTTATCCTTTAAAGCACCCATGTCTTCATAAACAGTTTTACACTAAAACCATGGATTTTTTTTTTTAAGTGTAAATAGCTCAGCCTTAGTCATCCTCAGAACAGGTGCTTTGTGAAGTCATTGACAAGGGGTCCTTTGGGCAGTCTGCAAGCACCAACCGGAATTTGTAAAAGTCGAGCTCCATGGACCTTTTCAGGGGACGAAACCATTGTTACCCTGCACTGCAGTTCTGGAGTCAACTGAAATCCGTGGCTCCTGTCACTGGGCTAGACCTTGCTTGGATTTATTGTTATTTCAGTGAAATGGTATCAGAATAATAAGAACCAAAATGGGTTTTTCCTCTTTTCTTTCTCTACCCGCAACAATGCTGAGAGGTCTTAATTTCACCCACTGTTTCCAGCCCTCTGCTTGACTTTCTCTCTGAGCAGTCCAGAACTCCCACACTGGAGGGGCTCACAGAAGTTACAGGGGTAAAAAGTGGGATGTGTCTGCATGGGCACAGCTTGAGGGATGATGTGCAGGACAGTGTAGGTGGGGAGTGGGGAGAACCTAGTCTCTTTTTTTTTTACTTCTGCTGGGGCTGAAACAATGGTCACTGGTGGCCTGAGTATTACTGACATTTGCCCACCAGAAGGAAGACTCCACCAGGCAGGGATTTTGTCTGTCTTTTTGTTGCTGAATTCTAGCACCATGATGGGTGCCTGGCATACCTTGTGTGTATAATATTACTGTATTGAGAGATTGAGTTTCTAACTTCATTTTAAGCCCTAGAGAGAAGTTTCCACCCTCTCCCATCCCTTCCTATTCTTTAATATAAAGAATATAATATATATATAATTTATATTATATAAGATATAATATATATTTTATATAAAATTTTTAAAAGGAAGCCCAGAGGGACTTCAGATTGAGAATTTGAGAACATGATAGGTTCTCCTTCCTTTTGTGGATAGTGTTTCTCAGTCAAAAGCACTAATTCAATGAATAAGTGTGGCTTTACAAAAACAGGTAGTGGCTGGATTTGGCCAATAGGTAGTAGTTTGCCTACCCTTGGTCTAGTGCCCTGGGAGAAAAGGAAAAGCATTAGAGTACTCAAATGCGAACAGCAAAAGCCTTGACTCAAACTTGCTTAAATAGTAAGGGCATTTATCATCTTACACAGTAGGAATTCCCAAGGTAGGGCAAACTCTAGGACTAGCTAATTCAGTGGCTTATCCCTCTTCCATCTTCATTTTAAGGCTGGTTTCCCTCATCATCGCAAGATGCCTGCCAGTGACAACTGGACTATATGCTTCCATGTTCACATAGAAGAAAACCTTTCCCAACCAGGGCCATAAGTCTTCTTGCCAGGTTAAGATAGCGCCCACCCCAGAATACTAATGGATCCTAAGGGGATGCATGTACTAGTGGGCTATACCAGCTAGGGTGGATATTAAGGAGTCAACCATTGATGCTCACTAAATGCACGCCATATGCCATGGTGTTAAGCTTGTTAATTCCCTTTATTTCAAATGAGAAAGGAAAACCTGTTTATAGCTGTCAGAGTCTTCAAACACACAGTCTCCTCTAACACAAAACAGAATTGTTTTTGCTAATATTATTTCTATAATTACAAGACTTTGGGAGAAGTTTTAAGCCAAAGAATGAGGACAGAATATCAATTTTCAATAAAATTTATTATCACCAAGTTTTGTTTTAATGCATCTGTGCCCTAGTGCAGAGATAATTGATAATGATTACATTCATTCAGAGAAGCCACTTTGAGTGAATTGGCTGATGACTGATGAAAAACCACATCACTATATATTTTCATTAATTCTTTAATATAAAGTTAAATATGCTTTCTTAGGCCTTACTACTCACTTGCCTTGCTCTTGATAATTCACCTTGCCAACAAATCCATGATGTGTTTGATTTTGATAAGAAGGTGACTCATTTAAGTAGGATCTGACAGGTAATCACAATATGTTTGATCTTAGTAAAATTGTTATTTATCCTGTTAATGAAAATAGTTGATAAACAATCTATAATAAGAACAGAAAAGAGTTTTATTTGAATCAAACTAAGAACTAGTTCAGAAGCCATTTTCCCAGATTACTCCAAGGAGCTGTTCTGGAAAAGCAGGGTTTTCAGCACAGTTTTATATCTTGTCAGAACAAAGACTAATGAACAAGTCAGAGTTACATTTCTTCAACATTCTGAAAAAGAAAAAGAAAAAAAGAACAGACCAGCACCTGGGAAGGGAGTCTTATCATCAAAGGAGTAACAACATACTTAGCATCCCAGGAAGAGGGATGTTTAATCTTTATTTTTAACACGAATTTTCTTTACTTAATGTTTCCTTTTCTTAAATAGTTACAGCTGATGTAGAATGCAGGTGTGATAGACCACGAAAAGGCTATTTTAGTTAGCATAAAATTCAGGTTAGCTGATGTATAAGCCAGAGTGACTTCCTTATATCTCAATGTGTGAAAATTTATCAGTCCCCAACAGGTTGGTGACTCCCCTCTATGGGTCCTTTGCCCAATGTCGCAAATGCCAGCCAAACGAAACAGGGTTCGGTATAGCAAATCAGGAACTCAATTCATTGATTAAGGAACAGAGAAGAGAGAGCTTCTGCTCTAAACACACCATCTTCCTGAAGGAAGGAGAGTAAACGAATTCTCAGGAGTAGGAGGCGACAGTCATCAGGGCTCTAGGAAAGGGGCGGAGATTTATAGAACCAGGGCAGCTGGAGCATGCGCGGTCTTTCATGCTTCCTTGCACAGGGCATGAGTTGCTCCTCCTACTGCTGCCGCTGCTGCTGCTAAATCGCGTCAGTCGTGTCCGACTCTGCGACCCTATAGACGGCAGCCCACCAGGCTCCCCAGTCCCTGGGATTCACCAAGCAAGAACACTGGAGTGGTTTGCCTAGTAGAGTACAAATACCCTGTTTGGGCAGAGATCTTAACATGGTAAAGAAGCAAAGTTAACTTTCCAGCACCTCAGGTCTTATGTGCACAGGAAGGGCATTCCTGTGGTCAATGCACACAGCCAGTTCAGGGCATTTGACCACCTAATATCTCTTAAGGCATAGCCACAAAGCATTTCTGCCAAATACCGGGTGCTTTTGAAACAGAGATAACTCAAAGGAAGGATCCTTTAGTTCTCGGAGCTGGTATGGGTGACACAATGGTAAGTTGTTCAAGGCTGTGAGCTGCCCTACCTTCAATAATTTTGGTTTTGGTCTGTTTTATTCCTCATTAACTAATATGAATTTAAATTTTTGAACAATTCTTAATTCCTTCCTTTGACTCTCCTCAGTTCAGTTCAGTTCAGTCACTCAGTTGTGTTGGACTCTTAGTGACCCCATGAATCGCAGCACGCCAGGCCTCCCTGTCCACCACCAACTCCTGGAGTTCACTCAGACTCACATCCATCCAGTCCATTTCATCCTCTGTCGTCCCCTTCTCCTCCCGCCCCCAATCCCTCCCAGCATCAGTCTTTTCCAATGAGTCAACTCTTCGCATGAGGTGGCCAAAGTACTGGAGTTTCAGCTTTAGCATCATTCCTTCCAAAGAAATCCCAGGGCGGATCTCCTTCAGAATGGACTGGTTGGATCTCCTTGTAGTCCAAGGGACTCTCAAGAGTCTTCTCCAACACCACAGTTCAAAAGCATCAATTCTTCAGCGCTCAGCCTTCTTCACAGTCCAACTCTCACATCCATACATGACCACAGGAAAAACCATAGCCTTGACTAGATGGACCTTAGTCGGCAAAGTAATGTCTCTGCTTTTGAATATACTATCTAGGTTGGTCATAACTTTTCTTCCAAGGAGTAAGGGTCTTTTAATTTCATAGCTGCAGTCACCATCTGCAGTGATTTTGGAGCCCCCAAAAATAAAGTCTGACACTGTTTCCACTGTTTCCCCATTTATTTCCCATGAAGTGATGGGACTGGATGCCATGATCTTAGGTATTTGAATGTTGAGCTTTAAGCCAACTTTTTCACTCTCCTCCTTCACTTTCATCAAGAGGTTTTTTAGCTCCTCTTCACTTTCTGCCATAAGGGTGGTGTCATCTGCATATCTGAGGTTATTGATATTTCTCCTGGCAATCTTGATTCCAGCTTGTGTTTCTTCTAGTCCAGCGTTTCTCATGATGTACCCTGCATAGAAGTTAAATAAGCAGGGTGACAATATACAGCCTTGACGTACTCCTTTTCCTATTTGGAACCAGTCTGTTGTTCCATGTCCAGTTCTAACTGTTGCTTCCTGACCTGCATACAGATTTCTCAAGAGGCTCCTAATGTGCTGTAAATTTGTTTTTTTAATTTTATATATTGTTGTATTTTACCAGTATTTTTTTTTATGTTTTACTAGTAAATTTTAGAACAAAAGCTACTTTTATAATTTGCTTGTAACGATCATTGTTTTATTGTGACTCTAAATTTACTAGTTCAACATTTCATAATTACAGTTCAGTCTTTGTGATTTATTATTTTTCCTTTGATGCCTCAAAATAAGCCCAAACCCGGTTGTTTTAATTTGATAAAATACTTAGGTTAAATATGGTATACGTAAATATGAACTAGGTTTGCAAAAATTTTTTAAAGGCTTTCCTCAGCTTTGTTGTCATCTTAAGCTTTCTGTTTGGTTTATTATGTTTATTAATACAGATTGAAGAATGTAAAAAACTCTGTGAACTTAAGAGAACAGAAACTTGCACAAAGAAGAAAGAATTGGATAAATTAAGGCTTACAATGACAAAAATGAAAGAAACTGTTACTACAAGCACAGTGGTAAGAAAAAAAAAAAACTGATTTTCATGTCTGACCCCAGGCTTCTCAATATACACTGCCTTAAACATAGCAGGAGGTTTTTTAAAAAAGGAGTTGATTTTAATTCATCTTCATGCCATTCTGGGGAGAATTTTTTGAGCATGTTTACATTTTCTGACATATTATTTAAAGTGTCATAATGCAGTTATGTTTTCTTCAGGAATATGACAAAAAGAAGTAAGTTTGGGATGCCTTAGGTATAAATTGCATTTAATGGACTGCCCAACCAAGAAATTGAACCCAGGCCTCCCTCAGTGCAGGCAGATGCTTTACTGACTCAGCTACACATGAAGTCCCTTTAATGGGCCAAAGTACTATAAAACTGGTTTTAAAAAACACATATAGAACTGACCAAATGCATACAGAACCTTATGTAATGTTTCTGTGAGATTGCTTTATTCTGTATAACAAAGTGAATAACCATGGACAGGTTCATTATTTCTGAATATGTGATAACCAAACAGAATTTGGGCTCTCCACTTATACTGAGTATAAGAACATTAATATGCACTTTTACTTTTAAAAATTGATAACATTGATTGAAAAAGCCAGTGCTGTGATAGTCAGTACTTTAAAATGAGGGTTATCCTCATTTTAAAGATGAGAAAACTGAGCTTATGGAGATGACTATAGTTGAAGAGGTCAATGTTAATACTACTTCTATGTTAATTAAAATAGAAACACCTGTAATCTATCATAATTAGTTGAATTAATGAGTCTTTAGTGATTTCTTCTATCTGTTTTGAATTGTTGTTGTTTAGTCACTAAGTCATGTCTGATTCTTTGTGACCTCATGGACTGTGGCCCACCTGGTTCCTCTGTCCATGGGACTTTCCAGGCAAGAATACTGGAGTGGGTTGCCATTTACTGCTCTCGGGGATCTTTCCCATCCAGGGATCGAACCCACCTCTCCTGCATTGACAGGTGGATCCTTACTGCTGTGCCACCAGGGAAGTCCTCCATCTGTATTGAGAATTACGTGTAAAACTATGTGGGGTAATAGTAATACTAATATATATTTAACATTTCTTATTAGAATGTTCAGTTAATTCCGTTTATAGGGTAGTTCTGACCATTATGGGCTTTCCTGGTGGCTCAATGGTAAAGAATCCACCTGCCAATGCAGGAGACGTGGGTTTGATCCCTGGGTTGGGAAGATCCCCTGAAGGAGGAAATGGCGACCCATTCCCAATATTCCTGCCTGGAGAATACCTTGGACAGAGGAGCCTGGTGGGCTTCAGTCCATGGGGTCATGAAGAGTCGGACACAACTGAGAACCCACACTTTTTTCCTTGACCATTATAATTACAATGCATCTATTATGACATCCAATTACAAAACACTAGTAAAACAAAAAAATTTATCTGCATACAAGATCATTATCTGTTTTTTTCAAATATCAATGCAGTAAGGAAGCATAAATCTAGCTAGGTTCAAAGAAGAAGATGGGTTGGATAAAACAGATTTTATCTGCATGCCTAAGCATAAATTTAGGGCCTCATAAATTATGTCACACTTACCAGTTAGCTTGGAAAAATGAAGTATATGTTCCTTAACCTATACTCCAGAGATCTCTAAGGCCAGATAAGACAAGGCTTGAGGTATCAGGGATACTCACCTCAAGTGTCTCTCTCTCTTTGGTTGCTAAGTCATATCCGACTCTTGCGACCTCATGGACTATAGCCCACCAGACTCCTCTGTCCATTGGATCCTCCAAGCAAGAATCCTTGAGTGGGTTGCCATTTCCTTCTCCAGGGGATCTTCCCGACCGAGGGATTGAACCCGGGTCTCCTTCTCTGCAGGCAGATTCTTTACCGACTGAGCTATGAGGAAACCCCAGTGTCTCTCTCTCTCCCCCAATCCAACCCTCCACCCCACCTTACTGGTGGGGAATAGTGTTTAAAGCACGACGGCATTATCACAGAGGCTTCCCAGGTGGCTCAGTGGGAAAGAACCAGCTTGCTAATCCAGGATAGGCAGGCTCGATCCCAGGCTCAGTTAGATCCCCTGGAGCAGAAAATGTCAACCCCCTCCAGTATTCATGCCTGGAAAATTCCACGGAGAGAGGAGCTTGGAAGGCTACTGTTCATGGCGTCTTGAAAGAGTCAGACATGACTGAGCATGAGCTTCACATACATATCAGAGAAACCTGCATCTGAATCTCAGCTTTACTAAGCCAGAATTTCCTTGTCTATAGTATGGAGGTCATAGGACTGCCTACTTCAAAGGACTTTTGTGGAGAAGGAATGAGGTCATGCCTATAAGGCTTTTAGCTGAGTGCTTTGTGTTTGGTAAAGTTTGTTGTGGTTGATGTTGTTACTTCCTGAGATTAGAAAACAACCCTTTGACCATGAACTTGAGACTACTGGGAGTTTCAGGTTCACCTTCATGTGGCACTTTTAGTTTAGAAAACTTTGCAACCAGGTCAAGCTAAAGTGATTCTGGCAGAAAAGAACAGTGTATGATTGACTCTCAAGGTGCCCTACAGTCCAGGGCGGGGAGGTTAGAGGGCTAGAGGCAACGAATATCAGGCTGGACGGGCCTTGAGCATATAGTCACTAATCTTGATGATCAGAGTCCCTTGGGCAGTCTACTGACTTTTGATGGCAGTTCTAGGATTTCAAACTCCTGTTAACTCTGGAACTATGGTCCACAAGTTCAGTCATATGAGTGCTTTAGAGAAAAAAAGTAGTTTGGGGAGCTTTCACTCACCTGTCTCACCTGACGTGACTGAGAGTGCCTCTATACCCCTGACACATGTTCTCTGACCCCACAGTGGTGTGCAGGATTGGGGGAAGTTAAATAATCTGCCCAGGGTAACTCTGCAGAGAGCAAAGGAATCTGTTTGATTAGCTTTCCTCTCAGCTCCACTTTCCCTCACAAGTGGAAATGTAGATCTAAGCTCCAATAAATTTGCCTTCCCTTTTCTTTTACTAAAACTGTGTTATAAAAATATCTGTTTCACTATGAATTTTCTTCATTCATAGTTCTTTCTTTTAATTATGATAACATTTTTTCATCATACCCAATTTTTCCATTTCCAAAATGCTGATTAAGTATTAAGAAAAAATCTTCAGCGTGAACATAGCTATCAAATAAGGCAAAAGACCTGATTTGTTCTGACTTTTAAAATAATACTCATTCCAGTATCCTGGAACAACATTTTGAAAATAATTATTAAAATGTATATTTAATTTTTAAAATGGTATTCAAGATGAATTCATGTCTTTAAAGTTTTTTTATATAGTTTTAACATTCCTATTGCTGTAATTCATTTCTCTTCCTCCCAAATTTTGTTTTCTTTTCTGATGATTTCAGGATTACTTCTGTCTCAGTTTGTTTTATAAAGAAACAAGTAATATAATGATTGATTTTTATTTTAACTAAAGGCACCCCCAGTATAAAAGATGAATGGATGATACATGAATATTTAATGAATTGAACTGCTGTCATGAGTCATTTGATGATTTATTGAATTTTCAACAGGTTCTTAGTGATCACAATTTAGAACTAGCACGACTACAGGAATCAATAAGAGAGTGGGAACAAAAGATTGAAGACCTGAAGAAATCTTGTAAGATCCTGGAGGATAAAATGTAAGGATAATACTTTCTTTTCACTGAAGCATTTCTAGACGTGATGTTACTTTCATTAGAAAATTTTTTCTAATATTAGATGAAAATTATATTCTCTTAGTTTACTAAAGTTTCTGTGATTTTCAGCTTTATAGAACCACATCTTCATTTTGAAATTAACCAGTTTTTCAAATGATTAGGAGAAATGATTGAGGATGATGTGTTTAATTTAGGAAGAGGGATGGATTTGGGGGTATGGATTATCCTCATTTCAGTTCCTTACTCCCTGTAAACAAATATGCCCCTGGAGGAAGGCATTGCCGTAATGCTACAAACTCACCTAACCATGCTGTTACAATTGTTGTTCATAGTCAAAGAGGACTTGCAGAACTTGAGAAAATACAGGGAAGCCGCAAGGCAAAAACTTTTACCCAAGGAACGGAAACCAGAAACATAAGAAAATATTCCTTCCATTTCAAAGGTCATAGTCTTTGCTTCCTTTTATGATTCTCTTTATCTACATGCTGTGTTGTCTTCTTGGTGAGCCCGTGGCTAAGCATGGCTATTCTAAACACTCTGAGTTTACCTGGCACAGGTTCATCTACTTTAGAGACTGACTAACAGATTCTCCAGGAGAATTCCCAGATTTCCCAACAAATACTGTTTAGCTCAGCTCTGGTCAGGAAGGTGGGGTCTTTCAATATAAATATGGCTTCTGGGCTTACCCCTAGGGTTTGCCGACAGTTTAAAAGACAAACTGTGGTCTGAACAGTTTCCAAAAAAGACATGTAATTTCACATATAGAATCCTATTATAACATGATTCTTTTCTACATAGATTTGAATGTATTGCACTTAAAGTTATATCTCTAACAATTGCACCACAGTGCTACTCTACCATCAACTGTCCATAAAATATGCAATAATCTCTATACTCAGTACTAGATTTAAAAACAGAAAGCTCAAGTAACACAACAATTAAAAATCAGAATAAAAAAATCTTTTTCTTTGACAAAGTTAGTTTTAGTTGATATCTATTTCTTAAATACCAGGCAGAGAATCATCATGGAATTTACAGATTAACTCTTGAAATTATTTCTAGGGGTTATCATTAAAAGTCTTGCTGTTACACTGATGAAAAATTTTAAATTTATAAGCAGTCTTCATGTTAGCTGATACTGATAAGTCGCTTCAGTCATGTCTGACTCTGTGCAACCCCATAGATGGCAGCCCACCAGGCTCTTCCATCCCTGGGATTCTCCAGGCAAGAATACTGAAGTGGGTTGCCATTTCCTCCTCCAACGCATGCATGCATGCTAAGTCACTTCAGTCATGTCTGATTCTATGTGACCCTATGGACAGCAGCCCACCAGGCTCCTCTGTCCACAGGATTCTCTAGGCAAGAATACTGGAGTGCGTTGCCATTTCCTTCTCCATGTTAGCTAACTAGTTTTAAAAGCGTGTTCCAGAAGGAAATGGGGAGCTTCCCTGGTTGGCTCAATGGTAAAGAATCCACCTGCCAGTGCAAGAGACACAGGTTCGATCTCTGGTCTGGGAAGATCCCACAGGCCGTGGAGTAGCTAAGCCCATGCACCACAGCTGTTGAGCCTGTGGTCTAGAGCTGGGGATCTGTAACTACTGAGCTCAGATGCTGCAGTTACTGAAGTATGTGTGTCCGGGATTCCATGTTCTGAAGCAGAAGAAGCCAGCACGGTGAGAAGCCTGCGTATCACAGCCAGAGGGGCCCCTGCTCCCTGTAACTGGGGAAAAGCCCATGCAGCAAAGACCCAGCTTGGTCAAAAATAAATAAATAAAATAAACAAAAATTTTTTTAAAAAGAAGGAAATGGGGATTCATTGATCTTTCATTTTGAATGGCTCACCTTTTTTTTTTAATTCCAGTTTTTTAAGAGTTTTCATGTAGAATCTCACTGAGAAAAAGTGCTTTTGACTAATTTGGTGATTGAGGATATTTACCTCCCCCCTTTTTATTAATAAAACTTTACTTTTTCCTCTTTATTACTTGGCAAATTAAAAGAAAATTCTCTGTATTTTTATTTTCTCACTTAGTTCCTTTTTTCTAACTTTGGTGGTAGAGAGAAGCAGCTCAGTTCTTGTTTGGTGAATTTAAAGAATCAAAATGTTATTTTTATAATATCTATAAGATTCTTTAAATTAAACAAGAAACTAAATAATTTGCATAGGTTATCTTCTTAATGATCTATAAGTCTTAATTCCCCATGTCCCCCCCACCATGAATTCTTTACCTTGCAAGCTCATCATCTATTTTGAGGTCAAAATATTGAGAGAAAACAAAAATTACTCAATTCCAAGTTTAAATTAAATATGTAGAAATTCAATTAAATTTAAATTAATTTAGGAACTTTCCAGAACGCTCGGTGAAAGGCGGAGGAGCAGCTGGCTGCCCAAGCTGCGCACAGCAACGCGCTCCTTCCCGCTCCCCGACACCGGCATCGGCCCGCTCACAGGCTATAGAAAATGGTGAAAGAAACCACTTACTATGATGTTTTGGGGGTCAAACCCAATGCCACCCAAGAATTGAAAACGGCTTACAGGAAACTGGCCTTGAAGTACCACCCTGATAAGAATCCAAATGAAGGCGAGAAATTTAAACAGATTTCTCAAGCTTACGAAGTGCTCTCTGATGCAAAGAAAAGGGAATTATATGACAAAGGAGGAGAACAGGCAATTAAAGAAGGTGGAGCAGGTGGTGGTTTTGGCTCCCCCATGGACATCTTTGATATGTTTTTCGGAGGAGGAGGCAGGATGCAGAGAGAGAGGAGAGGTAAAAACGTTGTGCATCAACTTACAGTAACTTTAGAAGATTTATATAATGGTGCAACAAGAAAACTAGCTCTGCAAAAGAATGTGATTTGTGACAAATGTGAAGGCCGAGGTGGTAAGAAAGGAGCAGTAGAATGCTGTCCCAATTGTCGAGGTACTGGAATGCAAATAAGAATTCATCAGATAGGACCTGGAATGGTTCAGCAAATTCAGTCTGTCTGCATGGAGTGCCAGGGCCATGGGGCTGCAACGGAAGGAAGATAGTTCGAGAAAAGAAAATTCTAGAAGTTCATATTGACAAAGGCATGAAAGATGGCCAGAAGATAACATTCCATGGTGAAGGAGACCAAGAACCAGGACTGGAGCCAGGAGATATTATCATTGTTTTAGATCAGAAGGACCATGCTGTTTTTACTCGACGAGGAGAAGACCTTTTCATGTGTATGGACATACAGCTGGTTGAGGCATTGTGTGGCTTCCAGAAGCCAATATCTACTCTTGACAACCGAACCATAGTCATCACTTCTCATCCAGGTCAGATTGTCAAGCATGGAGATATCAAGTGTGTGCTAAATGAAGGCATGCCAATTTACCGTAGGCCATATGAAAAGGGTCGCCTAATCATTGAATTTAAGGTAAACTTTCCTGAGAATGGCTTTCTCTCTCCTGATAAACTCTCTTTGATGGAAAAACTTCTGCCTGAGAGGAAGGAAGTAGAAGAGACTGATGAAATGGACCAGGTAGAATTAGTGGACTTTGATCCAAATCAGGAAAGACGGCGCTATTACAATGGAGAAGCATATGAGGATGATGAACATCATCCTCGGGGTGGTGTTCAGTGTCAGACCTCTTAGTAGGGCCTGTGAATAACACTCACTGCTGGTGTTTTATTTTCAGTAGTGATTGAGTGAAGGACTATAATCATAATATGCTCACTACTTGCTTTTGTTTTAATATTCAACTATAGTAGTGTTTAAAAGTTAAATGAAGAATAAACTCGAATATAAAAGCTCAAAAAAAAATTAAATTAATTTAAATTATGTGGACAGTTAAGAGTACCTAAAATTTACTACAAGTCCATGGGAGGCACTGCTAGTTTAATCTTTCTTCTTTGTTATTATTAATATCCATAATGATGTATTTGCATAATAAAAGGCAAATCAGTACCTATCTTTCTAAATTGTTATGACCTTTCTTTGTCATTGAGCTGGTTATCAGCATATGGGAACTGAGAGATTAGAAACTAAATATTGTATGTAAATGACATCCAATTTGTGACCCAAGTATAGACTCGCCATTATAGTACAGGAGGCTGTAACAATTATAGATGCTTTTTTTTCTTTAAAGTCCTGAAGGGTCTTGAGAACAAGGGATTGTCAAGGTTACCAATGACTTTCATCCTGCCAGATTTCAGTGATCTGGTCTAAAGTTTTTGAATTCTTAATAAAATTTGACACAGATGCTTACTTTCATCTTCTTGAAATGGTTTCTTCATTTGGCTTCCCAAACATCACCTTCTCTTATTTCACTGACCACACTGCTCCTTCTCAGGACCCTATACTTGATCCATTTCTTCTTTCTGTCTCTAAATTTTGGACTTCTCAGCCATTCACTATCCTCTATTCTATACTCATACTCCCCATACATGTCTTCATTCAGTCTCATTCTTTCTGTACCCCCAGTGACTTCCATATTTATATATTCAGCCCTGACCTCTAAATGCATACAGTCTGCAGCTTATTTGACCTTAGCACTTGGAGAATTGCAGTGATAGTTTCTCAGTTGTGTCTGACTTTTTGCAATCTCATGGACTACAGCCCATCAGGATCCTCTGTCCATGGAATTCTCCAGGGAAGCATACTGGAGTGGGTTGCCATTTCTACTCCAGGGATCAAACCCAGTTCTCCCACATTGAGGGCAGATTCTTTACCATCTGAGCCACCACACTTAAAGGATATCTCAAATATACATGTCCTAAACAGAATTCTTAATTTCCCATCTCCTTGAAATAGCTCTTCCTTTAGTCTTCCATATCACTGTTTACCTAATTACTCCAGCCAAAAAACTAGAAGTCATCCACCATTCCAGTTTTCCTCACTACCTAACCCTAACCCAACTAGGTAACTAACCTAACCTAACCCTAATCCAACTCTGCTGCTGCTGCTGCTGCTAAGTCACTTCAGCCATGTCCGACTCTGTGTGACCCCACAGATGGCAGCCCACCAGGCTCTCCCATCCCTGGGATTCTTCAGGCAAGAACACTGGAGTGGGTTGCCATTTCCTTCTCCAATGCATGAAAGTGAAAAGTCAAGTGAAGTCACTCAGTCGTGTCCGATTCTTTGCAACCCCATGGACTACAGCCTACCAGGCTCCTCCATCCCTGGGATTTTCCAGGCAAGAGTACTGGAGTGGGGTGCCATTGCCTTCTCCGAATCCAACTCTAACTCAAGCCAAATCCAAAAGCTTGTCCTATTGCCTTCATCTTCAAAATATGTCCTGAGTCCAGCTACTTCTCACCAGCTCCACCACTACAGCCTCAGTCTGAGCCACCATTATCTCTTCTAGACCCTTGCCATAGACTTCTACATAGTCTGTCTTCCTGTGCTATTGTCTTTCTCTGCTAAGTAGCCAGTCATTTTTACAAGATGTGAATCAGTTCCTGTCATTCCTTTCCTTAAAAAGTCTTCCCCTGATTTCCTTCAAAATAAAATCTGAACTTCTACCTTGTTCTCAAGACCCTGTGTGATCTGGGCTGTGTCTGTCTCTTCGGCCTTTTCAAACTCCTGTCTTCATCTAATACACCAAGCATGTTCCTGTCCAGGTTATTATTCCTGCTGTTCTTTCTATATGACAAGCTCTTCCCCAAGGTCTTCACGTATCTGGGCTCCTTCTCATACTTCAGGTCTTTCACAAATTATTCCAAGAGATGTTCCCCAATCACCTGTCTACACTACCATCATCATTCTCAGGACTTCACTATACTTTACCCTACTTTGCAGTCTTTGGATCATTTAACATTATCTGAAATATATATTTTTTGATAACTTGCTTCTATTCTGCCTACTTCACTAGAGTATAATTTCCATGATGGTAGAGACTTTGCCTGGGCTGTATCTCCAGTATCTATATCATGTTCAGAGTGTAGGTATTCAAAAATTGCTTCTTAAATTAATGTATAAATAAATATTAATGCATCATATCAAAAGAGTAAAATTTTTGTTTATTTTAATGAATAGTAAATAAATATGTTGCATAGGGAGATGGACTGGAAGTTTCTGATATCATAAGTAAATGTGGTTTTTCTGGAAAACATGTCCTAATAGGAATTTATTTGGTTTCCTTTGTTCATAGGCTTTTTTTTAAGAATAACAAGGAAAAACTGGATGATTCATCACATTTTCAAAAAAATGAATTACTGCTGAAGATAAAACAGGTAGGAAGATAGAAATGATGGCTTTAAGAGTATAATTAATTTTTAGTTCACATTTTAAATATGTGTAAAAATGTGAAATTTTCTCAAGATAGTATTGTTTTCATTAACTAATAATAATTATGATCATGATCATTCACAGTAACTGATTTAAAGATCTGATCAGAAAGCTGGAAGAAAATAGTGAAAATCACCTGAGCATAAAAAAAAGTTGTTTTTTTTTTTTTTAATGAGGATAGTTTAAGAGACCTCTGGGACAGCATCAGTGTGCTCTAATATTCAGATTATAGGGGTCCCAGAAAGAGGAGAGAGAGAAAGGGGCAGAGAACATAATTGAATAAATAATAGCTGAAAATTGAGAAAGAAAATAGATATCTAAGTCCAGGAAGCACAAAAATTCCCAAACAAGATGAACCCAAAGAGGACTACACCAAGACATATTGTAATGAAAATGGCAAAAAAATAAAGATAAAGAGAGACTCTTAAAAGCAGCAAAAGAAAAACAACTGGCTGTATACAAGGGAACTCTGAGAAAACTATCAGCTGATGTTTTAGCAGAAGCTTTCTAGGCCAGAAAAAAAGTGGCATGATAAATTTAAAGTGATGAAAGGATAAAACATACACCCAGTTCTCTACTTGGCAAGGCTGTCATTCAGATTTTAATGAAAGATGAAGAGTTTTATAGGTAAGCGAAAGCTGAAAGAGTTCAGCAGTACTAAACCTACTTTACAAGAGATGTTAAAGGGACCTCTCTAAATGGAAAAGACCATAGCTAGAAATATGAAAATTACGAAAGGAAAAATTTCACTGGTAAAGGCAAGCATAAAGTAAAGGTCAACCACTTATAAAGCTAGTGGGAAGGTCAAAATATAAATGCAGTAAAATCATCTATCCACAATAAGTAGTTAAGTTATACAAAAAACAAAAAGATGGACAATATGACATCAAACATATTAAATGTGTAGGGGTAGTAAAAATGCAGAGTTGTTAGAATGTGTTCAAACATAAGGTCATTAACTTCAGTTCAGTTCAGTTCAGTTCAGTCGCTCAGTCGTGTCTGACTCTTTGTGACCCCAGGAATTGCAGCATGCCAGGCCTCCCTGTCCATCACCAACTCCTGGAGCCTACTCAAACTCATGTCCATTGAGTCGGTGATGCCATCCAACCATCTCATCCTCTGTCGTCACCTTCTCCTCCTGCCCTCAATCTTTCCCAGCACAAGGGTCTTTTCAAATGAGTCAGTTCTTTGCATCAGGTGGCCAAATTATTGGAGTTTCAGCTTTAGCATCAGTCCTTCCAATGAATATTCAGGAGTGATTTCCTTTAGGATGGACTGGTTGGATCTCCTTGCAGCCCAAGGAACGCTCAAGAGTCTTCTCCAACTTCACAGTTCAAAAAGCATCAATTTTTCAGCACTCAGCTTTCTTTATAGTCCAACTCTCACATCCATACATGACTAGTGGAAAAACCATAGCCTTGACTAGACGGACCTTAGTCGGCAAAGTATCTCTGCTTTTGAATATGATATCTAGGTTGGTCATAACTTTCCTTCCAAGGAGTAAGCGTCTTTTAATTTCATGGCTGCAGTCACCATCTGCAATGATTTTGGAGCCCCCCAAAATAAAGTCTGACACTGTTTCCACTCTTTCCCCATCTATTTGCCATGGAGTGATGGAACCAGATGCCATGGTCTTAGTTTTCTGAATGTTGAGCTTTAAGCCAACTTTTTCACTCTTCACTTTCACTTTCATTAAGAGGCTCTTTAGTTCTTCTTCACTTTCTGCCATAAGGGTGGTGTCATCTGCATATCTGAGGTTATTGATCTTTCTCCTGGCAATCTTGATTTCAGCTTGTGCTTCATCCAGCCCAGAGTTTCTCATGATGTACCCTGCATATAAGTTAAATAAGCAAGGTGAAAATATATGCCTTGACGTACTCCTTTTCCTATTTGAAACCAGTCTGTTGTTCCATGTCCCATTCTAACTGTTGCTTACTAACCTGCATTCAGGTTTCTCAAGAGGCAGGTCAGGTGGTCTGGTATTCCCATCTCTTTCAGAATTTTCCACAGTTTATTGTGATCCACACAGTCAAAGGCTTTGGCATAGTCAATAAAGCAGAAATAGATGTTTTTCTGGAACTCTCTTGCTTTTTCGATGATCCAGCAGATGCTGGCAATTTGATCTGTGCTTCCTCTGCCTTTTCTAAAACCAGCTTGAACATCTGGAAGTTCATGGCTCACGTATTGCTGAAGCCTGGCTTGGAGAATTTTGAGCGTTACTTTACTAGTGTGTGCTGCTGCTGCTGCTGCTAAGTCGTTTCAGTCATGTCCGACTCTGTGCAATGCCATAGATGGCAGCCCACCAGGCTCCCCTGTCCCTGGGATTCTCCAGGCAAGAACACTGGAATGGGTTGCCATTTCCTTCTCCAATACTAGCGTGTGAGATGAATGCAATTGTGCGGTAGTTTGAGCATTCTTTGGCATTTCCTTTCTCTGGGATTGGAATGAAAACTGACCTTTTTCAGTCCTGTGGCCACTGCTGAGTTAACTTAATCACACGTATATAAACGTTGTTATGTGTATGAAGTGAAAGTGCTAGTTGCTTCATCATGTCTGACTCTTTATGACCCATGGACTATATATAGCCTGCCAGGCTCCTCTGTCCACTGGAGTGGGAACCATTCCCTTCTCCAGGGGGTCTTCCTGACCCAGGGACTGAACTCCTGCATTGCAGGCAGATTCTTGAACCATCTGAGCCACCAGAGCAGCCCTGCTATGTGTATATGTCATGGTAACCATAGACAGAAAATTTGTAATAGACGCACACAGAAAAAGAGAGAAAGGAATCTAAACATAACACTAAAGATAGTAATCACATCACAAGGGGAGAGAACAAAAGATGAAGAATGAACAAAAACTACCAGAAAATAAACAACAAAATGTTGATAAGTACATGTTGTTGTTTTAGCTGCAAAGCTGTGTCTGATTCTTTTGCAGCTCCACGGACTGTAGCCCACCAAACTTCTCTGTCCATGGGATTTCCCAGACTGGAGTGGGTTGCCATTTCCTTCTCCAGGGGATCTTCCCGACCTAGACCCAGGGATTGAACTGCATCTCCTGCATTGGCAGGAAGATTCTTTACCACTGAGCCACCGAGGAAGCATCAATAAATACATATCTATCAGTAATTGCTTTAAAGGTAAATGGGAAAATACTCCAATTAAAGATATGGAGTGGCTGATGGATTTTTTTCTTAATGTCTATATATGCTGCTTACAGGAGACTAGCTTCATATCCAGAGAAGGCAATGGCAACTCACTCAAGTACTCTTGCCTGGAAAATCCCATGGACGGAAGGGCCTGGTGGGCTGCAGTTCATGGGGACACGAAGAGTCAGACGACTGAGTGACTTCACTTTCACTTTTCACTTTCATGCACTGAAGAAGGAAATGGCAACCCACTCCAGTGTTCTTGCCTGGAGAATCCCAGGGACAAGGAGCTTGGTAAGCTGCTGTCTACGGGGTCGCACAGAGTTGGACACGACTGAATCGACTTAGCAGCAGCAGCAGCAGCAGCTTCATATCTAAAGACACACTGAGACTGAAAGTGAGGGTGTGGAATAATGTGTTCAGTACAAATGGAAGCAAAAAGAATGCTGCCCAAAAGACCTGTTTGGATTTTGATTGGGGTTGAATGAAATCTGGAGATCAATTTGGGGAGGATTTTGCACTTTTACAATACTAAAGTTTCTAGTCCACGAATACAGCATATCTTTCATTTATCTTAGGTGTTTTTTTGTTCTCTTTGATTTAATTATTTAATTTCACTATGATATGTCCAAGTTTTTCTTTTTGTTTATCCTGCTTGGGATTTATTGGATATCTTAAAATCTGTGAATTGTTGTACTTTATAAGTTCTGCAAAATTTTCAGCTGTTATCTGTTCATGTATTTCTTTTATCCCATGCTTTTTCCACTACTCCAATTCTGTGTACACAATTATGTGTACTAATAAAATATCCTCTCTGTTTCTTACTTGCTCTTCTTTGTTTTCTAATTTTTGTCTCCCTTAGCTGCATTCTGGGGATAATGGTCTCATTTCAATTCTTAATTTGGTTTTAGTATTTTTGAGTTGGTAAATTTTCAGCTCTGCTTTGTCACTCTTCCTTGTTTCTGAATCCTTGCCATATTTTTCAAGCATGTCTAGGATTTCTTTGATCATAATCAGTACAGTACTTCTGTATTTCAGTGTCTATTTCCAATGTCTGGTATTTTTGTAGGACTATTTCTTTTTATCTATAGTTTCTGCTAGTTTTTGTTCATGCCGTCTTGTTTCCTTCTGTTTCTGGTAGGAAACTGGATAGTGTTCTTCAAAAAAGGTGTTTGTAGAAACAATTTGAGGTTTAGGATGACAGTATATTTCTCAGAAACAGATTTCATTCACTTTTGTCAGATTCCTGGGATGTTACCAGTTCCAAACTTTCTTAATCCACCTTTAGGTTCCCTGGTGACTGAAGTCACGCTTAACCATGCTTCAGTCCAGTTCCATTCAGTCACTCAGTCCATAGACTGCATCATGCCAGGCTTCCCTGTCCATCACCAACTCCTGCAGCTTGCTCAAACTTATGTCCAAGTCAGTGATACCATCCAACCACCTCATCCTCCATCGTCCCCTTCTCCTCCTGCCTTCAGCCTTTCCCCTAGTCTTTTCCAATGAGTCAGTTCTTCACATCACGTGGCCAAAGTATTGGAGTTTCAGCTTCAGCATCAGTCCTTCCAATGAATATTCAGGACTGAGTTCCTTTAAGATGGACTAGTTTGATCTCCTGGCAGTCCAAGGGACTCTCAAGAGTCTTCTCCAGCACTACAGTTCAAAAGCATCAATTCTTCAGCATTCAGCTTTCTTTATAGTCCAACTCTCACATACATACATGACTACTGGAAAAAGGGAATGGTTACCCACTTCAGTATTCTTGCCTGGAGAATTCCATGGATGAGGAACTTAGAAGGCTACAATCCATTGCATGAGTGAGTGACTAACCATGCTTGTTAGCTTTTAATTCACTTTTTTTCAGAGAGTGAAGCTCTTTGGGATCCCAGACTAAAGTGGTGGAAGGTTTTATCAGGCTTAACACCTGAATGAGCTCTAAGTGTTTACTTTTGTCCCCTGTGTCAAGTAAGAGAACCAAACCTCAGTTTCCAAATGATTTTTTCTATATTAATAAATGTCCTCAGAGTAAAAGGACTTTCCTGCTGGCTCAGTCATAAAGAATCTGCCTGAATGCTGGAGACCACCTGCAGTTCAGGAGATGTGAGTTCAATCCCTGGGTCAGGAAGATCCCCTGGAGAAGGAAATAGTAACCCACTCCAGTATTCTTGCCTGGGAAGTCCAATGGACAGAGGAGCCTGGTGGCCTGCAGGCCGTGGGGTCACAAAAGGTGGACATGACTTAGTGACTAAACTACAACCACCAATATCAGAATAAAAGTTTTCAGTGCTAGGTTTACCAGTCTGGACTTTTGCTTTTTTATAGAATTAGGCCTACTAACCTCATGACTATGCCAAAGCCTTTGACTGTGTGGATCACAACAAACTGTGGAAAATTCTGAGAGAGATGGGCATACCAGACCACCTGACCTGCCTCTTGAGAAATTGGTATGCAGGTCAGGAAGCAGCAGTTAGAACTGAACATGGAACAACAGACTGGTTCCAAATAGGAAAAGGGTATGTCAAGGCTGTATATTGTCACCCTGCTTATTTAACTTCTATGCAGAGTACATCATGAGAAACGCTGGACTAGAAGAAACACAAGCTGGAATCAAGATTGCCAGGAGAAATATCAATAACCTCAGATATGCAGATGACACAACCCTTATGGCAGAAAGTGAAGAGGAACTAAAAAGCCTCTTGATGAAAGTAAAAGTGGAGAGTGAAAAAGCTGCCTTAAAGCTCAACATTCAGAAAACGAAGATCATGGCATCCGGTCCCATCACTTCATGGGAAATAGATGGGGAAACAGTGGAAACAGTGTCAGACTTTATTTTGAGGGGCTCCAAAATCACTGCAGATGGTGACTGCAGCCATGAAATTAAAAGACACTTACTCCTTGGAAGAAAAGTTATGATCAACCTAGACAGCATATTCAAAAGCAGAGACATTACTTTGCTGACTAAGGTCCGTCTAGTCAAGGCTATGGTTTTTCCTGTGGTCATGTATGGATGTGAGAGTTGGACTGTAAAGAAGGCTGAGTGCCAAAGAATTGATGCTTTTGAACTGTGGTGTTGGAGAAGACTCTTGAGAATCCCTTGGACTACAAGGAGATCCAACCAGTCCATTCTGAAGGAGATCAGCCCTGGGATTTCTTTGGAAGGAATGATGCTAAAGCTGAAACTCCAGTACTTTGGCCACCTCATGCGAAGAGTTGACTCATTGGAAAAGACTTTGATGCTGGGAGGGATTGGGGGCAGGAGAAGAAGCGGACGACAGAGGATGAGATGGCTGGATGGCATCACTGACTCGATGGACCTGAGTCTGAGTGAACTCCGGGAGTTGGTGATGGACAGGGAGGCCTGGCGTGCTGCGATTCATGGGGTTGCAAAGAGTCGGACATGACTGAGCGACTGAACTGAACTGAACTGAACCTCATTATCTTATTCTGCAACACGTTTAAGATCCCTTTTCATCCTGCTATTTCAGCGATCCTTAGCCCACCATTCCTTTCTAACTTTTTAACCTCATTTGAAGCCATTCAGTAGAGACATCCAAGCACCAAGTTTTTACCTCATTCAGAAAACTAATGTTTACTGTCTTTTGTCCTTGAATAGAAATATTTAAGAAAGGGTAAGCATAATATCTAATCAAAGACGTTTTGAGCAAGAGTTCCTACTGATGTTATTTTTTCCCCCCTGGTATAGTTTATCTTCTGGGAAAAGGACATACATATCTTGCTGAATGATCCTACTTTATTAATTCTTATTTCAATATGAATTATTACTTTATGGTTTCTTATCAGTGTTTATTACCTTTCTACACATTTGTCATATTTGAGGCCCCAAGTGTACAATTAATATCTGATGTAGAATTAAATCACTCAACATTTAAGGCATAGTCTTATATGAGTGTTAAGTAATATGCCCAGTGCTCTAGTGAGTTGCCCATCAAAGAAACCATGACACAAATCCTCTACTTCAATTCCTTTTTTTTTTCCCTAGATGACTGAAAAGTTACACAAATGTCGTTTAGAGAACAAAGCTCTACGAGAGAAATTGCAAACAGTTTCCAGACAATATAAGATTGTCTTAAATGAAGAGGATAAAGTTTTCATGCAGAAACGGAAAATTTATTCTGAGTATGTTTCTATCCATGAGCTATACATGACTCAACATCCTATAGTTATGGGTTGCATCTCCATTTAAGCTTATCCTAGTTTTAAAATCTATTGACAGCAGTGAAATATTCTTTATCCAGTCATAAATATGCCTCAAATTTGCCTCTATACATACTGAATAATGCTTTCCTCATATGGGTCAGATCAAATCCATAAACAGCAAACCTATTATTTTTACTTCTACATCAGATTCTTGAAAGAATAACCATGTTTTTACTCCATAGACGGCCTAGAGAAACTGAGATCTACTGTCATCAGAAACTGGCTCTGCACTTAAATTTCCTATCTCAGAAAAAGGTCTGGTCATTGACATAATCCCCTAACCCAGAGACTGGGAAATTATTCAAGGAAACTCCTGTATTTTAGCAGGAAGCACCAATGTTTGTCAGTTCCACCTCCCAAATATTTCTCAAATATATCCTGTCCTCCTATCCAGCTCCACTGTTTTCACCCCCTTTTAGCCTCTTTGCTTTGGCTTGCCTCTCAGAAGTTCTTCCCACTTTCTGTTTTACCACCCCTAACTTATCTGTCTCCTTCTCACCAGAATGATCCCTATGAAACATCCCTCTGAGGTCACTCCTTTTCATTAGTCATTGCATTGTTATCACCTGCGCACACATCACTTTGTCCCACTGAGCTATGACAGATCAGCGCAGTTGCTCCATCTTAGCACTATATCCTCAGGATCTTGTCCATTGCTTAGCAGGTAATGGGCATTCACCAGTGTTTTCCTAATGAATTATATAAGTAATAATCTGGAGAAGGCAATGGCAACCCACTCCAGTACTCTTGCCTGGAGAGTCCCATGGACAGAGGAGCCTGGTAGGCTGCAGTCCATGGGGTCCCGAAGAGTCGGAAACGACTGAGTGACTTCACTTTCACTTTTCACTTTCATGCATTGGAGAAGGAAACAGCAACCCACTCCAGTGTTCTTGACTGGTGAATCCCAGGGATGGAGGAGTCTGGTGGGCTGCCGTCTATGGGGTCGCAGTGAGTCGGACACGACTCAAGCGACTTAGCAGCAGCAGCACACTTAAAATTAAGACACATGGAAGTGTAATTATGGTGTCCAGGCCCACTTATGTGAAGCTGAATTTATGGTCATTGTTGTAGCATTTACAATACAGAGAGTTACTACAATCATCATTTCTCATCCAATTGAATAGCCTACTAAGAATGATACAGTTAGTATTCTTCAGACAATAACTTCCTTAGATCGATACGAAGTTATCAGTTTGAATCATAAAATGTTCTGGTGACAAATAATTGTAGCCCTGAAACATTTACTACTGTTATTGGTATTTATCCTCTTCAGCTTGGGCTGCCATAAAAATTACCATAGACGGAGAGATTTAAATGACAGAAATTTATTTCTCATAGTTCTGGAGGCTGGACATCTGACATCTGGGTGCCAGCATGGCCAGATTCTGGTGAGAACTCTCTTCCTAACTTGCATAAAGAAGATGGTCAACCATCTTCTCACAGAAGGGAGATAGAGAGACAGAGCTGTCTGGTATCTCTGCTTATGAGGGCACTAATCTCACCACGAGGACTTTACCCTCATGACCTCATATAGATCTAATCTCTTCCCAAAGGCCCCATCTTCAAATACCATTTCACTGGGGCCTAGGGCTTCAACATATGAATTTGCAGGATAACACAATTCAGTCCACAGACGTTTTGAAGAAGATGAGATGCTTAGATAAAGTACTTCCTGTTATAGGCATGTGCCTCCTATCAATGTCTGGAAATTTGAACAAAATCATAAACTTTCCATAATTCACTCTGTAAGTTAGGGACAAAAAATAATCAGTTTTCATAGAATTTCTCATGGGTGCTGCTCACTGGCTTCAGCACTTTACATTTCATTTAAATTCTTATAACCAGTGAGATAGGTATTATGGTCCCCATTTTATGGATGGCAAAACTGAGGCTCATCCATAGGTGAAATCTCTTTTCAAGATCGCACTGCTAGGAAAAGGTAGACCACTATCTAAAGTTAGTCTGATTGATTCCTTCACATTTTCCAAAATAAAATACCAGAATTGATAAATTCATTAAAAGAGACACACTCACTCAGCAAGGCAAAGTGCTATTGAACCATTCTCATGGTTTTATGGTTCCTTTTACAATTAATGTTCTTTTCATGGCTTGAAGATTTTCATAAATTTAGAGTTAGCCACTAATAGGAAAAAACTTTGTTTCTATTTTTTACTAATTTATCTGGTAAATAGTTCCTGAACTGAAATTTTCAAACTACTTTTTGAATCCTTGTTTGTTATTGCATATTTTCTTATGCTAAGGAGTTAAAAATGATTTCAACGTTCAACATATGATAACTATTTTTTCATGGTAGAAATCAAAAACAACTGGCATTTATAGCTCAGAAAGAAAACTTCCTATCCAAAAGAAAAGTCGACATCAAAAATATGGAAGAAGGACTTATTACTCTCAGCGAGCTTCATCGGTATGTTTATTGCCTTTGAACATTTTAATCTTCATTCCTCTGCATTTATTTCTTAATAAATGGTAACCAACCTATAAAGTTTGGAATATACTATAGAAAAGGAGGTTCATAATTGGCTATCTCTGTTTTACAGTCCAGAAAGGTCATTATCATTGAATCTTTCAATGAAAGGATAGACAGGTGCTGAGTTCTACATAAGCTGCTTCTAATACCTACTTCAGAGTCTCCACATTCCCTCTACCCCAGATCCACAAGCACATCTTCCATTCTTAACTACTACTTATCCCTAATTCCAGAATCTATATTGGCTTTCTAAGTTATGGGAGAAAGTGAAATTTGTAGCTCAGTCATGTCCGACCCTTTTGAGATCCCATGGACTGTAGCCCACCAGGCTCCTCTGTCCATGGGATTTCCCAGTCAAGAATACTGGAGTGGGTTGCCATTTCCTTCTCCAGGGGATCTTCCCCAACCCAGGGATTGAACCTGAGTCTCCGCATTACAGGCAGGTTCTTTACCATCTGAGCTACGAGGGAAGGCCCCTATACCCATGTATAATGTCTAAATTATACATTGCAGCAAATCAGAACTCAGTCTAAAATCCAGAGTTCCTCAACAATTTGTTGACCTAAACCCTTCCTATGTCACAGGGTTATTTCCCTTCATGTCCTCTGTGTGCAATGTTTGTCTTAGTCCCAAGTGTCCTGACTAGCTGCTCCTTTCCTCTGTGTGTTTGCAAATGATGATGTCTTTTCCTTGGTGAGATATCACCTCCATGTTCCTCCCTCTATTAAATATTATTCTTTAATAACCTGTCCTCAACTGCCTCGCCAAAATCTGTTCTTCCTTATTCTTGGCTTCAAAACTTGCAAAATCAGTTTGCATTGGCCAAAAAGTTGTAATTGTCTTTCCATTAGTCTGGCACTAAAAGCTTTAGTTGTGCAGGTTTGTTTTGTCTCCCAATTAGATGGTAGCCTTATTGTGCTACCACAATAAGTTTGCATTATTATGAAGAATTATACATTGTCTATTATACATTTAACAGCTCCCATAAATGCAAAATCCAATATGTTTTTCTTATTTTTAGAGCAACAAAGGAAGTATATCGGAAACAAATAAAAATCTTGAATGAGAACATGGAAAGAGAAACTCAGAGATGGTAAAAAAAAAAAAGCTTATTTATATCATAAGTACTGTATGTTATCTTAATTAATAGTGCCCCAAAGTTGGAAAAAATAAGAGTGCTTGTTGGTTGCTAGAGTCCATGGAAGTTATTTCCCACAAAATTAAATTGTGTTAGTTCTCTTGGCTCTAGATGTGTTTGTTAGTTTGATATTTTGTTCATTGAATAGAAACAAAGTTTTTCATTCCAATCATGTGAAGTCACCAGAGTATAATTGTCAAGATTTGTGACAATGAGTCTTACTCAGCCAGGTGCCTATGTGGACCAGTAAGGAAGGTGATGTGAAGGGACAGAGGAGAGTGGTTAAGCACACAGTCTCAGCAGATGGACTACTTTGGTTGTTTTGCCTCTTGTTAGCTCTATGACCAGGGCTGAGTTATTTAATATCTCTCTGCTCCCATCCCTATAAAGTGAGGAATGATAGTAGTACCCACCTTGTAAGATTGCATGAATGATAAATGAGATGATCTATGTGAAGTATATAGCCCAGTGCCCAGCACCTAGAAAACACCTGCAGAAACTTAGACATATTTTATTGTTGTTGTCATTGTTGTTAAACTATTTATAAGACTCCAGTTGCACATTTTTACTCTTCTCTAGTTATCTTTTTTATGTTGTGGTGGAGAGAAAAATTTGAGAATTCGGAAGCTTGAGACTTCTTACTAGCACTTTGAGTAATTTAGGTAATTCCTTTACCATTTCTGTCTGGGACTCCTCTTTTTTCACCAACCCCTGAGCCTTCCCCATTTCTCTCCTTTTCTAGAGGAGGTAAGCTATCAAGTGTGGTTTGCCCACCGTCCTGCTGGATGCACAGACACAGCTTCAAGTGAAGCAGCTTGCAGAGATGCCATTTGGCCAGTTAACGTTTTGTCTTATTTTTTCAGCTAATGTGCCTCGTCTGCATCATCAATAGCACAGATAATTTTGTACGATCATAATACAATTTGTTTTGTTTTGAATTTTTCATCTTTTCAATGAACTGTGATGTCAATTTGATGATAATTCTTTTTGTTCTCATCTCCAGTATTATAAATCAGTGGAAAATAGCTTGTTTGCGAAAAAAACATGCACGTTGGGTCAAAAATATAAGAAATGAAATAAAAGAACTTATAGATAAAATTCAAGAAGCTGAAAATAGGCGCAGTGAATTAATGGAAGAGGTAAAGGAACCCAAGGAGCTTGTGTTTGCTCCCTATATTGATTGCATATCAGTAATTCTTCAGTATTTCATTACACTTTACCTTATTGCTGATTTCATGTCTAGAGTAAATTATGTAACTTTCTTAAGAAATGTATCCATTTGCTATGTATTAACTGTAGGAATTTAGCAAAGTAGCAATTCTCTCCAGAATATGATTTTGAAGTATGTAACTAAAACTTGAGGACAGTGTTTAGGGCAACTATCTCTAAAAATAAAGGGACTAAACATCATTTACTTAGCTCCTATATTTATCCTCTGCCTACCCTCCAGCCCCTACTAGTTCCATGCCTAATTTCCTAATGTCATTTACACATGTTGTTTGGTGACGAAATTAATCTCTGAAGGGAAAAAATATCCCTCCCTCTCCAGTAGTTACTGAGACAAATTAGCCAAATGTCATGCAGAAAGCTATTAATTTATCTGACGATTTGAAAATATTAATACTGACTGCTACAAGACATTTGATAAATTCTCATTTTTCCCCTAATTAGACCAGTATTAGAGAAAACGCTATCAAAGAATTTTTGGCACAGATTGAACAACTTACATTAGAATTAAAACAAGAGGAAGATGCATTTGTTATCAAAGAACAAAAGTTAATTCAAGAATTAAGCAAGTTTGAAGTAAGTTTTGTTTTATATCTAAGAACAATTTTATGTGGCTGTATGAAGGGGAGGGTATATTTCATGCCATTCAGTTAGTGAAAGTGAAAGTTACTCAGTCGTGTCCGACTCTTTGCAGCCCTATGGACTATACAGTCCATGGAATTCTCCAGGCCAGAATACTGGAGTGGGTAGCCTTTCCCTTCTCCAAGGGATCTCCTCAACTATTCAGTTAAATGTAAAGTAAATCTTCTAGTTTGAACAAGACTACAATTAAATTCTGAATATTTCTTCTTTTCCTAAAAAAGAAATAGAGCAATAAGAAATAATTTTTTAGTTAAAAAAATATCACACACTCCAGGTTATGTAGAAGTGCTGGCATAAATCCATGGAGATACGGTGGAGCGTTGGAGAAAACCATGCAGAGCTTTAAGAGGAGACAGTGGGGGAGAGGAATGAAGGGTGAGGGAGACCAAGAAGGGCAATCTCAGAGGTTCTCCTTAAAGAGGGGCCATGGTATTGACCTGGAAACTGCCAGGGGCTGCCCTTGGATAGAATAGAACATGGATGCTGGAGAGGAAGACTCACAGGGCAGAGAGTGGAAACACAACAGAAAACAGAAACCTTTTCAAGGTGCTGGTGTTACCTTGACAGGCAAGGGCATGTTTCTTGGAGACCACTGTAAATAAAGTAGCTGAGAAGTAAAGAGATGGTAATAGAAGGCTTCCTGAACTTAATTCAGTTTGAAGAGAGGGCAAAAGGCCTGGCTCCCCCAAAGAGGAGCTTTATTTGAAGGCAGCAGTGCCTTGCTGTAGCAAGGGAACAGGCAGTCCTTACATTTCAAAGTTTAGATCTTCCCCTGATCCAAGCCCACTCTCCGCCCTCCACCACAGGCACACACACTCTGCCATGTCCTGTAGAAACCCTCTGCAGACAGCTGGTCCCAGAAAAAGTCAATTCTAGAAGCAGATAAATCTTCTGCACAAAAATACTATAAGAAAAACAGGTGAAGGGGGAATGAAACTTTCATAAAATCGTTCTGGAACAGTTGAAAACTATGATGATTCAACATTCGTCTGTGAATTCAGAAAAAAGTTCATAGAGGTGCCAAGGAAGATTAGCAGTATGGAAATACAGGAACTCAGGGAAGAGACGTCAGAAGGGGATGGCCAGAAATAGCAAGAGGGGAAATGGAAACTGGCACAGCTCAGGGAACAAACAAGGGAAAAAAAGCGTTGCACAAACGTGTACAAAATTAGAAGGGACAGAAGGAAGAAGCCGTAAGGTGGAGGGCATTTCTCCATTGGTCGCAGCATGTCGAGGTGCTCAGTATCCTTCTAAATCTTGAAAAACAGAAATTTGCAAAAGAGAGGGGTGGGAAACAGATAAAGAGCTTTGTCCTTATGAAACGTTCCACTGGGGTGGGGGCTGACTGAAAATAAACAATAGAACATGTGATATTTTCAATGGCAATAAATGCTATGGAGAAAATAAAAATAGGAAAGTACACTGGGGTGAGTGTATATAACGCAGTCTATGTGCCCTTTTAAACAGGGAGTCAGAGAAGCCCTGAAGGATATGAGGAAGTGTGATGTGCAGACATCTGGAGAAGGTGGCTCCAGGCAGAGGACGTGCTGAGCCTGAAGGTTCTGAGACAAGACTTTCTATTTGAGGGCTGACAGGGAGGCAGCGTGGCTGCAGCAGAATAGGGGAGAGTGCCAGCTGGGCAGGGACTCATCTTCCAGAAGCAGATGCTGACATGGAGTTAGGAGTTCAAAGGTTTATTAGGGTGTGATGCCTATGAAAGGACTAGGGGCCACTATGTAGGCTGCAAACTCTCTAGGGAGCTCCAAAGCCAGGACTGTCCATAGGAAGAGGCCCACCTTGGGCAGAAATGGCCTCACCCTTGTTCCATCTCCTTGCTCACACAATTAGTTGGAGGCCACTGAAGAGCATGGTCTTGGCTAGATAGCCAAGGTCACTCTGAAGGAGCCAACCACCCTGGAGGCTGTCAGCTAGCCACTTTCCTTGTCACAGGCCAGTGGATTCTTCCTCGAGGGGAGATCTAAAAGGGGCAACTCCAGGCCTGCCCCTCATTATAGGTCCTCGTGAATACACTGTCTTTTGCTCTGCATGCGCTGGGAAGCCATTGGAAGGTTCTGAGTGAAGATTATTTATTCTGAAATAATATGGCTTTCACTTAAATAGGATCACTCTAGTTGCTCAACAGAATTTAGGAAAGCAGTGGTGGATACAGGAAGACCAATTAGGAAGTGAGATCAATATGCCAAGTAGTTTGACTTAGAATGGTAACTGAGGGGTGGTCAGAGGTAGTCATCATCTCAGATGATTTTTGAAACAGAGATGACAGAGTTTACCCATCACACTTAATGATAAACCAATGAAGACAGTCAGGAGTAAGACGAGGACACCATTTAACATTGCATTCAAGCTTATACAATGAAATAAGGCAAAATAAGTAAATTAGAAGTGTAAGACTGCAGATAAGAAAATTTATGCAGATAGTCTGTTTGCCAGGCTATGTGCCCCCTGCAGGGCTGTGGCCACCTGTGCCTCATTTACACAAAGACATGGACAGATGGCAGCCTGGGTGCTACTATTATAAATCCCTTTTCCTCTTGAAAATCATCATCAATAACCCCAGGCATATTGGAATCCCATTCCTGCCTTTAGTTCAATTGGCATGAGGGCCCAAAATTGAGAGGCAGTAACCTCAGATTTCAGAGAAGGCAATGGGACCCCACTCCAGTACTCTTTTGCCTGGAGAATCCCATGGACGGAGGAGTCTGGAAGGCTGCAGTCCATGCGGTAGCTAAGAGTCGGACACGACTGAGCGACTTCACTTTCACTCTTCACTTTCATGCATTGGAGAAGGAAATGGAAACCCACTCCAGTGTTCTTGCCTGGAGAATCCCAGGGACGGGGGAGCCTGTTGGGCTGGCGTCTATGGGGTCTCACAGAGTCGGACACGACTGAAGCGACTTAGCAGCAGCAGCAGTAGCAACCTCAGATTTTGGTTTATGGGAGTATTATTGTACCCTTGGTGGGATCATTCTCACCAGTAGTAAGACTTCTGGATGGACAGAGCCCAAATTCACAGGGAGGGAAGGCGAAATCAGTAGGTTTCATAGTGAGTCTTTCATCACTGGGCTATGTACGTACATGGCTCAGGACACAGGGAGGCTGAGGGAGGATTTGAATGATCTGAAGAAGCTGCCCACCTCCAAGAAGCCGAGCCAGCAGGCAAACACCCCCTTGCCTGAGCGGCAGCAGCACCTGGTTCCCAGTCCTCTCTCCAAGCATAAAACAAGAGCGTGGTTTCTTGTTAGGGTGGTGCTGGCAGCCTCACCCTTGTGCAGGCATGGGAATGAATTAAAGTATGCGCATACTTCCTTATGTGAGGAAGGCAGCCATTGTTAGGCCATTCTTTTTTTAGAGAGCATAGTATAGGTAATACATGATTGAGTTTCTGAACAGTGCAGTATGGAGAAATTTACTCCTAATTCTACATTGTAATAATTTTATATTATGGTGTTTTATGTTGTTTTTGTCTTTCTGTGTTATTCATAAGAATTCGAATGACAATATGGAAGGGGACCTATCAGTCCATTAAATCGCTGTATTATTGTAATTAGGGCAAGCAAGGTGCTCTATCAAAAAGAGGCCAAAATACAGTGAACATAAGCAAGATGTGCACTGAAGGGTTAACAATCCTCTGTCTCTTATTGGGAAATTGATTTTGGCTTAACTTTCTGGCTCCTTCCCCTGGTAACCTGATAAAGATGGATTCTCAGTGATATCAGGCAACATTGCTTGTGCAGAACAACACTTTATTGGTGTGCTGCATCTTGACCAGGAGAATAACTAATGGGAAACCAGAGCATTGGGCTTTCCTGGATTCGGTGCCTCTTTTAAAAGGGCATGTCCCTGGTATGGACCTGGAAGGTATGCCCAAGAGATGTTGGCTCCAATTTGAACATGAGGCTTCTAAGCCAGGGAGGACTTCACATCCACCCCTGTGGGACTCTTTCTCTTGGGCTGAGTTATCACCTTGGTGGGGTCAATGGACATTAGCCTCAGGTTGGCTGTGTTGAAAGGGCACCTCCTGTTGGGGAGACAGGCCTGATATTGCTGGCATTTAGGTTTCTTTTAAATTATATGTGTGTTCGGCTTAGATAAAAATAAAAGTAAACTGGATCAGGTGTGGCCTGTTTAAATCTTAAGAGTCTTAGTATCTAGTTAAGAAGCCCCTGACATGGTCATTACAGAAGAGAGATTTTTATTTCTCTTCCCTGGTACAGGCTGAAGGGAGGGGGTTGAGGGCTGGAAAGGCAGCTCTGCCATCCTCAGCATGAGGCTAACATCTGCGGGTCCAAGTGTCAGCTTCCATTCTCATCCTCTTCCAGCAAGGGGAAAGAGGAAGGACCCAAGAGGCATATACTTCTTCCTGTTTTAGGGGCAGGACCCAGAAATGGCATACCCCACTTCTGCTCACAGACTCACTGGTCACACCCGCCTGGTGGGAAAGCTGAGAAATCACTCTCGTTGGCAGCCATCTGCTTAGCTAAAACTCAGGGGTCCTGACAGGACAGGAGAGTGGATAGCACATGTCAGTTGGCTGATTTTGCCTTAGTCGCTAGATTAAGTCCACCCTGACTTTCTAGGAGAGAGTCAACTATATTCCACTTGAAACTAAATAAGACCTGAGTTTGAATAAGTAAGCAGGCATGTTCATGTTTTGCTTTGGGCCCTTTTAACCCATTTATTGAAGTATTATATCCATTTATTTCTACCCCCTCCCCATTTCTTACTTACATCCACATTTCTTAGAGCTGGCATGTATTTTGTTTTACTGTGCTTGTGCTTAGTCACTCAGTTGTGTCTGACTCTTTGCGACCCCGTGGATTGTAGCACCCCAGGCTTCTCTGTCCATGGGATTCTCCAGGCAAGAATACTGGAGTGGGTTGCCATGCCCTCCTCCAGGTTTCATAATGTATGATCAATCAAAAGAAAGTTTCTCAAATATGTTTTAGGGCAAATATAAGGTAACAGCAATAGAACCATAGCAGTCAAGCTATAGAACTGAAAGGATCTTTGGAGAGCCCAGCGAATTTATCTCCTAATGTTATAGATTGCCAGAGAGTCAGTGAGTCAGCCAACAAATATTTATTAAATATCTAGCGTGTGCCAGATATCTTTCTATGCAACTTAGGATAAGAAGTGTCCAAGACAGAAGTTTCCACATCAATGAACTTACCTTCTACTCTAGAATATTGTGTGAATTCTCCATAATCATACCTCACAATCAGCTTTCTGTCTTTCAAGCAAAGATTCGCTGAAGAAGAGCAAATTAGCAAAGAAAAGGAAATTGAGTTAGACGAGTGTCTTCCACAGCTTCATGTGGCAGAAGAGGAATTCACAGATAAAAACAGAAAATTTCACAATCTCATTGAAACTGTTACAGGTAGATATGAAGTACTTAGTAACTGACTTCAAGCTCAGGTACGGATTTCACTGTTGTCTGCTAACACAAGGTGGGCCATTCATCACAAGCCAATAGTGAAATTCTCTCAAGCTTTTTCCATTATCTTTAATTCTCCATTCTCTAGTTTTTGCCTCTTTTAGTTTCTTCTTCTCCACACCACAATCTTACTGTTAACTCTCGTCAAATTTTTCTTCTCTTTTAAAGACTATTTAAAACTAAGAGTTAGTAACAACTATATTATATAGTTTCTGTCTGTCCTTGGTAAAGGTAGAACCAATTTCTTTACCTTCTTTTTTGTTTCTTAACATGAGTTTACAAATTGTATCTTTTCCAGCTGTGACTTTAACCATTTATCGAGTAGGTATTCCTTAGATTTTTTTTTTGCTAATCTAGCCCTAAGGCAGAGATAGATAAGAACTTGTCTCAGATTTGCGGGCTTCGAACAGGATATGAAATGTGTCTGAACACATGTTTTGTGTTTTAGTGCATGGCACAACCATGTGTGTGTTTAATATAAAAAAAAATTATTCTCCCCAAAAAGTTGTCTGTGGTCATCTAAACCTGAACCCCAAAGTTCAGATCTAAAACCATCCTAGAGGTGTGACTCTTGTCTTGAATCTGGGGAGTGAAGGGTCATTATCCAAGAATTTAGGTTCTTAAGCAGGACAACTTTCAGCATTTCTATCTTCTAGATGATAGCAGAAATGCCGTTGGAATCAGGAGGCCAGGACCAAAATTACAGAAAGTACTGGAATGGGAGTAAAAAATGTGCACTCTGGTGCGACTGACCAGCTGGCAAAGATGACTATGGGGATAGCAATTGAAACAGTGTGTCAAAACAGGGCAGTCACATGGAAGCCCATATGCTGAAATGTGAAACAGATATCCAAAGTGAATAGTGATAATTGTCAAAGAGTGTGGAGTTTTAAGAATATAAGAATAAGAATAAATGTCTAGGTAACTGGTCTGGTTCCCAGTCCTCAGGTGGCTTCCACTTTTGCCAGGTTTTCATTTGGTTAACCCAGTTAAGTTTTCTTCATCTTTTACCACTTTTAGCAAGACATACAATGTGTATATATTCTGTTGCCAGATATCTACTTCTCCAACTTTCCTCCATCCCTTCTTGCACTGGGTGGGGGATATAAGAAACACTATGAGTATAAAAGTAAGCAATATATTGCCGTCTACTGCAAGGAATGATTCTCTTAAGGCAAAACAAAGGGGTAAAACACTGAAGAAAGTGGAAAGGAAGGCAGGAGGAAAGAAGGGAAGGGGACATGAGAGCAATGTGCTTCAGATAGGAACTAAACCTTTTAGTCCCTTACTCATAAATAGGATTAGATAGTCAAAAATCACCAGACATCTCAGGAAAAAACTCCAACGTGAATGACAGAAACTAAAGCAGACAGAAAAAGAGAATATGCTAGAAACATGGACAACACAAAGAACATAATAGGGATTCTCAGGGAGTACATATTCTCTCTATATTATTATATATAATGCATATATATTCTCCATTTATTGCAGAGAATATGTATTCTTTCTATTATAGAGAATATATCTTAAAGGTGTATTCTTAGAGAAATAAAATAAGATATTGTGTTTATGAAAAAACAAAATGCTTAAAAGAACAGAGAACATGAAAGAGTTGGTAGAAATAAAAAATGTAACAACGAAAATTTTAGAATTCAATGAGGATTATAAAAAAGTTAAGAAGATTTCTCCAAAAATAGAAAAAGAAAACAAGGAGATAACAGGATAAAGGGTAAGGAAATTATAAAACTATTCTGAGATGTCAAATATCTAACAGGAAAGACAGAGAAAAATGGAAAGTATAAAGTTATCAATAAAATATTACAAAAATATTTCTCAGAATTGGACAATATGAATTTCCTATTTGAAAGGGCCTATCAGATTCCCAGTACAATATATGAAAGAAAAGACACTAACTAAGCCACATCACTGGATTTCAGGAGGAAAAAAAAAAAAAAAGATTATAAAGGCTTCTAGAGAGGAAAAGAAGATTTTACACAAAAGATTAGGTACCAGAATGGTTTCAGACTTCTTAGCATCAATATAACAGTAGAATTTAGAAGACATTGCCTTCAAAATTTTGAGAGAAAAAAATTTCCTATGTTAGATACCCATCTGAACTATCAGTCAACTAGAGATGTAGAATAGAGATATATTTAGATATATAAGACCTCATCTACTGTGTCTCAGGAAGCTGCACAAAATTTGCTTCAACAAATAGAAGAAATAAATTAAGAGAAAGAAGAGGGTATGAGTTTCAAAAAGCAGGAGGTCTAACATGAGAGAGTTGCAAGGGGAAGTCTCAGGAGGTGTCAGCTTTGCAGTAGGACTAAAGAAAAATGCACAGAAGACAGTGGGGGAGGGCAGAAGAATGGAACTGATAGACTACTTAACGTGTTTGACCACATGGGAAGTAATTTTCAGAAAGATTTTACAATTCTATTATAGATTTTGGTGTGAATCAATGATATATACATGGAAAACTAAGCATTTTTTTTTAAGTGAGGTCATTTTTAACTCCAGGAAAAACAAACAAACAAAAACTATACAAGAAAAGAAACATAGTCATACTGTACCATTTGTCTCATCAGTGAATAAACTTTGCATTATCATAATGACCCGAACAGTTGGAATTCATTTAAACAAAATCTGTAATTAATGAGGAGGTTAGAGGAAGCAAACATGGAGGCTGTGAGTGTTCACAGGAGATGTGAGTGTCTATGTCCTCCTCTACTATATCAGGAAGTAAGTAGGAAAAAATTTAAGAAAGAAAAGGAAAAAATTTTTATAAAGAAAAGGTTTTTCAGAAAGAAAGTTTTAAAGGAAGAGGAAAAAGTAAAAATGAGTTAAAAATGGTTGATTCTGAAGAGTCAAACACAGGGGTGGAAGCAGCATTGGAGAGCACCTGACTTCTGATTTTGATCATAAGCTTTAAAATAGTATTTGGCTTTTAAAACCAGGTATATGTCTTATTTTCTTTTATTTAATAACATTGTGAGTAGTTATTTTTTCTCTCCTTCATTATAGCACAAAAAAATGAACAAACTTTACTGAATAATAATATTTCTCAACTTACAAGAGACTTTATAAGATACATTAACAACACGGTAAAGTATCAATATATTCATTCTTTTTCCTTTCATTAGGATATTGGTATATATAGGCAATAGTACTTACCTAGCACCACTAGAGTTTTCAAGAAAGTCGCATTGTTTAAAGTTACCCTATATAAACCAATGTTTTGAAATTTTTAGTCACAGCATATACACGTGTGTATATATATGTGTGTGTGTATATATATATATATATATATGTTCAGTTCAGTTCAGTAGCTCCGTGGAGTCTGACTGTTTGTGACCCCATGGACTGCAGCACGCCAGGCTTCCCTGTCCATCACCAACTCCTGAAGCCTGCTAAAACTCATGTCCATTGAGTCGGTGATGCCAATGAATGATCTCACCCTCTGTCATCCTCTTCTCCTCCTGCCTTCAATCTCTCCCAGCATCAGGATATTTTCCAATGAGTCAGTTCTTCACATCATGTGGCCAAAGTATTGGAGTTTCAGCTTCAGCATCAGTCCTTCCAATGAATATTCAGGACTGATTTCCTTTAGGATTGACTTGTTTTGATCTCCTTGCAGTCCAAGGGACTCTCAAGAGTCTTCTCCAACACCACAGTTCAAAATAATCAATTCTTCGGCACTCAACTTTCTTTATAGTCCAACTCTCACATCCATACATGACTACTGGAAAAACCATAGCTTTGACTAGATGGAGCTTTGTTGGCAAAGTAATGTCTCTGCTTTTTAATATGCTGTCTAGGTTGGTCATAGCTTTTCTTACAAGGAGCAAATGTCCTTTAATTTCATGGCCGCAGTCACCATCTGCAGTGATTTTGGAGCCCCTCAAAATTAAGTCTCTCACTATTTCCATTGTTTCCCCATCTATTTGCCATGAAGTGATGGGACTGGATGCCATGATCTTAGTTTTCTGAATGTTGAGTTTTAAGCCAATTTTTTCACTCTCCTCTTTCACTTTCATCAAAAGGCTCTTTAGTTCTTCTTCGCTTTCTGCCATAAGGGTGGTGTCTTCTGCATATCTGAGGTTATTGATATTTCTCCCAGCAATCTTGATTCCAGCTTGCTTCATCCAGCCCAGTATATTGCATGATGTACTCTGCATATAAATTAAATAAGCAGGGTGACAATGTACAGCCTTTACGTACTCCTTTCCCAATTTGGAACCAGCCCCTTGTTCCATGTCCAGTTCTAACTTCTGCTTCTTGACCTGCATACATATTTCTCAGGAGGCATTTAAGGTGGTCTGATATTACCATCTCTTTAAGAATTTTCCAGTTTGTTGTGATCCACACAAAGGCTTAGCGTAATCAATAGAGCAGAAGTAGATGTTTTTCTGGAACTCTCTTCCTTTTTCTATGATCCAATGGTTGATCTCTGGTCCCACTGCCTTTTCTAAATCCAACCTGAACATCTGGAAACTTACGGTTCATGTACTGTTGAAGCCTGGCTTGGAGAATTTTGAGCATTACTTTGCTAGTGTGTGAGATGAGTTCAATTGTGTGGTAATTTGAACATTCTTTGGCATTGTCTTTCTTAGGGATTGGAATGAAAACTGACCTTTTCCAGTCCTGTGGCCACTGCTGAGTTTTCCAAATTTGCTGGCATATTGAGTGCAGCACTTTCACAGCATCCTCTTTGAGGATTTGAAATAGCTCAACTGGAATTGCATCACCTCCACTAGCTTTGTTCATAGTGATGCTTCCTAAGGCCCACTTGACTTCACATTCCAAAATGTCTGGCTCTAGGTGAGTGATCATACCATCGTGGTCATCTGGGTCATGACGATCTGTTTTGTATAGTTCTTCTGTGTATTCTTGCCACCTTTTCTTAATATCTTCTGCTTCTATTAGGTTCATACCATTTCTGTCCTTTATTGTGCCCATCTTTGCATGAAATGTTCCCTTGATATCTCTAATTTTCTTGAAGAAATCTCTTGTCTTTCCCATTCTATTGTTTTCCTCTATTTTTTTGCATTGATTGCTGAGGAAGGCTTTCTTATCTCTCCTTGCTATTCTTTGGAACTCTGCATTCAAATGGATATATCTTTCCTTTTCTCCTTTGCCTTTCATTTTCTCTTCTTTTCTCAGCTATTTGTAAGGCCTCCTCAGACAACCATTTTGCCTTTTTGCATTTCTTTTTCTTGGGGATGGTCTTGATCACTGCCTCCTGTACAATGTCATGAACCTCCATCCATAGTTCATCAGGCACTCTGTCTATCAGATCTAATCCCTTGAATTTGTTATTACCACTGTATAATCATAAGGGATTTGATTTAGGTCATACCTGAATGGTCTAGTGGTTTTCCCTACTTTCTTCAATTGAAGTCTGAATTTGGCAATAAGGAGTTCATGATCTGAGCCACAGTCAGCTCCTCATCTTGTTTTTGCTGACTGTATTGAACTTCTCCATCTTTGGCTGTAAAGAATATAATCAACCTGATTTCAGTATTGACCACCTGGTGATGTCCATGTATAAAGTCATCTCTTGTGCTGTTGGAAGAGGGTGTGTGCTATGACCAGTGTTCTCTTGGCCAAACTCTGTTAGCCTTTGCCCTCTTCATTTTGTACTGCAAGGCCAAATTTGCCTGTTCCTCCAGGTATCTCTTGACTTCCTACTTTTGCTTTCCAGTCCCCTATGATGAAAAAGACATCCTTTTTGGCTGTTAATTCTAGAAGATCTTATAGGTCTTCAAAAAATGGTTCAGCTTTGGCTTCTTCAGCATTACTGGTTGGGGCATAGACTTGGATTACTGTGATATTGAATGGTATGCCTTGGAAACAGAGATCATTCTGTTGTTTTTGAGAATGCACCCAGGTACTGCATTTCAGACTTTTTGTTGACTACGATGGCTACTCCATTTCTTCTAAGGGATTCTTGCCCACAGTATTAGATACAGTGGTCATCTGAATTAAATTCACCCATTCCGGTCCATTTTAGTTCAGTTCCGTTCAGTTCAGTCACTCAGTCATGTCCGTCTCTTTGCAGCCCCTTGGACTGCAGCATGCCAGGCTTCCCTATCAATCACCAACTCTCGGAGCCGTCTCAAACTCATGTCCATCAAGTTGGTGATGCCATTCAACCATCTCATTCTCTGTCATCCCCTTCTCCTCTTGCCTTCAATCTTTCCCAACATCAGGGTCTTTTCCAATGAGCCAGTTCACTGATTCCTAAAATGTCTCTGTTCACTCTTGCCATCTCCTGTTTGACCACTTCCAATTTACCTTGATTCATGGACCTAACATTCCAGGTTCCTATGCAATATTGTTCTTTACAACTTTGGACTTTACTGCCATCACCAGTCACATCCACAACTGGGCATTTTCACTTTGGCTCCATCTCTTCATTCTTTCTGGAGTTATTTCTCCACTCTTCTACAGTAGCATATTGGGCACCTACCGACCTGGGGAGTTCATCTTTCAGCGTCATATCTTTTTGCCTTTTCATACTGTTCCTGGAGTTGTCAGAGCAAGAATACTGAAGTGGTTTGCCATTGCCTTCTCCAGTGGACCACGTTTTGTCGGTACTCTCCACCATGACCTGTCCATCTTGGGTGGCCCTATACGGCATGACTCATAGTTTCATTGAGTTAGACAAGGCTGTGGTCCATGTGATCAGTTTGATTAGCTTTCTGTGATTGTGGTTTTCATTCTGTCTGTCCTCTGAAGGATAAGGATAAGAGGCTTCCTGATGGGAGAGACTGACTGTGGGGGAAACTGGGTCTTATTCTGATGGGTAGGGCCATGCTCAGTACAACTTTAATTCAATTTTCTGTTGATGGGCGGGACTGTGTTCCCTCCTTGACCTGGAACCAAACAATGGCGGTGGTAGTGAAGATAATGGCGACATCCTTCAAAAGGTCCTGTGCCCACACTGCCACACTCAGTGCCCCCGACCCTGAAGCAGACCATAGCCTATCCACGCCTCTGCTGGAGACATTTATATATACATATATATATATGTATACATATATACGCATGTGTGTGTGTGTGTAGAGGGAGAGAGATCAGCTTTAGAAGCGATTAACATGTAATCTGTTACCACTGGAAAATCACTCACTGGGGGAGGGTTCGTTTTCCTTACTTAAAAGGTGCCATGCATGCTAAATTGCAATAGTTGTGTCCAACAATTTTGTGACCCGAAGATTGTAGCCCACCAGGCTCCTCTGTCCATGGAGATTCTCCAGAAAGAATACTGGAGTGGGTTGCCATGCCCTTCTCCAGGGGATCTTCCTGACCCAGGGATTGAACCCACATCTCCTGTGCCTCCTGTTGAAGGCAGATTCTTTGCCACTGAGCACCTGGGAAGCCCTATTTAAAAAATAGAGATTGGATTGTGTTTTATAAGCTTCTTTTCATATCTGTTATTCTGGTAAATTCCTATGAAGACAAGGATAATGGGCAAAGGTTGTAGGGGTTAGGAGAGTAAATGAAACAGGAGCAGGTAAATGGATGTTTACTACCTTTTAACATTTTATAATCAATAGTTAGTGATAAACTTATGTATGTGCAGTTGATTAAACATAAAATGTGTTCTTTGAGATTCACTGATATCAAAGTAACTTGTAATGTGTTATGGAAATAGAAAAATATGAAGGGGAAAATTGCAAGTATACTATATATATGAGCTTCTCCATTGGCTCAGCGGTAAAGAATCTGCCTGCCAGTGCAGGAGACACAGGAGATTCAGGTTCAGTCCCTGGGTTGGGAAGATCCCCTGCAGAAGGAAATGGCAACCTACTCCAGTAGATGGTGTGGGAAATTTCATGGACAGAGGAGCCTGGTGGGCTACAGTCCATGGGATTGCAAAAAAGTCAGACACCACTTAGTGACTAAACAACCAACAGAACAACATATTATATATATAATTCTATTTTCCTAATAGGATGCTGCTAGGGGCAATTATACAATATACAAAGATTATGTGATTTATAACAGTATAATAATTTAAAACTGACTAGAGAATTCAGAAAAATCCATAAAGTAATATTCTTTGAGAAATAGCAAATATCAAATCCTCCCTGAAAAAACCTCAATAAATTCTACTCCCTTCTTCCTCATTTTGACAGGCAATTGTTTATATATCAAGATATATTCTATTTTGTGAAGTTGTCTCAATAGCTTGACTTTGGCTCTTAACTTGGGATCCGTAGACTTGCTTCCCAGAGTCCATTAGCTTTGGAGTTAAAAGTTCTTCAAGGGAAGATGTTCATAGCCTCTGCTGATGGTCATGGAATTACAGTTGGCCCTTTAGCAATATAGGTTTGAATTGCGTGTGTCCATATATTTGTGAATTATTTTTTTCAGTGAATGCACTACACGGTCTGTGGTTGCTTCAATCGGGAGATGTGAAACTGGTAATAGAGTACCAATTTTAAAGTTATACCCAGATTTTTGACTGGGCGGGGGTTGGTGTCCCTCACTCCCGCATTGTTCAAGGGTCAGCTCTAATTAGAACCCTTCTCTGAATGTGGTACAGGCAGCTTAATACACTGGCGCCCTGCTAGTTGAACTCTATAAGGTAATTGTGGATTTTATGTTTGAGCAGAAGAAAGTGAAGGAGGAGTTGAAACAGTTAAGAGAGCATGAAAGCTATAAAACCAAAGCTCATTTTGAAATTTTAAAAAGCTTAGAAAATGAAGTCTATTTTCATGACCTAAAAACAGATGCTTTGATCCTGGAAAATAAAAGATTAAAAGAGGTAAGTTCAAGAGCACTTTACTTTGTACGATGGTCATGGTTGATTTCCATATCTGTACTAGTTATGAGAGAAAAGGAGAGAATAACTCTTGAAACTTTCTAAGTGAAACTTAAAGTACACAGAGAGAAGCGCCCACATCATACACAGTTTAATGAACACACTGAATAACCAACACCTAGATCAAGAAACAAAGCACCCATCGACAGAATCCAGATACTGTCTTCTATGTCTTCTATGGGCTTCCTGTCATTGACCTTCCCACAATATACTATATCATATACTATACTCTCCCACAATATGCTATACTGACTTAACACTGTATACGAGTTCTGCCTGTTTTTGAACATTATATGTATGGAATGATACAATACATATTCTTTTGCCCAAAATTATGCTTCCCAGGTTTCTTATTATTATTGAGTGAAGTTACGGTTCATTCATTCTCAGTTCTATATTGTATTTTACTGTTTGTATGTATTGTATTCCGTTGTATGGCTATACTATAGTTTATACACTCTGCTCTTGATGGGGGTTTGGAGAGTTTCTAATTTGGACTACTACTATGAAAAGTCTATTGCGTGTATTTTGATGAATGTAGTTACATATTGCTTTTGGGTAAACAGCTCAAGTGGCATTCTAGAGCCATAGAGGGTCATATGGTCCACCTTAGTGCACAGGGGCAGTCTCCCAAGGACATGGCACTACCTGCCACTCCTGTCTGCAGTGTAAGAGAGCATAGTTATTCCTGATTCTAGGCAAAATTCAGCCGTGTTCAATTTAATCATTCTGGAGGGTGTGTAGAGGCGATCCATTGTGGTTTTAATTTGCATTTTCCTGATGAGTCAGGAAATGATTTGTATGTTGTTCGCTACTTGGAGACCCTCTTTGTGAAGTATCTGTTCAGTCTTGTGCCCGTTTTAAAAGTTAGATTGTTTCAGATTGATGGTAGTTCTTTTTATAGCAAAGGAATTTGTTCATCCAACCCCTAAAATGAAAGTCTCAATCTCAAAAGATTAAGTTTTGCTTATTAATACTTAAGATTTACTTATTTGAGTCTGTCACTCAGTAGTAACCCTGTAGTGTGACTTTGGGCAGTCCTGCAGCACTAAGACTCTAAATGGCAACAATTATCTGTCTAATATCATGTGTTTTTCGGTATAATTAAATGACATAAGAGATATGAGTCTACTTTGAAAAGGCAGATGTGCTCCACAGAGCCCAGGTGCCACTGGTAGTAACCCACACACATCCAACATCTTCACCCTTCTAGCCTTGAAACAACCTTGTAAGGAATTTCATCCACCTATGAAACATTCCACAAGACTGTCTTCCTATCAAGATGATGTAGATTATTTATTGAGTTAGTTGGAATTTTCATTGCTATTTTGGTAATGGGTGAGCAAGTGGATGATTATGTGAAACATTGATTCTAAAAGTTCTGTTTTGGACTCGAGATCCCTGGATGACCCTATGCTTATATCTTATTCATTCATCACTCTTTGTTTTGACGATCTCATCCCTTCATTCAACAAACATTTTAAGCATCACTGAGTCCCAAGTTCTAGGGAAGAAACAGTGAATACAAAGATGGGTAAGACACTGTCCCAAACCCTTAAAAAGTTCACAGTCTGGCTGGGGAGACAGGTATACAAATGTATAATTACAATTTGGTTAAGTGTGACAATCCACCCAGGACACATATACATAGTCACCCAGAGCATGAGCATTTAGTCACACCAGGTGAGGAGCTCCAGGAAAAAATCTGACCTGGTGCTGTTAGCATTTAACACCTGGGAGATAGTGAGATTCCTTGAGGATAGTTAATGAGAACAGTGAGGTGTGAACAGAGTTCGGAAGAAAGATTGTTTTGAAAGAAGAAACAGTAGAAGTGGAGACCAAAAGGGGACTAAAAGACTGAAAAGGGGACTAATAGAGAGTTACAGGAAGCCACCTGAACTAGACCAGTCTATAAACAGTGATCCATGTTCAAAGAGAGCAAGAATGATGAGTTGGATTTGGCTTATGATAGCTTTCACTTAGATTTACTATAAAACCTGCCAGCAAGCTGTGCAAAGACTGACACAGGGTAAGGCTGCAGGAGAGCCCCTCTGGTACATCCTCATGAACAGTCCTATGGAACAGGTCCATGTCTTCTCCTAGGGCACTGGGACCACTTCTAAGATTTTTATCAGTAGTTTCTAGTGTTTGACAATTTCTCTCTTGAAACTGAGCAGGTGCCTACTTTATAATGCCCACATTTTCAGAGTTCCCAGACTTTAGAGTTCCTGAGCACTGGGTAGTTAGAACAGAAAGCCATGTCGCTGATATCCAAATCACTGCTGTCACTGCAGCCAACCCAATGAAACATCCAACTAGAGTGAGCAATTCCGTAGGGTCTCCTAAGCGTCTGTCTACAATGCGGTAGACCTGGGTTTGATCCCTTGGTCGGGAAGATCCCCTGGAGAAGGAAATGGCAATCCACTCCAGTACCATTACCTGGAAAATCCCATGGACAGAGGATAGGCCACAGTCCATGGGGTTGCAAAGAGTCGGACACAACTGAGTGACTTTCCTTCCTTCCTTCCTGACTTGATAATTCATCTCTCTGAGGTCCTATGAATACCTCCAGTGAGGCAACATTGCTGCCTTGTAGCATATACTGAACACACATTTTGCCAAAAGGAAAATTTTTTTTCCTGTGGACACAGTGCATTTAGGCAGCATACCTTATTTAGTTCATTTTTTGTGGAAATTCAGAATATCACTTTATTTGGGTGAAGTTGAAATGCTTACTAGGAAACAAGGTCCCTTATTTCCCTCACCAGAACGTTAACTTAGCAAGGGCTGTGCTTACCACTGTCACCTCGGCAGCTAGAATGACAGGACACACAGAGGAGGGATCAATAAATGTTTGCTAAGTGACTACACAGATAATTAACCTACTATAATTCAACAGCTTAAAGCAACCATCCACCTTTAATTTCCAGTATATTGCATACCTAAAGGACAACATAGAGCAATATGAAAGGGGAGAAGAAGACCTCATGTGCTCCTCAAGTGACCTGCCTTGTCAGCTGACAAAATTTCAGAGTAAGTAATGTGTCGTGAGCGACCTTTTACATATAAAAAAATAAAGTTCTCTTTTGTTGAAATCAGTGTTACTGGTTTGATATAATAAAATGCACCCATCTTAAGTTCAATGAGTTTTGACAGGTGTACATACCACCAGAAAGATACAGAACATGTTCGTCATTGAAAAGCATCCCTTGTGTCTCTTTATGGTTGATTTCCCAGTCTGCTGCCAGTTCCTAGAAACCACTGAAGGACAGGGCCTTCTGTCCTTAAGGATTGGATATAACGGGCTGATAGAACATGTACTGATTTGTACCTGGCTCCTTTTACTCAGAAGACTTTTTAAAGATCCATCTATGTTGCTGCATATATCCTAATTTGCTTTTTTATAGCTGTATAGTGAAAGTGTGTTAGTCGCTCAGTCATGACTCTTTGTGACCCCAGGGACTGTAGCCTGCCAGGCTCCTCTATCCATGGAATTCTCCATGCAAGAATATTGGAGTGGGTTGCCATTCCCTTCACCAAGGGATCTACCTGACTCAGAGATCAAACCTGGGTCTCCTACATTGCAAGGCAGATTCTTTACTGTCTGAGCCACCGGGGAAGTAGCTGTATGGTAGTGGTCCTTTAAAGGGATGTACCATATTTTGTTTATCCCTTCACTAGCTGAGGAACATTTGGATTGTTTCCATTTGGGGGTTACTATTTGTGTTTTTGAGAATATTTATCTTAGTTTCTCTTGGGTAAATACAAAGGAGGGGAATCACTGGATTTATAAGAAATAGCCTGTTTGCCAAAGTAGTTGTACAGACTTATTATCCTAATAGCAATGGGATACTCCACATCCTCTCCAGCACTTAAAATTGTCAAAGCACTTAAAATTGTTGTCATTTTAACCATTTAGTAGCTATGAAATGACATTTCCTCTTGATTAAGATTTTCTATCGACTAAGGTTGTTAAGTGTCTTCTACTGTTTTTTGGCCACTTACATATCATTTTTTATGTTGTATTGTTGACAAATTATCTGTTACAACATAACAAGCATTACAGATTACTTTGCTTACAAATTGTCAGTTTGGTTAGAACTTAGTGGCGGCAACTTCTGCCTGAGCTATTGCACATCAGCTGGGGCAACTTGATGGCTGAGGGGTAATTCGGCAGCTGGGGACCGGAGTCATCTGAAGACCCGCTCACTCGTGTCTGGTGTCGATGCTGGCTCTCAGCTGAACTCAGGGGAGACTGTTAACCAGAACACCTCTATGTGGCCTCTCCATATGTGTAGTTGCTTGACCTGCTGTGTTTCAAAAGCTAACATTCCAAGAAAACAAAGCAGGAGTTCATGGCATTGTGACTTGACCTGAAAAGTCAGTGCCACATGTCTTTCCAAATCTTTGCCCATTGCTTTGTGTTATTTGTGTTTCTTATTGAGTTAAAATATTTATCTAGTCTGGAAATTAGTCCTTCTTCAGTCTAAGGCTTGATTTTTCATTTTCTTAATGGTGCCCTAGAAAAAAGTTTAAAATTTTCTTTTGAACAAAGTCTGCTTTATCTAGTTTGTCTTTTTAGCATTAGTATGTTTTGTGTCCTTTTTTGCCTAAGCCTAGTTCTCAGAGTTTTTCCTATGTTTTCTCTATTAGTTTTTCAGTTCAGTTTAGTTCAGTCGCTCAGGCGTGTCCAGCTCTTTGCGACCCCATGGACTGCAGCACGTCAGGCTTCCCTACCCTTCACCAACTAGTTTTTTAGCTTTAATGTCTAGATCCCTGGTTCAAGTTAACTCTTTCATATGGTATGAGGTAAGGGTTGAAATATAACGGTTTTGTTTTATGCATATTCAGTTGTTCCAGCACCATCTTTGAAAAGACTTTCCTTTTAGCATTGTATTACTCAATGACTTTAAAAAAAGTCAGTTTTATGAATCTGTTCCTTTATTCTAAGTATCTGAATTTATACCAACATCACACTGTCCTGATTGCTATAGTTTCATATTCAATCTGGAAATCATGTAATGCAAGTTCTTCTCATTTGTGCTTCTCTATTAGAATCATTTTGGTTATTTTAGATATTTTGATTTCCATATAAGCTTTAGAATTAGCTTATTAATCTACACATACACATACCTCTGCTGGGATCTTAATTGAGTCTGTGTTGAATCTATAAATCAATCTGAGGAGAATATACATCTTAACAAAGTGAAGACTTCCAATCCAAGAATACAGTATATACCTCCATTTATTTAGAACTTACTTAATTTTTCTCAGCAAGATTTCACAGCTGTTAGTAAAGTTTCAGAGGTCCTCAAGAACATCCTCAGTCCCAGTGATTAGCTGGAAGGATTCACAGGACTCAGACATTGTTATGCTTGACGGTTATTGTCTGTTACAGTGAAGGATACCAAGTAAAATCAGGGAAGGGAAAAGGGCTTGGTGGAAAGTAGGTGCAAGCCTGCAGGTGGCCTCTCCCAGTGGAGTTCCGGTGGAGTTGCACCCCAGTGCATGCATTTGATTCCCCCAGCAGTGGTGTGTGACACATGCCAACTGGTGCCAGGTAGGGGAGCTTACAGGGTTGGGTGTCCAGGGTATTAGGAGGGGGTCCGTCACATGGGCAAGCAGTGCCATTGTGAATGACCTCAGCGACTCAAGCAGCTACTGAAACGCTCAGGTGGTGTTTCTCCTTTACAAGGCTAGTGCGGAAAATGGCACTGATTGATTTTGGAATGTCAAACCAATCTTTCACTCCTGCGATAAGATCCACTTATTCAAAAGCTGTTACTGTTTTCATATATTGCTGGATTTGATTGGTTAATCTTTGAACAGATTTCTGTGTCTGTGTGCAAGCCTGCCTTGCTCAGCTTGCATCCCTCCAGGAGAGCCCAATGACCGGAGGAGGGCTCCCTTCTTTTAGGTGTCACCGTTCTGGGTTGCCCATCCTCCAGTATCTGAAAACTGGATATTGCAGCAAATTTATTTGTTTTATATATTTAGTCCCATTTTCTCCTTTTTTACAGTGGGAGGGCAAGTGTTAGTCTGACATTTCAGAAGTAGAAACTTATAGATAAAAATGGTTTTTGAGAAACAAATAGCATTACTTTAATAAAATGTTCAAATTATTTCAGTAACCTTTGCATTTAAAAATCTTTAATTTAGCACAATATTCGGATCTGTGGGCTGAATTTTGGACTACACTTAAGGTGAGCTTTTTTATGTTGCCTTCATAAGTATCATATTTTTAAGATATCTACCTACTTAATAAGTGTGTGTGTAAGGAAGGAAGACAGAGCTCATGTGATCATCACATCCTAAAATGTGTTCTTTGTGTTGTTACAAAACAAATGTCAACTGAATCAGTTTTAAAGATTTTTATTGGCTTTGTGCAACACCTCACAAATCAGGCAGCATTTTAGCTAGCAGACAGGAAGAAGCTCTGGGGATCTGTACAAAATGAAAGACTTTTATAGGCAGAGGGAGCAAGAACAAGGAAGTCATTCCAGGAAAAAATGGCAGGTTCCATATTGTAAGGCCACTTCCCTTTCAGGGATGGCAGGGATCAACCAGGCAGATTACCTATTTTGTGCTGATCAGGTAATTCCTGATGGACTGGTTAAGATTCCATTTCTAAGAGAACTGAAACTAATTAAGTCTCTCAGTTTGGTGACGTGGGATTTAGTGTAAGTGACTCCATTTTGGGCCTGTTGTCTTATTCTTAAGAATATAAAATGTCATTATGAAATCTTAATCCTTTGGGAAGCTATCTTCCCACTCTACCACTTCAGCTAAAGTGGGAATGACATTTTTATTTCCAAGCATAAACGGAAGACAGATTATTTTAGGACAAATTTGTCAGTTCTGAACTCTCTCTTTCCTCCACATTTTACCAGCTATGCACCATCTCCATCTCTCCCTGCTTTAGAAGCAGGTAGACTAGAATATAGATCCTGGTTCTGCTACTTTCTAAGTAACTAAGGTTTACCTGTGATCCTTGTTTAACCCTTAAACAGAGGCTAAGAGAAGTGCTAGTAATGCCTTTTTTTAGATGAAGCTACTGAGTGAGATTCAGACAATTGAAATGATTTGCCCAAGACCAGACTATAGCCCTCCAGGCTCCTCTGTCCATGGAATTCTCCAGGCAAGAATACAGAGTGGGTGGCCATTCCCTTCCCCAGGAGATCTTCCCAACACGTGGACTGAACTCAGGTCTTCTGCATTGCAGGACCATGTGAGCCACCAGGGAAGCCCACTGATGAACTTTCGGGGATTTAAAGCTCAGATCTCCCTGACTGCAAAGTTCCTTCTCTTAAGCTGCAAGCCGCACTGAGTCTCCTCTGCAGTTCTGTGGTGCTCCTAAGATGAGCTGGCTTTTTTATGCCACTGCCGCCCACCACCACTACTACCCTACCCAGTTAAAATTTTGAGTTTAGTGAGCATTCTATTAAATCTCATTTGTTAATCCACTTTTCTAACATCCTTTACAGAACTTTGTGAATTTTCTGTGTATAAACACTTACTTTAGACAACTAGTACCAATATTGTGTATGTATTTTTGTCTTGTGCACGACTCACTTGTACAAGATATTTTTATTTATTTTGTTGCTATTTACATTCACATACCCCCAAATGCTATTTTTTTAAGGAACTGATAGAAAGTGGTAATGAGATCTTGAGAGAAATAAAAAATCTGATAGACAAGCTGTGTGAAAGAGATGAAAAAATCGAGCAGATCAGTATTTGGCTTCAATCAGACCTTGAAGAGATGCGTAGTCTCATGGAACAGGAATCGGAGACAGACTTTCTCAGTAAGTAACATCTCAAGAATTTTCTGCTATTTTACTGTCAGTGGTGACATCAAAAATAGCCCCCCAAAAGAATGCCAACCAATAATTTAGTTATCTGCAATAATCTATTCCCAATAATGTCACATATGTTCACTGAATGTTGATTCTCATTTGTGGGATTGAATATGGCAATGTAGCAGTGTTGCGCAAACCTCCCTTTTATCTTGGTGAGTCTCCTAAATAACTGAATCTCAACTTCTTTATGATTTTTAAAAATATTCCCCCCCCCAAACTTTTTAAACTATTTTACATGCTTCCTTGTCTTCTTAAAAGAAAATATTGAACATCATTTTGCCCTTTCTTCCTGAGCTGAGTTTAGCATTAGAGACAGGAACTGTTGCCTTCTCTGAAAGTCTAACGATGCTTTCTGGGTCTTCTGAGATGTTAACACATCAATTATAACACAACTGACTCAAGAGCAAACAACCCAGTCTTTTCAGAGGAAGATCAACCTTCATCCTCAGTCCCTCCTCTAGAGTCGTGTTAGACACCAGGGCCACAGAACTGTCCATACCAGGACTGCAGTGAGAAGCAGAGGTCAATCCTTGGCCAGTACAGCCCAGGGATCCCAGGGCTGGAATCCCTTGAAAAGGTGGGATGGTGGAGGTAGAGGGCGCTGTCAGAAGGAAGGAGCATAGAGGTGAGACGGATCATCTGACAAGTGTACAGATCTATTAGAGGTTGTTAAGATTTAAGAGCATCCTCATTAGATAAGCCATACTGAAGGTGAGCTGTGAAAAATAAGTGAAATGAAAGAAAGTGGCACAATTAAAAACATCTAGATATTTGGTGGAGAAGGCAATGGCAACCCACTCCAGTACTCTTGCCTGGAAACTCTCAAGGATGAAGGAGCCTGGTAGGCTGCAGTCCGTGGGGTCGCTAAGAGTCGGGCATGACTGAGCGACTTCCCTTTCACTTTTCACTTTCATGCACTGGAGAAGGACATGGCAACCCACTCCAGTGTTCTTGCCTGGAGAATCCCAGGCACGGGGGAGCCTGGTGGGCTGCCGTCTATGGGGTCGCACAGAGTCGGACACGACTGAAGCGACTTAGCAGCAGATATTTGGTAAAAAAACAAAACAAAACAAAACAAAACAAGCAGTGTTCTGAGGGTGTTGCTTGATAAAAGAAATAATGTTTTAGCAGCCACTAAGGAACTTTGTGGGTGAATCTTCTTATCAAGCAAAAAGCTGTGTTTGTCATCATGTTCCACCTTGATGATACTTATTATGTGTGCATGCTCAGTGGCTTCAGTTAAGTCAGATTCTTTGTGATCCAATAGACTGAAGCCCACCAGGCTGCTCTGTCTGTGGGAGTTCTCAGGCAAGAATACTGGTGCGGGTTGCCATTTCCTCCTCCAGGGGATCTTCATGACCCAGGGACTGAACCCAAGTCTCCTGCACTGCAGGCAGATTCTTTACCCCTGAGCCACCAGGGAAGCCCCTATACTTATGATATCTTATTGCATAAAGAGTCTTTGTGCATCTTGCTTAACTCTGAGTTTTCTTTATTAGGTCAGGCCATCCCTAGTAACTGTAGATCAAGTAGACATTTAAGAGCTAAACAGTTTCTTCAATTGCGCTGTTTTCACAAGGGAAAATCTTCCTTTTTTGTCTGAAACCTGATGGAATCTTTACATTGGAGCAAATGTACTATATTGAAAAGCTAAACCCACTGAAAAACTAATACCGTATTCCCCTTTTCTTGTACTTTGAGAAATGATAACCTATTGAAAGTGATTGCAGCATGGAAATAATGGAAGGCCCCCCAAAGGAGAACAAGCTGAGGCAAAAAGCTTGGTAGACCAAAGGAGTCAGTGTCACCATCACTTGTTTTGGGCAGAGATTCAGAGGCAGGCAGGGGAGTGGGAGAGGTTTAGTGTTGGGGGTGGGGAAAAGGAAAGCTTCAGGTGTGTTCTGACTGGAGGTTGTTGGCATTGCTGGCAACAGGCTGACTAGAAGCTGGATAGCCTATGTGATAGATTAGTGAGCACATTTGGCTCTTCTCTGGTTGGGCCTGAGTTAGAAGAAGAGTCATAAAGGAGGGAAGTTGGCAGTCATCGATCAAGTTACGACTATTCTGGGCTAACTGTGTATATGGTCAGTTCATCGGTCCATCGTCATGTATGGTCTGGCCATTGTGAGTTTGTATATTCCATTTTTCAGCATGGATTTTAATTTTTACTTCCATTTCAATTTAAGATATAGTGTCCAGAAGAGAGTAATATTAATAGTTGCTTTGTGTGAAAACCAACCCAAATAAAATATAAATAATGGGCTTCCCTGGTGGCTTAGCTGGTAAAGACCCTGCCTGCCAGTGCAGGAGATGCGAGAGACATGGGTTCAATCCCTGGGTGGAAAGATCCCCTGGAGAAGGAAGTGACAACCCACTCCAGTAATCTTGCCTGGAAAATTCCCTAGCCAGAAGAGCTTGGCAGGCTACAGTCCATGGGCTCACCGAGTCGGACGCAACTGCACGACATGCACAATGGGTCAATCCAGTATGTGGCATTCATTTTTATATCATCCAAATGGTACAATCATTTAATTAAAATTTAAGTTCATTTGATAGGCAATCAGTATATATGACTCTTAAGCTGTGCTTATTCTAGGCAACTGGAACAAGTTCCAGTTAATATTAATTATGAAACATCACAAGTATGAAAGATGTAAAAGTCACACACACACATATACACACCATCAGGCAAAAATTTTAACATTTTTGGCATCTGATGATATTCCCGCCAGACAGAACAAGAACATAATTGTCGTTGTTGTTCAGTTGCTCAGTCGTGTCTGACTCTGCGACCCCAGGGAATGCAGCATGCCAGGCTTCCCTGTCCACCACCACCAGAGCTCGCCCAAACTCATGTCTATCAAGTTGGCAATGCCATGCAATGATCTCATCCTCTTTTGTCCCCTTCTTCTTCTGCCTCCAACCTTTCCCAGCATCAGGGTCTTTTCCAATGAGTCAGTTCTTCGTATCAGGTGGCCAAAGTATTAGAGTCTCAACTTCAACATCAGTCCTTCCAATGAATATTCAGGACTGATCTCCTTTAGGGTGGACTGGTTTGATCTCCTTGCAGTCCAAGGGACTCTCAAGAGTCTTCTCCAGCACCATAGTTCAAAATCATCAATTCTTCAGCGCTCAACTTTCTTTATGGTCCAACTCTCAGATCCATACATGACTACCGGAAAAATTTAGTTACATGTTAAAATTTCTGTCTGATATTATACACATCATTATATATATTTATATTGTATAAATAAACTGGGGCACATGATACAAACTCAAGAGAATTTGGAGAGCACTCACCTCGGTTTCCGATGATCACAGTTTTTGCTCAGGTTGTGATTATAACCAAACCACAAACTGTAAGGAAAGTTTGTTTCAGTCTGATGAAAACTTTTGAGAAATCGAAGCTTGGAGGCTGTTAGTTTTAAACTCCTCCCCTATTCTCAGTTGCTGCCTGTGTTCCTAGATATCAACAATGTTGTGGAGATTCCTGAGTAAGTCTTATTGTCTACAACAAGGGTCACTAAACTACAACCAAGGGGCCAAACCTGCTTCCCTCCTATATTTGTAGGGCTCAGAGCTAAGAATGGTTTTTGTATTTTCAAATGGTTAGAAAAAATCAAAAGGATAATATTGGCCAGTACCAGATTCAATAACCTTAGATATGTAGATGACACCACCCCTTGGCAGAAAGCAAAGAAGAACTAAAGAACCTCTTGATGAAGGTGAAAGAGGAGAGTGAAAAACCTGGGTTGAAATTCAACATTCAAAAAACTAAGATCATACCATCTGATCCCATCACTTCCTGCCATATAGATGAGGAAACAGTGGAAACAGTGACAAACTTTACTTTCTTGGGTTCCAAAATCACTGCAGATGGTGACTGAAGCCATGAAATTAAAAGACGCTTGCTCCTTGGAAGAAAAGTTATGACCAACCTAGACAGCATATTAAAAAGCAGAGACATTGCTTTGCCAACAAAGGTCCATCTAGTCAAAGCTGTGGTTTCCCCAGTAGTCATGTATGGATGTAAGAGTTGGACCATGGCTGATTCATGTCAATGTATGGCAAAAACCATTTCAATATTGTAAAGTAATTAGCCTCCAATTAAAATAAATTAATTAAAAAAAGAAGAAGGCTGAGCACCTAAGAACTGATGCTTTCAAATTGTGATGCTGGTGAAGGCTCTTGAGAGCCCCTTGGACAGCAAGGAGATCAAACCTGTCAATCCTATAGGAAAGCAACCCCTAAATATTCATTGAAAGGAATGAAGCTGAAGCTGAAGCTGCAATACTTTGGCCACCTGATACAAAGAGCCGACTCATTGGAAAAGACTCTGATGCTTGAAAAGATAGAAGGTAGGAGGAGAAGGAGATTACAGAGAATGAGATGGTTGGATGGCATCACTAACTTGATGGACATGAGTTTAAGCAAGCTCCGAGAATTGGTGATGGACAGGGAAGCCTGGCGTGCTGCAGTCCAGGAGGTTGCAAGAGTCAGACATGACTGAATGACTGAACACCACCACCAACTAGAAAATTATATGAAATTCAAATTTCTATATGCAGAGATAAAGTTTTATTTAATCCCAACCATGCTCATACATTCACACATTACATTTGGCTGCATTTGTGCCACGACGACAGACACTGTGACAGGGACCCCATAACTCACCCCACCTAAAGTATTTACTGTTTAGGCAAACAGTAGATAAACAGTAGATGTTTGCCAAACTCTGTAAGGTAACTTCTCCTTTGATCACTCATGGAGTGCGTGCGTTTTCTTGGCAACATGGCAAACCCTAAGGATCATATCCACTGAGACAAATAAGAGAATAAGGGAAGTGATGATTTCTTTGTTTTAGACCATTCAGTGATGAACAAGCTCTATTATGTGATGCCTATTCTGGAAAAATTAAAATGTTCTCCTTTTGTGGTTGGAAATGAAAAGAATATCACTAAATTTTATGAGAAAAAAACATATTTCTACTGAATATATTTTCAGTCAATAGATTTTTTTTTCAGTCAATAGATTTTTGAATGGAGGAATTTCAATGTAAAAAGCCGGTTTGCAGCCACTGAAATGTTCCTAATTAGGCATACTGATACTTGAAATTCCTCCTGTTTTTAGGGTAGCATCCACATTTCACTATTAACTCTACACTGAATTCCAGAAGTATTTCCTGAAGCCTATTTTGTGCCAAGTACCATGTTAGGCTCTAGGGTTATAGTGGTCAATGAAAACAGATATAATCCCCACCAAATGGAACTCATAATCTAGCACAAAAGTCTGCAAATATTAAAGGGCCATAGTATTTTTTTGGCTTTGTCACGCATGAGGTCTCTGTAGCATCTACTCAGGTCCGCCATCATTAACAGAGTCGTGCCTGCAGTTTGCCAACCCCTGACACAGTGGGAGAACCAAGAACTTATTAAGCAAATGTGTGTAAAGTCTCATGTCATATGGATTTTACAGGTGTGGCATAGAACCATGAGAGAACCTGAGAGGGAGAGGGGTCTCTAGAGAACTGGAAATGGAGATAAGCTGTGAAGGAGGATCTCTGGATTCTCCGACTCCACTTGTTTCTGCTCCTGGAGGGCTGGTACCACGTGGGCTTTGGAGGAAGGGGGACCTGGGATCGAATTTCTACTCTGCTTCTTAACACATTATTTAACCTCCATCCTTTAGTTGCATCAAGTGGCTCAGTGGTCAAAAGAATCCGCCTGCAATGCAGGAGACACAGGTTCAATTTCTAGGGAAGGGAGGTCTGGAGAAGGAAATGGCAACCCACTTCAGTATTCTTGCCTGGGAAATCCCATGCACAGAGGAGCCTGGCAGGCTACAGTCCATGGGATCTGAAAGAGTTGGACACAGCTTAGTGACTAAACAATGCAACAGGAGTAATAAATGATGCCTCAGACACAAATTAGGCACTAATATTTCTGAAGTCTTCTTACCTCCTGAGGCGATAATAGGCCCCTTGAATTACTCTGAGCTACCAGCGCTTGGATATTTCGTATCGAATGGCTTCTGTCACTGGTGGACTTCTAGAGAAGCCCTTGATCTCTTCCAGTTTAACAGCCCTCTCGTGCACCCTCTTCTGGACACAGTGTATCACTGCAGCCCTCCAGGTCTGGTGTGCTCCTAGTCACAGCACTAGCTGTATTAGCATACCGAGTACCTTTGAGCCGGGCACTAGACCACGCCTGCAAGCTTAGTCGCTCAGTTATGTCCCACTCTTTGCGACCCTATGGACTGTAGCCTGTCCTCTGTCCATGGGATTCTCCAGGCAAGAATACTGGTGTGGGTTGCCATGCCCTCCTCCAGAAGATCTTCCCAACCCAGGGATGGAACCCCTGTCTCCTGCGTTGGCAGGTAGATTCTTTTACCACTGAGCCACCTGGGAAACCCACTAGAGCATGTGGCTAGTTACTAACTTGAACACGACTCAGTCCCTGAACCTCAAAGCATATACATTGTGAGAAACAGACAAGTGAAGAGATGATTAGACTGGAGTGGATTCTTTCAAGTCAGTAGCAGTGGAGGGTGAAGAGGCACCTCTGTTCTTTGGGGTGTTGAGAGTACATGGGATGTCTTCCTGAAGGAGCAGCAGACGTAGACTGGCCAGGGAACAGTACTGATGTGGCTGAGTAGAGATCTGCGGGCGGTCCTGGTTGGCAAGCATGAGGGATAGGCTTGGCACTATGTGAAATGCCAGACTTCATCCTGAAAATTAAAATCATTACTTTTTGCTTTAACAGTCTTTCTTATAAATTAAATAATTTTCGGTGTATAGCAAACCTAATTAACTTGCAAAGATTACTTTTAAAGAAGTATTAAAAATAATTTTCTTTTAAAATTCAAAAAATCCCTATTATACCATAGTATAATTTAGATAACAGATAAACAATTTGTATACTAATCAAATATCTTAACTTGATATGTGCTCTATAGAAGACTTTTTTAGGCCAAGAGATTTTTAGAGAAAGATTTAAAAATTTGTGCTGTTAAAGTTATCTTTTTGTGATTGTGATCAAAAGGACTTGATATATTTATCTATATTTTGATCTCTTAGTTCTGGAAAAGAACCTGGTTATTGAAGCAGAATCAAATTTTCAGTAAGAAATACTTAAAAATGTAATTCACTCAGAAATTTTCTAAGGGTCTCTTGGAAAAATTAAGATCTGAGCTAAGAAGAGTTTAGATCTTAGTTTTCAAACAGTAGCGTCACCTAGAGGAAGTTTTAAAATTTCCTCTGCTCAGCCAGACCAATTCACCACGAGTCTCTGGGATGAGATCCACGAGTATTTTTAGAATTCTCTCTAGCTGGCTCCATTGTGTAGCCAAGTATGGAAAATCATGTTTTAGACAAATATATTAACAGTGTAATTGTTAAATTTATCAACTGACCCAAATTAAGAAAATTTTAGCTTTTAAATTACCTGCCCGGTGATGAGCAAAGTAACTACCATACACGGCAGCAGCGAGGTCTAAGACAAAACTGTGTATTTTCAATGACTTATAACAAATTTAGTAACCTGAGCAACCATAGCTGCTATAAATTACCCTAGTCTTGTTCTTAAGGAAGCAAATTAAAAATGCAAATATGTATTAAGTATTTCTGAAATTCTTTGCATTTGAGGACTTGTATCACTTGCATGATTTCTCCTTTTGCATGCACATTTTTCTGCTAGAAGAGGACATTGGAGGGGAAGATAATTATTTAAATGACTCCAAATGTAGTGAGACAAAAAGATAGCCCTGGTAATCAGTTACATGATCTCCTAGCACCATGCCCACCCCTCCACACCCCACCCTTTGCTCATTATACAGCTGTCCAATTGAGGATTCTTGGGGCAATTTAAAGTAGTAACTACCTAAACTGACGTAAGATACACGCAGAATTTTCACATTTGATTTATTCCTACAGAAAAGAAGAAACAGAGTCCTATTAAAGTAATCCGCTTCCCAGCAGTTGAATGTACTATGAAAAAAACATCAATGAAGAAAAGCTAAAAATACTGGATACAACTGCGGTGAATTCAAAAGGTACAAAACTATAGAAAAAGTGAGTGCCTGTTCTTTCATATTTTACAACTGTCAATGGGAGTCTTGAGATTTAACAACTCTCATCAAGGAGGAGAATCAGGAAATAACCTTCTAAATAATATAAATGGATAAACTAGGTCAGATTATTAAATGCAAAAATCTTATTTTGCTTCCATGGTTGCAACCACAAGTCTCCTGAGGGCTTTAGAGCATACACATCACAGCACACATCAACCACCAACCACAGGAAGACCACTGGCTTCCGAGGTGGCGCTGGTGGCAAAGAGCCTGCCTGCCAGTGCGGTGGACTAAGAGACACGGATCCCACCCTTGGGTTGGGAAGATCCCCTGGAGAAGGAAATGGAAGCTCATTCCAGTACTCTTGCCTGGAGAATCCCATGGACAGAGGAGCCTGGCAGGGTATAGTCCATAGCGTTACACCAAGGGGGACATGACTGAAGTGCCTTAGCACAGGAAAACTACGTACTGTATATACTCCTCTGTATTTTGTGAAACCATCAACTGAGATGTCGCAGTGTGACAAAAATTATGTCTTGAGATTTATAAAATATGGTATGTGTATTTATCCTTGAAAAATGAGAAAAATGAGATATAATCTTCAAATATGAGGAAGTATATAAACGTTCATGTTTATTCATTTAGGAAAGAGACACAACATTTTGAATTATTTCCACAACTAGTGTGGCAAATACAATTAGATGCCAGACATTTGAGATTTTTTTGTAATTAAGCTTTTTATTATTGTTTTTCTTTACAGGAACAGGAATAACCTGAGGATATCTTCAACCAAACTACCTAAAAACAAAAGACATGTTATATAAATTATGCTCTATTTTTGTAATAGATCAAAATACTGTATTGGTGAAAATAAATAGATAGCAAACATAGAAATAAAGTATGTTGTTTTTGTTATCCAACCCCACAAATACGCTTGACTTTATAATTCAGTATATTTGAAAAACAAAGTGAAACACAACAGGCATGCACAATTATGCCAATGTTAAGGACTTCAGATTATACTTGTTAATAGATTTTCTTAATAAAAATAGAAACATCACACATTGCTAGGTACACAGAAACATGATTTTGCTCTAATTCTTTAGAGCTAAATTGTTGCAAGAGGTAAGTGCTTCCTAATAGGCCTCCAGTGGAATATAACGGAGTGCTGTAAGTATAGTGTGTTATACTACATAATGGAGAATTATGGTATTTTGCATTTTCCTTGAAACCATAAATTCTGTTAAATTGAAAAAAGAAAACAGAAAACAAACTCCCCAAAACATCAGATGCACTGACAATCATATTCCCTTGTATGACAGAAGAGTACTAATACATTTTTTTACTTTTTTTTTTTAAATTAAGAACACTTCTTAGGGTTTTTTGGCATTTTACATTCAGTGTCCGTTAGCTCCTTCTGAGAGTATCCGTGAAGGCTCGGTAAATTTTGCAGTGAACAAGTAAAAAAGGGCTGGTGTGGGTACCAATGCCAAAAGGGGTAAATCTTGCTCGAGTTTATCCACTCTGGAAATGGAGATGATCCCATAGGCATGGAGTAGCCAGTGGCTGAACAGAACAATGAGTCTTTTCTTTCTGACCAGAAGATCATAGCAGTTCTATAAAATTTTGTAAAAGAAAGAAGAGAGAGATACAGATTATTGGGCTGAATCAACTAGATAATTTATTAGTTTTAATTTGAAACATATTATTTTCACATAAAATCATAACCTCAGAATCACAGGGACATAGGAAATCACCCAGTCTTGCTACTATAGTTTACACATGAGGAAACTCAGGCCTCCTACGTTCAGCACGCCAGTGGCCACGACAAGACAGGAGCCCACATTTCTAGGTTCTGGTCTACAACCCCATTCGACCCTGGAAACACTACGGCTGCTTTTGAAAAATCTGAACTGGAAGGGAACTCCACATTTCGTGCCTTCTTCCTGCTCTGGTCCACAGCATCTGAGTCTACAGATGGGAAGCAGGCGGTATATACACCCAATCTCCAGCATTCCTAGAGTCAGCTGCCTGGATACTTAGAAGGGAGCAGAAATGACAGGTGACTACTCTGACTTCCCTTTAACCTTTAATATCACTCTATAATATACAGAAATTGGAAGGACCAAATTATTATAAAAGTAATATCTAAATGTGCTAATAAACACACTAAAATACAATTTGCAACTGGCTAGTCAACTTTCCCTCATTAAATGGCTCATCAGCTTGATTCTATGTAAAATAAAGAATTTATGTTTCCCTTAAAATACTGTTAATAAGGTTCAACATTTCAATAATCAAATATTTTCTATGTAGATAAATGAGATGAAATGATTTTTTTCTCTAACATGCTGGAGAGTTAAGCCTGATTAATTTCCCAAGCAAATACAGTCTAGGATAAAACTTTACAAACTGCTGAGCCAAAAGCTACTGAGTGACCCTGTTTAGCCAAGGATTACTAAAGCAATCAGCTGTAACATGTCATATCATATATGCCGTCCTATTCAATAGTCAAATTATTAAAAACAAAACAAAAAAACCTCTTTAACAAAAGAAAAAAGACATCCTACCTCTATTTCAGAAGCCGACATGTACACAGCCAGAGTAACCAGAGATAATACTAATATAATGTATGGGAAGGCATAGTCTGAAAGACAAACATTGGTATTATGCTGAAAATTAACATTTCTGAATAAACCATCAAAAAATTCAAACAGTGTAATTCTTTTCCTAGACAAAAACCTCAACCAATCCTGGGAGAGATGGAAGCCCTACTGCTCTAAGACAGGGGTCTGCAAACTTTTTCTGTAAAGGGCCAGACAGTGGCTTTGTGGGTCATACAGTCTCCGTCTCAGTCACCTAACTCCATAGTTGCAGTGGGAAACCAGCCAGGTCATACGTAATGAACAGACGTGTCTGGGTTCAGTAAAATTAACTTTATAAGTTTGAAAGTTATGACATATGAGTTATTCAGACAAGAAAATTCAAATTTTATCTAATTATCATATGTCAAGAAATACTACTACTCTTTTGATCTCTCCCCCCCAACAATTAAAAGATGTAAAACTATCCTTGGCCTACCTTTGAAGACTCCTGCCTTAAGGCTTCCACTGATGTAAAAAATTAACCTCTCTCCTATGCATACTAGCTATGTATCAAACTTGGGAGAATTGGGAAATTAATCACTCAATTTTTGATGTTTTGTGGTCCAGATTAGGGAACTTCAGTTGAGAAAGGCTATTATATATAAGGGTAATTTGGCTTTAATTAAAAGGTCATATGCCAATGAGCCTCAAAGGCTAAATGGATCATTCAGTGCTCTTAATGACAAACTTCTAAACATTTTTACTTCAAATATAGTACAGTAAAATAATACTTTAAGTAAAATTTTTACTTTAAAATGCCACTTTTCTTTTAAAATGTTTTAAACATATACAGCTCACTAAAACAAATGAACAAATTGAAAAAAATCTTGAATTATTTTTATGCAATTATTTAAAAACAATTCAGTTACTGTTAGGTTGGTGCAAAAGTAATTGCAGTTTTGCATTGTTGAACTTTGTTGATATTAGAATACCTTCTTAAATAAATGTAGTTATGTCATACATCATTTTAATGTGCATTTCTCACTTTTTCTTGTGAATAACTTATTACTTGCTGTGTATTTTGTATTTATGACAAAAGCTTATGGAAATGATGTCAGACAAAAAGCAAATTCGAGTGATTTTCTTATTTGAGTTCAAAATGGGTCATAAAGCAGTGGAGACAACTCGCAACATCAACAATGCATCTGGCCCAGGAACTGCTAACAAACGTTCAGTACAGTGGTCAGTTCAAGGTTTGCAAAGGAGACGAGAGTCTTGAAGAGGAGGAGCATAGTGGCCAGCCATCGGAAGTTGACAACAACAATTGAGAGCCATCTTCAAAGCTGATCCTCTTACAACTACATGAGAAGTTGCCTAAGAACTCAGTGTCAACCATTCTATGGTTGTTTCACATTTGAAACAAACTGGAAAGGTGAAAAAGCTTGATAAGTGGGTGCCTCGAGGGCTGACTGCAAATCAAAAAAAATCATCATTTTGAAGTGTCGTCTTCTCTTATTCTACACAACGACAACAAACCATTTCTCGATCAGATTGTGACATGCAATGGAAAGTGGATTTTATACAACAGCCTGCGACAATCAGGTCAGTGGCTGGACCGAGAAGCAGCTCCAAAGCACTTCCCAAAGCCAAACTTGCACCAAAAAAAGGTCATAGTCACTCTTTGGTGGTCTGCTGCCCATCTGATCCACTACAGCTTTCTGAATCCTGGTGAAACCATCACATCCGAGAAGCATGCTCAGCAAAACTGATGAGATGCACCAAAACCTGCAACGCCTGCAGCCAGTGTTGGTCAATATAATGGGCCCAGTTCTTTGTGACAATGCCTGACCACAGGTCTGACAAACAGTGCTTCAAAAGTTTAATGAGTTGGGCTACAAAGTTTTGCCTCATCTACCATATTCACCTGACCTCTCACCAACCACCTACCACTTCAAGCATCTCAAGAACTTTTTGCAGAGAAAATGCTTACACAGCCAGGAAGCAGAAAATGCTTTCCAAGAGTTCATTGAGTCCTGAAGCATGGATTTTTACGCTACAGAAATAAACAAACCTATTTCTTCTTGGAAAAAATGTGTTGGGTGTAATGGTTCCTATTTTGATTAATAAAGATGTATCTGAGCCTAGTTATAATAATTTAAAATTCATGGTCCAAAACTGTAATTACTTTTGTACCAAACTAATAAAACTATTCATTTCTCTGTAACGCAACAGAACTCATTTGGAACACTGTCAGAAACTCTGAATTATCTATACAAGCCTGATTCCAACTTTACTAAATAAATGAATGACTTGTTTGACATTTAGAACCTTTTACTGCCTGAACAGGTTAGGTCCTAACCAACCATTCAAAAAAATCCCAATTAACTTATAAATAGCTAAACAATGTTACTGATGATACAAATTTAAGACCTAGTAGTAAAAAGGATAAAGAGGAAATTTCCAACATGGCCCAAACTTTTGGGGAGCAGAGGGAGGTTCTGGGCTCAAAGTAGGAATTAGAATTGTTCTTATTCTAGGGTTGAAGACAATATAAGATTTTAAGCAACTAGGTCTGAGGGTAGTGCCTAAAAATCTGCATTTTAGTTCTGCAGGTGGTTCAGAGGCAGATCACACTTCAAAATGGGCTTCAATAATACTTCCAATCAAGTAAAAGTTTGTCACTGACATCTTCCTAATTACTCCCAGTGTCTCTTTCCCTAGACCCTGGTATCCTCAGCTACCAGAAGCCTCTTGCTGCTCTACTTTGAAAAAGCTTGCTATATTCTCTTGTCATGGACTAAATGTCTGTGTCCCCCCCAAATTCTTATGTTGAAATCCTAACCCTCAAAGTGATGGTATAAGTAGGTAGAGGGCCTTTGGGATGATTGGGTCATGTGGGTGAAGCTCTCAAGAATGAGACTAGTGCTCTTATAAAAAAGACCTCAGAGAACTCTCCCCTTTTCTGCCATGTGAGGACTCTGAAAGAAGACAGCCACTGATGAACCAAGAGACAAGTCCTCATCAGACTCCAAATCTGCTGGTGCCTTGCTCTTGGACCTCACAGTCTCCAGAACTGCAAGAAGTCAGTCACTGTTGTTTGTAAGCCAACCAGTCTATGGTATTCTTTTATAGCAGCCTGAACTAGGACACCCCTACAAACCTCAGCAGACTGCGTAAGTTTATAGTTAGTACAAATAAACAATAACTCCTTGATCCCCACCTTGATGAATGTGCTCTGGGTGAAGGCTTGTTAACAAAATTATCTAAAGACATTCAGTGTGGGAAAAGGCATTTTTCAATATAGGCAGCTACAACATAGGAAGCAATCCTATCTGGCCGTCTCCTTAGGTTAACTTCCCAACCTTTCCCTGCTTTCCACAACTTTCCTCTCTCCCCCATTTCACAACCAAGAAGTTCTCTACAGTAGAAGCAGCTGCTGTCCAGGACACAGGGATCTGAGGGCTGACAATTCTTAAATCTTTACAGCCTAGTCAGCTCCCCTGGGTTTGTCCAGTATAAATAACTACCTGTGCTCTTTTGGATATTCCATGAATACCAACCTATTTGCTTCTTCTAACATTCATGATTCATGCAATCACTAGTTACTAAGTTAGAAATTTCCTTTATTGTATTCTCCTCCCAATCCCTCAACCCCTGTACTAGATTCCTAGCTTAGTTAACTCTGTCTTTGAAACTGTTCTTCATTCCTGGTGTTTCTCTGCTAGGTCACACAGTCAGGCTTGGTTTACGGCAGTAATCTCTTTACTGATGCCCCAGGGTCTCTTCCCAGCCAATCCATCTTCCACACTGCTACCAAGTTATCTTTCTTCAATGCAAATCTAGTTATGTCACTCTTCCTCCAGAAATCCTTTTAAGAGCAGGTCCCAAGAACAGCAACTTCAAATGCTTACAGAGGTCAGTTAGGAGAATAAAATTATAGGTTTTCAAGCACCATGCAGGCCAAAGGAAACAATCTATCTGTCAAATCAGAATATGAGGGTTCAGTTCAGTTCAGTTCAGTCGCTCAGTCGTGTCTGACTCTTTGCGACCCCATGAATCGCAGCACGCCAGGCCTCCCTGTCCATCACCAACTCCCGGAGTTCACTCAGATTCACGTCCATCGAGTCAGTGATGCCATCCAGCCATCTCATCCTCTGTCGTCTCCTTCTCCTCCTGCCCCCAATCCCTCCCAGCATCAAAGTCTTTTCCAACAAGTCAACTCTTCACATGAGGTGGCCAAAGTACTGGAGTTCCAGCTCTATCATCTTTCCTTCCAAAGAAATCCCAGGGCGGATCTCCTTCAGAATGGACTGGTTGGACCTCCTTGCAGTCCAAGGGACTCTCAAGAGTCTTCTCCAACACCACAGTTCAAAAGCATCAGTTCTTCGGCGCTCAGCCTTCTTCATAGTCCAACTCTCACATCCATACATGACCACAGGAAAAACCATAGCCTTGACTGGTGGTGAAGTCGCTCAGTCGTGTCCGACTCTTTGCGACCCTGTGGACTGTAGCCTACCAGGCTCCTCCATCCATGGGATTCTCCAGGCAAGAATACTGGAGTGGGTTGCCATTTCCTTCTCTGGGGGATCTTCCCAACCCAGGGATCGAACCCAGGTCTCCTGCATTGGAGGCAGACGCTTTAACCTCTGAGCCACCAGGGGGCCTTACTAGATGGACCTTAGTCGGCAAAGTAATGTCTCTGCTTTTGAATATGCTATCTAGGTTGATCATAACTTTTCTTCCAAGGAGTTAAGAGTCTTTTAATTTCATGGCTGCAGTCACCATCTGCAGTGATTTTGGAGCCCCAAAAAATAAAGTCTGACACTGTTTCCACTGTTTCCCCATCTATTTCCCATGAAGTGATGGGAGGGTTAAAGACCACTAACTAGCCTCCAATTTCCTCTTCCCTTGGCCTTACTCTCAGCTCCACCCTCACTTTGAACCAGATGCATTACTAAGCTATAGTACTTGCACAGTGATGTCATCTTGCCCAGTTCCTTCAGGTCAGAAGCTTGTCCTCCGCACCCTGGCAAGCTCCATATACAGATGGTATCCAACATCCTTGTAATGTTCAATGTCACACGTTCAAAAAGTACCACTCGATGTTCTCAGCTACTTAGTATAGCTTTCCTAGTAGTATGTGAGCTCTTTAACACCAACTTTCATTCTTCTTCTGAGTCACAGATCAGTCTAAATGGTTGCTGAATAAATGAATGAATGAATACATTAAAATAAAAAAATATACTGAGGATTATTTTTACTGTTTCTGAAGGTTTTTTGATAAAAAAAACTTAGAAAACTAAGACCTAACTTGATGGTAAACATTATATGATATCAAGAGTTATTTCCATTTGTTATATGTAAAAACCAGTTTTTGTGTCATTTACACTCAGATTTTAAAAAAACCTTCCTATGAGGTTGTGAGCTTCAAATACAAAGTATTTTCTAAACAAGTTAGTTTTGACTAAGAATGATGATGTGTTTTAGCAAAAACATATAGTATGGCTTATTTTCAAGGATAAAAACAAAAACAAAACTACTTTAAAGAACACAGTCCAATATTATACTCAGAGAAAATATTGTTTATCACATATAATAAATATATTTCATTGATGTTACCCATCAAACTTACATAAAAGGCCTCCACCAACTGCCTGAAGCACGGTTAAAATTGGGAAGAAGTAAAGTGCAGCATAAATACTTTTAAATCGATCTGACTTCCCTAACCCACAGGCAATCTTTTTTACCAGAAGAGGTCGGAGCAGCATCATTAATACCAAGCAGAATGCATAATAGATAAATACAATGGTGTATCTGGAAAATAAAATAGAAAATTGTTCCATCACAAACATGTTTTAAAATGTCCTTTTATCACTGATCATTTTAAAATCAAAGATCCTGAAAAACATTTAAAAAGTCTACCGGTCAAATATGCAGACTGGTAAAGGGTTGGCCAGAAAGACTCTCATATATTGCTGTAAAGAGCATGCTGGTTCCCTTCTGGTAGGCAGTTTGGAAATGTGTGTCAAAAATCGTAAAATGTTTATATCTTTAATCCAGAAAGTTTACTTATAGAAATTAATCAAAGGGAAACAATCAGATATACACAAAGACCCAAGGAACAAGCATTTTTACTGAATCGCATGATAAAGAAAACCCAGGAAGAAAATATTCAACAATAGGAAAGTGGTTAAATTTTAGAATATATTTTTGCTGGACTACTATGCAGATATTAAAAATCCAATTATGAAAGAAACGTTAACAACAAAACTGTGCCTCATACATTAAATGACAACAGATTATAAATGGCATGTGAATAATATAACTTTAACACTTTAAAAAAAATACATACATACATACAGAAATGCAGCTGTAAAGATATTTTTAGCAGTGATCATCTTAAGAAATGGAATTATAGATTTTTTTATCTGGGGTATGCTTTTTCTGTTTTCCAAATGTCCTATAATGTAATTTTCACAAAATTACAAAAAAATCACAAAATCACAAAAAAAGTTGTAAAAAGATACTCTCTCTGTATTAGCAGATTATAGTTTCCAGCTCTTTATGTTGAATAAAGGTATTTCTGTACATATATTTCTAACTTCCTTTTCATGAGGATTTAAAATTATTTTTACTAACTTACACTCAAACCCTCTCCTGTGCAGAGGAAAGTTGAGGGAAGCACAAGAGTTGTCCCAAATTACTGACCACATGCCTGTTCACACAGCTCAATGATCCAGGATTCCTGTGCTCTCATGATGCTTTCAGGTCCAGCCCTGTACTGCACTGCATTATTTCAAGCCTGACCTCCTGGAGAATGAGTTTTTTTCTCTTGTTAGGCCTCCTTCTACCAACATCAAAACAAAGTAAAATCTGTCTATTCTTGTCTGTTCCTTAAGAGCTCCAAAAAGACTATTATTTTAATCAGTTTATATGTATAAATTATATGTCTGGCTGTCTCTCTATATATATAATTTTATATATATAAGGAATAAATAATTTACAGGACTTAAAAGGTAGGCAGGCAGTTAGAAAAGGTTCTCATATCTCTATATCTGGATCTTATTTTTAGATCTAATTTTTTGAAAATACGTACATTTTTTACATACGTACATTTTTTTGGACATTTAGTACTACTAAGACTTGCACAAAAAGATCTGTTTTGTTTAGCATATTACATAATGGTAAATTTCTCTAAGTATGAGAATATAAATACCAGACTCTTCTATTGTACCTTTACTGAGAAAAATACATCAAAATGAACACCAACAATTCACAGGAATTCTACAAATGTAGTCTGGGATGGTATTATACAAAATCTGATTAATTTGATATTTTTAAAACAAAACCCACTGGTGAAAGTTACATTTATTTGGGGGGTGGGGAGAAAGAACATTAACCCAAGTACTCTAATAGTAATGCCAGCTACTTGGAAGTGCTTCCAATATGTAAGGTGCACTTATTTAATCCTCACAGTCACCTTACAGGGTATCGTTTTTCCCATTTTTACCAATGGGAAGGTCAAGGTTACAAGAGGTTCTTAACATGTTCAAATTAACAGCTAACAGGCTTGGGATTCAAACTCCACAGCCCATATTATTTCCTATAAGTCAGATATTGCTTCTCTGTTGTATATCAAAAAGGTTTTCCTTATAATTCCCTTTTTAAGAAACATATAGTTTATTTTAGAAGTGCTTAGATCCTTCAACATCAACACTAAAATACTTTCACTTCTATTATACTAAGATGTACTTCTATTTCCTCTTATCAGACTATCACTTTAGAAAAGAAAATAATTTATGTTTATCTTCCCTAGTGCCTAGGAGCCACTTCACAAGGCTCAGTCTGCTGAAATGAATGAAATCTACAATCACAATTTTTTAAAAAATGATCTTAATAAATACTTACAATGGGTAGACAGCTTCATGAGTGCAGTGCACTGTGGTCACGTAATCTGGACTTGGGTTGTAAAGCATGGTGTACCAATCAGAAAGCATCAATACTCGACAGGAACGGATATAAAGCACACCAACTGGCTCGCTCACAAGTAAGGTGATGATAGCTGCCATAGTGCATTCAAACAATGCAGTAATGTGCTGGAAAAGGGCACTGGAACTGAGAAAGCAAAGGACAGACAACAACCAGAGAATTCTCAGCATGTAACTGGCTTTTAATAAAACCTGTATACACTTCAAAATATGGATTCTAAAAAGAAGTTGTAACTGATCAATCCTGAACCAAAAAAATCTTCTACATAGGTAAGAAGAGCAAAGAATATACAAAAACTACATGGGAAGAATTTAACCTTGGTTACTAAAAAGGGATAAATACTTATCCCAGATAGCAATGTGCCTGTATTGTCTAAATATGTAGAAGAGCAGAAATTGGATCTACTTTTATATTCAATATCTCTCCAAACTATTAAAAATGTCTTAAAAGTTTATCTATGCATCATTTTAAATTATTTTAAACATTACAAGTATATAAAAGATTATATGTAATATACATTAATTAAAAATATAATAAACATTGTAAGCTCACCACCTAACCCTCTGTTCCTCTCCATTCCATATTCCTGTCTCTCCCCTAGAAATAACCATTATATTAAATTGCCTTTATTGGTTTTGCTAAACAGTTTTTATTCCATCTGTATTTATACTTCAAAATTACTATTTAGTTTTGCTTATTTTTCAACATGATGAAGAGATATAACCTTTCTCAGATTTTTTTCCCACTCAGACAGAATTACATTTCTAAGATTCATTTATAGCCCTGCTTATAGCTGAAGTTCAGTCATGTTCGTTGCTTTATAATATTCTACTTGTGATCTATTATTTATCTATCCTGCTTTGTTAGCAAAGTATGTTGCAAATGTCTTCCTATCAGTTTATGGGCTGAACTGTCATTTTTCTTTGTGATGTCTTTTTATGAACAAATGTTCTGAATTTTAATATAGTTGGCTTTATCAAATTTTAAATTTCTGGTTAACAGATTCTCACCCTAAGAAAAATATTATTTTGTATTTTCTTCTAAAAGTTTTAAGGTTTTGCTTTTCATGTTTCGATCTTTAATACATTTAGAAGAGATTTCTGTGTATAAGTTAAAAGAGATTTCTGTGTTTAAGTCAGAATATAACTTTAGCTTTTCCCATTTGAATATCCAACTGTGCAGGAGCAGCCTTCTACTGAAGAGTTAACTCCTTCCCCTCACTAAGCTGCCATGCCACCCCTGCCATAAAAAGTTCCCTGTATAACTAGGCTGCTTTTAGGTTCTCGGTTTCATTCCCGGGGTTCATTTATCTATGCCTATTTCCTGATATTACATATATTCTTCTACTTTTTCAGTGGTTTTGGTCACTCTTGGGTCACTCTTGCTTGCTGGAATGAATGTGCTAATTTATCATTACTTGGGTATTCATTGATTACTATTAAAATGGGAGGTGGGTACAGAAGTGGAGAATGTGACTCAGGAGTCTAGATGGGCCTTTGAACTTCCATATAAATTATAGAACTAGCTTGTCAAGTTCCACTATATAAATCCAATGTAGCTTAGCTACCTTGGTCTTGGCTACCTCTCAGAACTGTGATTCTATAAATGAAGGAAGGAAGGAACTGATTTTGTATACTTATAGCCAGCCTCTTAAACTCTCATCATTTATAATATCTAGTCTACAGATGCTTTTGAGTTTTCTCCTTGAACAATGTTTCAGTTATCTACCACTGCATAGCAAACTACCCTAAAACTTAATGGCTTAAAGCAACCACCACTGATTATATCTCACTATTCTGTGGTTCGACTGGGCTCAACTGAAATAATGAAGAGCAAGTTCACAGAATTCTTCCTAGGAATCAAAACACATTCCAAGCAGAATAAATAAAAAGAAATTCACACCAATACACATTATACTCAAGCTTCAGAACACCAAAGACAAAAGAGCTGCTGGTGAGCAGCACCTGTGTGCTGACAGCCAGCACCTATTCCACACGAGTTACTCACTTTGCACACCATAGCCAAGTCCAGCCACGAGATGAGTGCATCCCAACTCAACATCATGTGGAACAGAAAAAAAGGACTACCCAGCTGCTGTTGGCAATCAGCCTTAGGCAACCCAAACCTACTGCCAGCTGTGGCTCCAGCTCAGGGTGGGTTTGCTTGTTTCTGAAAGAGAAGAGTTCTCAAAGATCCACCTCACCCCACCCCATTCCTGTGAGACCAGCGATGTCTTCCATAGCATGTCTCTTCCAGACTTTAGGTATTCCACGCAAGAAGATCACCGAAGCTCCTAATGAGCCCAAGGTGCTGGAAGCAGAACTCCTAAGCCATTTTATACAGATGGAGATCGAGTATGTAAGTAAATGTGTACCCTTTCATATTATAGAACCCCATCTTTTGCTTCTTTATAGAATTCATATTTTTGGAGGCAAAATCCGAAACTTATCGATTCTTGACATGACTTTAGTAACGTTCTTACTGGCTTTGTACTCATCGTACTCTCTTTCAATCCATCTTCAGTCAACTGTCTAATCTTTTACAAAATGGAATCTGCTTCTAAAACTCCCCTTATTAATCTACTTCAGTGAGTCCCATCTGCCTTTCAGGAGAAATACTTTCTGCCAGCCTTATCTCCCATACTACCTGGCCTTGCAAAACTGCTTGCTTCCTCACTGCTTCACTCATCTCAGCATGTGCCACGCTCCACCTCAAAACACATGTCGCCCACCTGCAAATGGTGTATGCTTTAAGATCAGATCTGGGGTTATTCCCAGGTCCTAGGAATATTTCCTAAGACTCTCCCAGCCCCAGATCTCTTTATATCTTGCTCTTATTCAGTTCCTATTTCTCACAGCACCCTCAGCTCTCATTTCTTAGTTACATTGTGCTCTCCCTTTGCTCTAGATTTTTGCACGTTTTTCCTGCTGATAAACTCTCCCTTCAGTTTCTCTCAAAAACAACTCATTTTTTCAAAGTTCAGCTTAAAATCAGTTTTTTCTCCTGTGACATCACCCTATTCCCTCTCTAAGCTAGCCTTAAAACTATGTCCATACCTCTACCAGAGACCCTCACATACTCCGTGACGGTTTGTTTACCTTATCCACTGGACTGTGAGCATCCACACTTTAGTCATTTCTGAATCCCACAACCTAGTATAGCACCTGGCACACTGCAAATATCCCTAAAGATTGTTGCATGAATACATTTGGAAAACAAATTACAAAAGAAGCACAACTTCTGGCTTCATTACATAAAATATGCATTTTCTGCCTATCTCTGCTCTGGCCTCAAAGAAAAACAAATACTAAACTCTGGGAAAAGCAAACAGGCCAGAAAGGGAAGTTTTGATTAGTGTCTAGCCTATGTTTTTGAACTGTGGTGCTGGAAAAGACTCTTCAGAGTCCCTTGGACAGCAAGGAGATCAAACTAGTCCATCCTAAAGGAAATCAGTCCTGAATATTCATTGGAAGGACTGATGCTGAAGCTGAAGCTCCAATACTTTGGCCACCTGATGCAAAGAATTGACTCACTGGAAAAGATTCTGATGCTGGGAAAGACTGAAGGCAGGAGAAGTGGATGACAAACGATGAGATGGTTGGATGGCATCACCAAGTCAATGGACATGAGTCTGAGCAAGCTGTGGGAGTTGGTGATGGACAGGGAAGCCTGGCGTGCTGCAATCTATGGGGTCGCAAAAGAATTCAGACACAACTGAGCAACTGAACTGAACTATGCATTCTCAGTGGGCACTAAGACTCCCAAGGAGATAAGAATTGATCCTTGAGTATAAAATAATATTACACTTCTGATATATAAAATCCATATATACATACATTATATAAATCAATAAACAGTATATCTGTGATATTAAAATTTCATGGGGTAGTTGACTCATTGGAAAAAGACCCTGATGCTGGGAGGGATTGGGGGCAGGAGGAGAAGGGGACAACAGAGGATGAGATGGCTGGATGGCATCACCGACTTGTACATGAGTCTGGGTGAACTCTGGGAGTTGGCGATGGACAGGGAGGCCTAGCATGCTGCAATTCATGGGGTTGCAAAAAGTCGGACACGACTGAGCAACTGAACTGAACTGAAGTGAAATTAGGGGGAAAAAGTATTTTAAAAGCTTTTTATGGAGGAAAGAATGAAAAAGTTTGAGAAACTTGAGTCTAGCCTGCTTCCTTGATTCTAAGTACAATGTCTCAGGAAAACAAGAGATGGGCCTTGTATTTCTTGCTACCAACTTCTTAAGTAAAACATAGTTATGCAAACTCCTTTTCAAGCCCACCTCCTTTCCTGTTTAAGCACTGATCATATCTCAGCTTTATCCCCAAGCCAAGGCTCTACCTTCTGCTCTAACATTCTCTCAAACCATATCTGATGTTTTAGTTCAAATGTATTTGGTGAGGTACATTCATTAACCCCACCTCTTCTCCATTCCAAGCTATAAAGTTCCAAATGAGCAATTATTTTACTTGAGCTCGGTTAATCACATTTCTTTCCTCACCTTCATCTCTCATCATTCTACAACAGAAACTAAAAGCAGGATGAGAGCTGCTTTAAAAAAAAATTTAATGGCTTCTTTTCTGAGAAATAATGAATGTTTTTCCAATGTAAATAATCAATGTGGACTTATCTGGTAGGTCCAGAAAAGTACTGATTCTACTTCCATCTGACCATCCTCTCCACTTCTGTTCCTATCACTGGAGTCTAGCCATCACTACTTTTTGGACAACAGCTTTCTAGTATGTCTCACCTCTAATCTGCCCTCCACAGAAGGGCAGATTAGAATTGTATTGTCTTCTTAAAACATATACCCAAGATACTCTTTTTCCAAACAAAAATCTTCACCAATAAATCATTCATTGGCAAATACCTAGTATCTAACATGTGCCAGCAACTGTGCTGGTCTCTGGAGAGTCCACAGATAACAATAGTGACAACCACTGCCCTCATGGAGCCTATAATCAGGGGTGGGAGAGAACATGAAATGAGGAGACAGACATGACTACAAATTGTGTTGAGTGCTAACTACAAAGCAACAACAACAAAATAACAGTGCTTCTAAAAAAGAAAAATAATGAGGACAGGCCTACTTTAGATTGGGTCAGTGAAGTCCTCTCTAAGCAGGCGTAATTTAAACTGAGATTGGAAGGGGAAAAGCTGCTAGGTAAAAAGGTGCAGGGAGAAGAGAGTATTTCAGGCAGAGAAGAGTCTGGGGAAAGGGACAAGACCTAAAGCAGGAAAGATGCTGAGATGTTAAGAGGAAGCAACAGTTAGGATGGCTGAAATGTACTACAGTAGAATTCGGTTCCTCACTCCCAGTGGAATAAGGTTCACATCATTACCAAGAACTTTCACATTCTGGCCTCGGCCCCTTTCTCACTCTCTTTTTTATTACCTTTCTCTCATATGCTATCCACACTTTGAACACCCAACTACTCCCATTCCCACCCATAAGAGATCACATGTTTTATACTTCTATGCCAGTGTTCACACTGTTGCCTCTGCCTGAAATGTTCCTTTTTTGATGTGTTTCAGGCGACACCAGGCACGATTTCATCTCTTCCATTCTCTGTGACTCCAGACCATTTAGTTTATAAAGCTTTTATACACTTTTTGATTCTATACTTTCAAAACTGATATGTATTATAATTAGTTGTCTATTTGTCTTCTCTATAAGATTAGGGCTATCAACCACATCAATTATTTTTGTATCTCTTCTCCTGATCTTCTTAACATCAAACACAATGCTCAGTAAGTTTTTGTGGATTTTAGTATAGGTTCTCATAATTAGGTTGCAGCCATAACACTTAAACTACATTATACTCGATTACTAGTATTAAACTGCAAAGATTTTTGTTTCAGAACAATAAACAGTTTGTAATCACAGCCAATTCTTTGCAAAAAAACAATAAAGATAATTAAGAAATAAAAATTAAGTAAAATATTCCTCCAGTTTCACTCAGAGTAAAACAAAGGACATTTCCCTTAATATTTACTGAGGCATCCTCTAGCAGTTTTCTGGCCACAGTCAAAAGTAATCAGAAGATAAAAGAAAAACAAGCCTGCCACTTGTAAAATAACAGAGGTATAATTACTTGATAAGGTCTTCTAAATGACAACTATTCCAACATCAGTGCATTCAGATATATTTAGAGAACAGTGCTAACCTCTTTTTCCCTGAGTACCATTCAATGAAGAACCAATGTAAAACAAGAGGAAGCATAGCCATAAAGCCAAGATAGAGCCAATCATAAAGTTCTGGAGACTCTGTGCAAGGCTGACAGTATTTCTGTGCATTTGTTCTCTGCCCTCTTGGACATACCTACAATATATAAGAACAGCATTTTATGTACAGATGTTATTTTAGAACATTAACACCCTCCCACCCTGTTCACTAAGATGTCACATTTCAGTTTAAACATCTGTTTACATGTGCATCTTTTAAAGATAAAAGAGAAAACATAAATTTAAAAAGTCTAAATTGTATTTGTTATACCTGCATAATAGTTATTAAAAATAGTTGACTAAGTTACATGAAAATCTAGTCATTAACACCATATAAAAACTGCAGAGAAATGCTCTGGAGTTGTAATGTTAAATTTTTGTCCAAGTTACTTTTCTATATTAATAAAAAGTAATTAGAAATTATTAACTTATCCATTAAAAAATACTTAGTAACTGTGACTGTCACAAAGATGTATTCTAGATAATATGACGACACAAATGAGAATTTTATTAATGCCTCCATATTCTTTTTTGGGTTGAAGTACACTGAAGAAAAAAGTTATTCTACATGTCCCAATATTTCAGAAGCAAACAGATTTTACAAATGAAATAAACATACAAAGTTAAGACTTACCCCACATTCTCCATATATTTCAGTTGAGCCATTTTTAAATAACAGGGTCTTCCCACAATAAAGTCCAAGGCATGCTGGTTGAATATCGACAGCTTTTTAAAAACAAATGCCAGTATAGTAACATCTTTTGTGATTACAAAAAATTAGGTAATAACAGCTGAAACAGTTGGCAGAAATTATCTCAACACAGTTTCAAGGAAAAAAATATGTAATAGACAAAAGTCTTGATGCATGTATTTAGTTTTCCTTTTATACTGTGACTATTGAGGGTTACATGGCACCTTGTTGCTAATACTGTTCCTTAAGATCAAGGTCTTCAGCCAGCAAGACAGACTCTGCCCAGGACTCAAAGCCCAGCCTGGAATGTCTCCAATGGTTCCAGCCAGTCACTCACCTTGACTGGATGGTCTAGACTTTTGAATTTCCTTTTAAAAAATAAAAACTAGAGGATTAATAGAGGATTTTTGCCCCGAAAGAACATTAAGTCATGCCTTAAAACACATGAAAATTATTATCACCTCCCTTCATGACAGAACACCATTTTAATACCAGAAAAGCAGAAAGGACGAAATTTCAGAATAAAAGGACTTTAAGGTAAATAAATTCACTTTATAAGAAGCCTAGTAAGTTATCCTAACTTTTGTCATTTTTGTAGAGGACAGGTGAAAATTTCATCAAGGCTGTCACTGGGCCTCTGACCAGTACTTAGGAAGCACTGCCTTAGAATCAACCCTCTGATCTCAAGCCTTAGACAACATACAAAGCAGTTCTTTTTAACCAAAAAACTCAGGGCCTACAGATTGTCTTTGACCTCACCTACAGGGAAAAGTTATCATCAAAGGAATTTTTTCATCAGTGACATCTGATTCCCTTCAATCATTGATTTGTTCACTCAGTAGACATGCATTAAGTGTGATTCCACTGGTGAGAGACCCAGACAGATCCACAGGGGAACATAACAGAGGCCGTACCCTCAAAGAACCTACACCCTACTGTGGAATAAGTCCTGGTCAAATGGGAATTTGAGAAATTAAGCTTTTCCTGAAAAATCATTTCCCAAATTCTTCATGAATTCACAATCTAGAGACTGCCTGATCCACAATACTTTCTCCTTTCAAATTGGAGTAGACTCTTTTCTTTCTCCTTGTGCTGTTAAGAAAAATAGAAATAGCACAGACTAAAATGTCTCAAGTTTAATATGTTCACCTTTGTCAAATTTCTGACTTAAAAAAAAAAAAAACATAGGCTTCTTTACCTTGGCATTTAAAATTTTTTTTCACTATCGCAGTTGCTTCTTTTCATTTATTATTTATGTTTTTATATTTATTATTTTTGGCTGCCCTGGGTCTTCGCTGCTACTCTCTGGCTTGCAGCAAGCTTCTTCCTTGTTGCGGCCTTCCCTTGCCAAGCACTGGGCTCTAGAGCCCTGGCTCAGTAGTTGTGGTGCTGGGGCTTAGTTGCTCTGGGGCATGCAGGATATTCTCAGACCAGGGACTGAACCCCTGTGCCCTGAATTGGCCGGCAGATTCTTAACCACTGGACCACTAGGAAAGTTCAGCACTTAATTTTAAATCAACTGTAATCACAAACTAATAGACCAAAGCGAGTTGTTTCAGATTTTTCGAGAACGCATAAGTTAAAAACTGGAAACTTCTTCTATACCAATTTTGCATCTAACAGCTGCTTAATAAATACATCTGATTGTAAATAATCTACAATTTCTCAAAACCAAAGACCTGAAAATCAGCAATGATAAATTGAAAGCAAAAGCTTATTGTTTAGTCGCTCAGTCGTGTCCGACTGTCTTGCGACCCCAAAGACTAGTCGTAACCTTCCAGGATCCTCTGTTCATGGGATTGCCCAGACAAGAATACTGGAGTGGGTTGCCATTTCCTTCTCCAATAAGCAAAAGCTTGTTGTCCACTAAAACAACAACAACCCTAGCTCCCACTGTCCGCTCACCCGTTCCCCTTGGAGATATGAATTTTTAATTGTTTTGAAACCGTCATGGTCCTTTGGGAACGGCCCCCAAAACTTAAGTTTGATGCTGAAGCAAGACACAACAGTAAAGCATTAATTTCTGCTTTCTTTACTGTTTTCCTGCACTTAACGCCTGCGCTTTCAATTGTCAAGTTAACCCTCCGGAATATTAAAGGGACTGAAAAAAGGTATTGAGGTTACATTCTGAATAAACAACAAAGGCCTGGCCTTTCCCGCGTACGCAGCCGGCCTTCTCTTTGCAGTCAGTTCCCCAGTTCGCTTTGCCTGGGGCAGAGACTATCCCCATCCCACCTCGGTCCGGCCAAAAACGCGTGGGAACAAAGGACAGGGGCTCGCCGCTATCCGGAGGCCACCCGCTGGAGCCAAGGGCAGAGATGGCAGCGTAGGGTAGAAGCAGGGATTAAGATAAACGCTTCCCAGGACCTTGACGACCACTCACCCATCAGTGGCTTGTAGGTTTCCTTGGAGAGGCTCGCGCATTAGCAGACCAAGCCACTTCGCCCGGACATCCGGGCCAAAGTGCCCTCGACGGCTCCGCCTCCTGGTAACCCGGGCGACCGCTTCGAAGCCCCGCCCCTCCTCTCGCTTCCGGGTCTCGGCTCGGAGGCCCCGCCCCCTGAGCCGGCGACGCGGCCTGCCTCTCTAGCGCGGAGGGAGCGGGTGGGTTCGCAGCGTGAAGCGCGTGTCTGCGTGGCGGTAGAGTTCTCTCCCGAAGGCAGACTATGGCGGGGCCGCTGACTGTGCCCTGGATGCCTCCACATGACCCGGGGACGCCGGCGCTGTCGGTGGTGGACATGCACACAGGCGGCGAGCCCCTGCGCATTGTGCTGGCGGGGTGTCCGGAGGTGGTCGGCCCCACGCTGCTGGCCAAGCGGCGCTACATGCGCCAGCACCTTGACCATGTGCGGCGACGGCTCATGTTCGAACCCCGGGGGCACCGGGACATGTACGGAGCTGTGCTGGTGCCGAGCGAGCTGCCCGACGCGCACCTGGGCGTCCTGTTCCTGAACAACGAGGGCTACAGTTCTATGTGCGGCCACGCTGTGCTGGCGCTGGGCCGCTTTGCGCTCGACTTCGGGCTGGTGCCGGCGCCTCCGTCCGACGCCCAAGAGGCACTGGTCAACATCCATTGCCCGTGCGGGCTGGTGGCCGCCTTCGTGGAGTGCGAGGGCGGCCGCAGTCGTGGCCCGGTGCGTTTCCACAGTGTCCCGGCCTTCGTGCTGGCCACAGGTAACCTGCGGGACCCTTCCGGCCCTGCAGCCGGGGACCCAACTAATTACACTAACTGTCTCTGTGGCCTGGAGCCCACGAGCGCAACTAACCCACCCCACAAGCTTTTACAGTCAAACAGAAGGTAATTGTAAATGCCTGCAAGTGTATGTCAACATCTTAGCCTTGTGAATTTGTGTGGTGCATGCAATTTGATTGGGGCTTCTCTAGTGGCTCAGCAGCAGAGAATCCACCTGCCAGTGCGGAAGACAGGAAGTGAGGTTGAGAAGATCCCCTGGAGAAGGTAACTGCAGCTCACGCCGGTATTCTTGTCTGGGAAATCCCATGAACAGAGAAGCCTGGCAGGCTGCAGTCCATGGAGTCGCAAAGAGTGGGGCACGACTTAGCCATTCAACAACAATACTCGTATTGATTATCTCGCAGACATGTCCATCTGTGATTAAGGAAGAGCCTCGAGGAGTACAGAATTACCTGTTTCCCTTACTCAACGCTTCGTTCCCCTCTCTCAGGCATTCCAGAAGATTTTGCAGTTGGATAAACCAGGGTCCACTAGGGTCAAGGAAAGTGCAAAGAGCAACCACGTACTGGGCTCCAGGATGGCTCAGAATATGCTTGCTGAGCACGTTATTGACCCCTGACAAGTTAGTAAACACAGGTTGCTGGAGCTCATCTGTAAAAAGTGTCTTCCCCACTTCTTGGAGGAAGAATTAAATCTTTTCAAGAATATACAGCTGTTGCTGCTCTTGGCTTTTTAATAACAGGAAAAAGTGTCTGGGTCCAAATCCTGACTCCTCTTTAAAGCTATGCAGCCTCATTTGCTTTCCATTCCTACTGTGTCTTCATTTTTATCTCCATTGAGTTTTTTTTGAGGATTTTGTATACGTGAATGCCAGGTACCTAGAAGTTTAAAAAATGACTTAGCAGCAGTAGCAGCAGAGATACAAAGACTGCAGAATATATCAAGTTGCTAGTTCTTTAGAAGTGCATAGCCTTGAAAAGGTTTTGGTGGGTTCTCTAGTACAGAGCCTGTATGTGATGCTAAACAATGTAATTATAATCCTTACAAAGAGGGAGATCCTTAAAAATCCTATTAGTGAAGGCTGAATTCTATCAGAGGAGGCTTTAGTAGTCTGACTAGAACTGAGCTGGGTGCTAATTTAGTCAGTACAGGGATAGGGTTATCACTCCTTTTCTTCAAAGACTTCAAGCCATGCAAATCATTCTGTTAATTTAATCTTGAGCCTCCGGATGGATTGGGGTTCCCAATTAACCTGTTTATGAATGTTATGAACGATGCAGTAATAGCCCAGGTGTTTGAGAGTCTTAGAACAGCCTCAGGCAGCTGAAACACACAAGTTATTAAAACCTGATACCATTTGCCCAGAAGAAATGGTGTCACATCGAATTGGGAGGGCACATAAGGGAGATGAGAATTTATGTTAGGGTTGCATCTCAAAAAACCTCAACTGTTAACTGGCTTGGTTACCTGACTCCCCGCCCCACCGTCCCCACCAACCGCCAGGCCACCCCAGCAGCAGATTAGAAGCACTCTAGATTTTGTGGGAAATGACAGCTGGCAGCAGGATCACCAGCTGTGTACATCAGTTTGGAGCAGCCAATACGACAAGCACAGTAGTACCTGAAAGCATCCTTGTGTGACCGTAAAATAATCAGTGGGCATTTATGGTCACTTTGAGTCATTAAGAAAAGGAAATCCTTAAATTCTCTACTTTGAAAGTTGCTTAAAAGGCAGACTGATAGTGTTAAAGATCGTTGCTCTGCCCCTTCCCATCTCTGTAACCTTGTGGAAGGGATTCCATGCCTTCGTGTCATCTATAAGGAGAGGATAACAATAGTCCCCACCTCAGAGTTGCTGAGTTCATTGCTATGCCACCCAGCTAAAGTGAAAACTAATTTTCATCACTGTATTTAAGTACTAGAACAGTATGCATTCAGTGAATATTTTTGAGTAAATAAATGAAACTCAGAGCAGAATATGTTCTTTGGTCCTTGTAAGAGCCCTATTCCTGCTGGAAGTTAAACTTTGGGCTTTCATATTAATATTTATTGTATTCCTAATCTGCCAAGCATTCCCCACACATTATCACATGAAATTCTCTAAACAATCCTCTTCGGAAGGAAACAATTCCATTTTTTACGTGAGGACTCCAAGGCCACACTTAGCTTTCCCCATCTGGCAGTCCCTCATCTCCATGTATTTTCTCAGTCTCCTCTAATTAAACCTGCTTTGCATGTTGCATCAACATCAAGATAAAACGTTTTTCTCTTTTGCTGTTAAATTCCACTGGCATATTTTACTCTTGATTATAAATTTGCTCTGACACAGTATGTGTTAAAAGGATTCTGTGATTCTGCTCTGAAACTGATAGCTCCCTAAATGTCTTTGTATGACTCACTGTGCAAACCAAGGAGTATAAGAACTATTTTACTTTTCACAACTTAATTTCTAAATTGAGACCCCTTTACCCTGTTGGTTGACTTTGCCTCATCCTTCCATGGGCCCTTTTCTGATATATGTGTGAGCAAAGGTTTCTTAAAAGTTCCATCTTGGAGACAAGGGCCTTAACCACTTGCATAGTTAACCAGGGAAACATCATCTACCCCATCCAGTGGACCCTGCCGCTGTCTCCTCCTCCCTCTTCCTGTTGCTATCTCTGCCACATCCCTTAGCCTCCTCACTGTGCTGTGGGAAAGACCACACAGGTCTGCAGTCAGAACCTTCAGTCTCTTTTCTTGGCCTAGAGGAAATTTCTTTACTGACCAGGAGGACTATTCTCCCTTTGGGACGCTCCTTTGCCAACAAACCTTCCCCTGATAACTTAGGTCTCCATGAACCAAAAATAGAAAGACCTGCTTTCTGACCTGCTGTATGCCTCCCCAAGAGGCAGTGATCATTAAGCCTATTTGACTTAGGGAGGAGAAAGAGAAGAAAATGCAAAGAAAGGTCAACAGTTTTAATGTCCCCAAATATCACCAGCCCCATTCCTTTGGAAATACAAATTCAGGATTTCAAACAACTGCAGTTCAGGTGAAATTTGGGGTATATCAGGGACTTAAAATACCCAAATAAAAACCCTGATGCAAAATGATACTGTAAAGGCCAGTGATTCTATAATGGCTTTATTCTGGATATTTGCCTGCAGGATACTTCCTTGAGATGAAAATTTCTAGATAAATAAGTATCTGAAACTTGGATAGAAAAAAAAAAATTTTTTTTTTCATTTTGTTTTGACGTTATAGCTGAAGAAAACTAGTTTGTGAATAGGATCTCAAATCCTCACTGTTTTAAACCATTCCCAATAGTATGAGAGGGACCTGCATTTTCCTTCATAGTTTTCACACATTCATAGCCCAGAGTTTCCTCTCTCTCTCTGCTTCAATGATGTTTTCTAGAAAAGATCCTCAGAATAGTTAACAAAATATGTAACTATGATTTAGGAAAAACATTTAGAACATTCAGACGTTCTAAAACTTACATGAACCTCATTGAAGTTAAAAATAGATGTACTTAGCTAACGGTCTGTTATTATTTACTTGATGCACATTCATTTTCAAAATTAATTTTTGCTGCATTCCTAAGATAGGAAAAAGTACCCTTCGCCTCCCCCACCCCCCCAAAATACACATGAATTTAAAATGATGTGAACTTTATTGCTGAAATACTAAAAAAAACTTATTTTCAAACACATCTCTTTTAGATTTCCTGGTGGATGTTCCTGGTCATGGAAAGGTGGTGGTGGACGTCGCGTATGGTGGCGCATTTTACGCATTTGTTAGAGCTGAAAAGTTAGGACTCGATGTCTGTTCTGCAAAGACAAGGGACCTCGTGGCTGCAGCAAGTGCAGTGACGGAAGCAGTGAAAGCTCAGGTCAGTACCGCTGCTACTGCCATAGCTGAGAGCCTCCTCTGTGAAGGAAATATACATGACGTCTACAGAAGTTAAATATCTCTACATTTAGATTACTAGTCGTACTAAGAATAGGGTGCTGGCTGTAATCTTAAACTCTAGAGCAAGACTACCTGGGTGTTGTAGATCTGCCATTTGTTGCTTTTGTAACCTTGAACCAGTTACATTGCCTCCATGTGCCTCAGTTTTCCTGTCTGTAAATGGAAATTATGAAATTGGTGCTTCATAGGGAGTTGTAAGAGTAAGTCAGTATGTGTAAAGGACTTAGAATAGTGCCTCCGCCATAGTAAATGTTCAACAAATGACAACTGTTAACTTTAAGAATAAGTAATAATGTAATTTGTGGTCATTTAAACAAATAGAAAATAGATAATATTACACTTTGAAATGCTTTTGATATATGTAGTCATTCTGCAAAACTTGAAAATAATGAATGTCAAATATAGCTTACAAAATAAATTTCATTAAATCTGATCAAAATTTCTCTTATTTCGCAAGAATATTAATTCCTAGTTAGTGAATTTTTTTCTATATTGCTGAGAAGTAATAACTCCAAGTAATAACTCAAGTAACTCCAGTTTGACTTGGGAAAACTGTTGTTATAAAATCAGTTTAGATAATAAGTAATTCTAGAATATTCTTTCACTTCTAGCACAAGTCTGACATTTTACCTAATTGGGTCCAATATATAAAACTCATATACATACTTGAATGTTTTAGCATATGAAAATTTAATTGTCATTCTAAGTAAAAAATAACTTAGGAAAGACAGAATCTAGAATACTTCTACTAATAATTATTTAAGGCCTATTTAACATATCTGAGGCTTTAATTTAACATAATAACCTATAACTTTATAACCTAAATAGCAAAATGAAAATATATACTGTAACCCTGTTCTAAATTATCATTTTTCCAGGACTTCCAATACAAATATGTAGAATCATTTTATCATGAAAACTTCTAAAACTCTGGACTTACATCTGTTTTCTGTTCCAGTTAGAAGCCAGCTAATAGTTTGAGTTAACAATTTGATGCAAAATAATTTGACCTTATTTTTTAATAAAATCAAGAGGAAAAGGCATTGTTTTCTTAATAGAAGGAGGAAGTTTGAACTTCTCATTAAAGCTGGAACGTCCCACTAGGGTGGTGAGGGGTGGACTTTGAGGGAGGAAGGGTTCTGAGGAAAATATGAGAAGTTCTGTCAGTGATGAAGCAGCCAGTAGTTCTACTTTGTGAATTGCTGACTACTCATGCTGCTTATGCAGATGTAGGCAAAGGCCATTTGGGAGGAAAGGGGGCTAAAGTGGATGTAATATAAATTTGTCCCTATCCTTGTAACAAACGTTTACCAAGGACTTATTGTATGTCAGATACTATGTTAGATGCTGGAGACCAGAGGAAGAACAAAGCCCAGCACCTTCAAGGAGCTCAGTCTAGTGGGGGCAGCATCCCTGTGTGCATTGTGACGTACTGGAGCCGGGCATGGGGGCTTTAAGGGGATGGAGAACAAAGGTCCAATATACAGGCTTCTTTAACTGGGTTATAGATGGACTCCTTGGATTTTAAGACTCCAGTCTCTTCAACTGCTTTAAATGATAGGTAAGTGGTAGGGGAATGTACTAACCATCGGGATACAATAGAAGTAAGATTATAGTCATTTTGGCCAGGCTAATAGACATTACAGAAATCCAGAAGTTAAACCACCAGATCTCCCAAGAATAGGAAGCATTGCACATTTGAGCCTGACCAAGCTTTACTGCTCATGTGACTTAGCTTCCCTGCCATTGCCTGCTTCTGTGTGTACCTGCTGCTTTTTAATGATACTGACTTCACCAATTGCTTCTCTTAACCTAATAGCTTCTGCAACCTTATACTTTTTACTTGCTCATGGCCTGTTACAGTTCTTGTGTTTATCTGTGTTTTTAATTTCAGCTCTAGATACTTATTGCTTGACTTTTCTGCATTATTCTCTTCAAGTTCCTTAGGGTGAGATAAGGATTGCCTTTCTCTTCTTGTTTGATCAGCCATGGCTGGCCTGTGAATTGACTGTCCTGGGGTCAATGCTGAGGTCAGTGCTTCAAAGAGTGCATATGTTTGGGGCTTAAGTGTATAAAATATGGCTATTCCTTTAGTAGAGGATATGTGCAGGATGACTTCCTTAGAAAGAGCTCAGAGTGTAAGAATCATAACTTCCAGCAAAAGTATCTTTATTCATCTAGAAAAATGTGTAATTTCTAATATGAATATTTAGTGTTGTGACCAAAAAATATTTTTTAAAATGATAAAGATGGAAAAATTATATCTAAGAGTACCCCATATCTGTTATTTAAAAGATAAATTTGAATGAAAATATTTGTTTTACATGTGGTTGTTAATTATTTTATTTACAGTTTAAAATTAATCATCCTGACAGTGAAGACCTTGCTTTTCTATATGGAACTATATTAACAGATGGAAAAGACACTTACAGTGAGGAACCAACCACCAATATCTGTGTGTTTGCAGATGAACAGGTATTAGAGCTGGGATTTTTAGGCACTCAGCCAGGTAATATGGAACTAGAACACTGTGAACACTATCTTCATTTATTCTGAAACAGGTTGACAGAAGTCCAACCGGCTCAGGAGTGACAGCCCGAATTGCCCTTCAGTATCACAAAGGGCTTCTAGAACTGAACCAGAACAGAGCCTTTAAAAGCAGTGCAACTGGCTCAGTATTCACAGGGAAGGCTGTGAGGGTGAGTGGTACTGTAGCTTCTTGTCTGTAAATGTCTTACTTTTGATTCTGGAGACCTGAGTTGGATGTTAGATAAGTTTCTTCATTAAGCTCTTAGAAGAGGACTGAAAAAGGACTGACAAAGGACGTAAGACTGAAAAAACTTCTGTTCAACTAGGATATTGGTTTTCAAAGTATGGAAAGGACCTTGGGGTCCTATCCATGGGTCCACAAGGTCAAAGCTATATTCATAATAATATTGAGATGCTGCTTGCTCTTCACTTTCATCATTTCACAAATGTACAGTGGGATTTTCCAGGAGCTACATGGTATGTGATATCTTAACTGACTGAATGCAGAAGCAAAAATGAGAATCTAGCTGCCTTTAGTTAAGCCAGACATTAAAGAGGTTTGTTAAAATGTAAAAAATGCCGTTTCTCATTACATTTTTTTTGTTGGAAGATGTAGCTATTTTCAGAAAATTTGTTTATTACAACATGCAACAGATTTATTATTTATAAATGAATTAATGAACAAATATGTTTAATTTCCAATATAGAAAATATTAATTGATATAACCTAAAAAACTCTTTGAGGTCCACATTCATTTTAGGATTGTTTGTTCTGGTTCTGTAAAAAATGGCCTAGTATTTTGATAGAGATTGCATTAAATCTGTACATTGCTTTGGGTAGTATGGCCATTTTAATAATATTATGTTTTCCAGTCCAAGAACATGGAATATCTTTTTGTTTCTTTACATCATCTTCAGTTTCTTTAATCCATGTGTTATAGTTTTCAGTATATTGGTCTTTCGCCTCCTTGGTTAAATTTATTTCTAGGTATTTTTTGACCCAGTTTTAAATGAGATTTTTTTTTAACTTTTTCTGATATTTCATTATTAGTGTATAGAAATGTGACAGATTTCTGTATATTAATCTTATATCCTGCAACTTAGAACTTTATTAGTACCAATAGTTTTAGAGTGGAGACTTTAGGGTTCTCTATATAGAGTATCATGTCATCTGCAAATAGTGACAGCTTACCTCTTCCTTCCCAATTTGGATATATTTTTTTTCATATCTGATTGCTATGGCTAGGATTTCTGATACTAGGCTAAACAGAAGTAGCATAAATGGGCAACCTTGTCTTGTTTCTGAATTTACCGGGAAGGCTTTCAGCTTTTCACCATTGAGTATTATATTGGCTGCAGGTTTGTCATAAATGGTCCTTATTATGCTGAGATATGTTCTCACTATACCCACTTTGATGAACATTTTTAATTATGAATGGATGTTTAATATTCTGAGATGCTTTTTCTGCATCTATTGAGATGATTATGTGGTTTTTGTCTTTCCTTTTGTTAACATAGTGTATCACATTGATTGATGTGTGTATGTTGAACCACCCTTGTGACCCTGGTATAAATCCAGCATTATCATGGTATATGATCTTTTTTTCTGTATATGATCTTTATTTTTTTGTATTGTTGGGTTGGTTTGTTGAGGTTTTTGGCCACTATATTCATCAAAGATACTGACCCAAATTTTCTACTTTTTTAGTGTCTTTGTCTGGTTTTTGTATTAAGGTAATGGCCGGTGATGTCCTCAAATCTTAGGGTATAAAGGGATCCTGAGACCAAAATGTTTGAGAACCATTAAACTAGGTTTAACTTCCCTGGTGGCTCAGAGGTTAAAGCATCTGCCTGCAATGCAGGAGACCTGGGTTGGATCCCTGGGTTGGGAAGATCCCCTGGAGAAGGAAATGGCAACCCACTCCAGTACTCTTGCCTGGAGAATCCCATGGGCAGAGGAGCCTAGTGGGCTACAGTCCACGGGGTCGCAAAGAGTCAGACACGACTTTGTTTTTATTCTATAGGAATATTCCATTTTATATAGTAAGATGTGAAAGTGCTGAAAAGTTGTGGAAACTAGAGTTCTTACTAACATAGTGCTAAGTATCTTAAGTCATGTCCAACCCTTTGAGACCCCATGGACTTTAGCCCACCAGAGTTAAAAAGTTCTTCCTTCCTAAATATGTTCTTTCCTATCTCATTCCCCATCTTGGTGGTGTAGCTGCACTTCCAGGCTAGACACTGTGGTCATATTTAACTCATCTCTATTCTCACCACCTGTGTACATCAGCCCCCAGGTCTATCAGTTCTGCCTCCAAAGTATCTCTATATTTTGTTCTGCATTCTCACTAAAAACTGTCCTCCTGTCTCTAGATTTAACTGATGAATTAAAGTTGCCTCTTAACAGGTTGCTGGGTTTCTAGTCTCTCTTTTCCCCAATTAGTTCCCCACTTTACAGCTAAACTTAATCTAAAAACCTGAATACAGTCACTTACCTTAAAAGCCTCCCAGTTGCCTATATGATCACTGTACTCAGTTGCATCCAACTCTTTTTTGACCCTATGAACTATAGCCCACCAGGCTCCTCTGTTCATGGGATGCTCCAGGCAAGAATACTGGAGTGGGTTGCCATGCCCTCCTCCAGGGGGTCTTCCTGACCCGGAGATCAAACCCACGTCTCCTGTACTGTGGATGGGTTCTTTACCACTGAGCCACTGCGGAGGCCCACTTAACTCTGGGATTTTCTTTAAAATGATAAAATTTGAGAATACAACTTTTAGGCTAGGTAAACTATGCAGGCAATACCTTGATATTCTCCTTTAATCATCTTTTTTCAGGAAGCAAAATGTGGTGATTTTAAAGCTGTCATAGTGGAAGTATCGGGACAAGCGCATTACACAGGTACCGCAAGTTTTATAGTAGAAGATGATGACCCACTGAGGGATGGATTTCTTCTCAAATAACTTCTATGGCTTGTAAGGGCTTTCTTTTCCTAGAAATTGTTATCATTAGTTATTTTTCTCTGAATTATGTGGAAAACTATATCCAAATTGTACATGTAAACCAACATAAAGTCATTATTCCTCAGTTTGTACATGTATATTGGTATAACTATCACTTACAGAATATAAAGTATCCAAAATGCAGAATACTTTTCTAATTATTAACACATCAGGTAAAATTAAAACCTTAGTTCTTCTTACTTACTTAGTTCTTATTACTCTGTGGTAGTCACTGTGATATTTTGTTTTAAATGCTCTAAGCTTGAATTGTAGCCCTCACAACAATGGGTCTTACAAGTTCATTATTTTAGTCTTTCAGTTTTTGAGTATAATCATGCCCTCTCTCTGGAGAAGGAAATGGCAATCCACTCCAGTATGCTTGCCTGGAAAATTCCATCGACAGGGAGGCCTGGTGGGCTTCAGACAACAGGGTCGCAAAGAGTCAGACATGACTGAGCACACAGTACCTGCCCTTTCTCTAAGCACGATGTAAAGGAAATATATTATTATAAAGTCCACAACACTTAGCAGTCATAAACTGGGAAGGAGGGAGGTAGTCAGCTTCTTTGGGTGGAAGTTGTTGTAGCTGCTGCTGGGATGTCCTCTAAGCTGCAAAGACCAGCTCCTATCCCCAAGAACTTGAGAGAAGACCAAGAATTAGGCTTCTGATATATCATTAAGGCTCTTATAAAAGGGTTGTTTATTGCATTATTTAAGTATAGGTATACAGTCGGAGTCAATCAGTGAATCTCTATAGTGGGGCAAATCTCATACTCTACCAACTACATGCTGCTGCTGCTGCTAAGTCGCTTCAATCGTGTCCGACTCTGTGCGACCCCATAGACGGCAGCCCAACAGGCTCCCACGTCCCTGGGATCTCCAGGTAAGAACACTGGAGTGGGTTGCCATTTCCTTCTCCAATGCATGAAAGTGAAAAGTGAAACTGAAGTCGCTCAGTTGTGTCCGACTCTTTGCAATCCCATGGACTGCAGCCTTCCAGGCTCCTCTGTCCATGGGATTTTCCAGGCAAGAGTACTGGAGTGGGGTGCCATTGCCTTCTCCAAACAACATGCTAGGTAATTTAAAACATGAAAGAAATGTTAACTGTTAGCATTCTGGCTAGTTAATTATCTGTGAGTCTGTTAAAAAATTAAAGTTTGATTATTATAAAATGAAATACTAAAAATTAATCAATGTGATTCTCTTAATATTCAGTAAACTTTTATAAAATGAAATAACAATGAAATTTTTATTATAAAATGAAGTACTTTATAAAATGAAATACTAAAAATTAATCAACATGTGATTCTCTTAATATTCAGTAAACTTTTTTTGAGGTAATATTTCTCTTTCTTAGCATACAGTGAAGTAATTAATTCATTTCAACTGGCTCTGTCATCCAGCAAGTCTGTACACACCCTGTTATTAGGTTTGTGATTGAATTACCTGTCCAAAATGAAGACTATAAAGTTAATGTTCTTGATTTCCTTGTTAAATACACAAAACTAATGTTTTCCACTAATTATCTCTTAAAATTTGTAGTAAAGAATTCATTTACCTCCCCAAAAACACTAAATATGACCAAGAAATTTTCTACAGATTAAAGAGATTTTCTTTACTTTTTTTTTTTTTTTGGCCAGAGAAACATTTTTTTCTTTTTTAAAAAGTATTTATTTTTTAATGGAAGAATGATTGCTTTACAGAATTGTGTTGGTTTCTGCCAAACATAAGTATGAATCAGCCAAAGGCATATGTGTGTCCCCTCCCTCGCCCGTTACGCTTTTGAAAAATAGAAACAGAACTACTGTTTTCTCTCTAAATTTCACAAGTCACGTTAATTTTTTAAAAAATGCAGACTGACATTTAGTAGGTTTTACTATTGTTTCAAAATTCTCTACAGACAGTGCACCTTCTGATCAACTGCACCCTGGCTAGCACCCCTTCTGCCCGCCCCTGGTACGCCACTGTGTTTATCTCATTTATGGATATGAGAGAAATGGTAGTCAGATATGTTAAATTACTCTCCTAAGGTCACATTTGGGGCTTCCCTGGTGGCTCCCTAGTAAAGAACCCACCTTCCAATGCAGGAGACACGGGTTCAATCCCTGGGTCAGGAAGATCCCCTGGAGAGCGAAATGGCAACCCACTCCAGTATTCTTGCCTGGGTGGCAAAAGAGTCAGGCATGACTTAGCAACTAAACAACAACAGGTCACATTCGGGGCTGTCATTCTAGCTCTGCTGGCTCCAGGTCCAGTATTTTCCTGCTATACTTACTCCATTTCTGAGACAGTCAGAACTTGTTTTACGATATAGTACTTTAAACAAAAATATTCTGTTACCTAAACATTGAAAAATAAATACTGCCTAAGTATTCCTAAATTCTAATCCAAACCAGAGCCACACGCTTGCAATAATATTCATTCCTTCTGTATTTCACCATGCCTTCCACAGAGTCAAAAGCACTAGGGAAATCAACAGCTATTCCTCTTGCTTCCACATGTCTAATCAGTCATGAAGCCTTATTGATTCTGCCTTCTAAATACTGTTCACTTCTCTCCCTTCCCATCCTTGCTAAGGGGCCTGCCTCATCACTAAGCTCTTTCAAGCAACCTCCTTCCTGTCACTGGTTCCTTCCTCTAAGCTATTACTAAGTATCATCATGACAAAATGAAACAAACACCCCTTGTCCGCCTTCTCTCTTCAGCCTGCTGTCACCCTTTTCAAGCTTCTAGATTCCTTACCCTCTGATCATTAGTATATTTTTTCATCTTCCATTTGCTACTCAACTATTACAGTCTGGTTTTGACTTGATTACTCATTGGAAGCTATGCTTGATCTAACCTAGATTTAATGGTCACCCACAGGTTTATATGTTAAAAAGCAGATTCATTACTTTGCCTACAAAGGCCCATGTAGTCAAAGCTATGGTTTTTCCAGTAATCATATACAGATGTGAGAGCTGGACAATAAAAAAGGCTGAGCACCAAAGAATTGATACTTTTGAACTGTGATTCTGGAGAAGACTCCTGAGAGTCCCTTGGACAGCAAGGAGATCAAACTAGTCTATCCTAAAGGAAATTGTCCTGAATATTCATTGGAAAGACTGATGCTGAAGCTGAAGCTCCAATATTTTGGCCACATGATGCAAACAGCCGACTCATTGGTAAAGACCCTGATACTGGGGAAGATTGAAGGCAGAAGGAGAAAGGGATGACAGAAGATGAAATGGTTGGATGGACCACTGACTTAATGGACATGATTTTGAACAAACGCGGGGAGATGGTGAAGGACGGGGAAGCCTGCTGTCCTATAGTCCATGGGGTCGCAAAGAGTCAGACACGACTGGGCGACTGAACAACAACAGGGGTTTACTTAATCCATGGTGGATGCTGGCGCTTGCTTCCGGCAGGCAAGTGTGGTACATTTTGGAGCAGGAACCTCTATACCGTTGGTCCAGAGCTCCAGGGAATAGGAGCCAGGAACTTGGGTTCTATCCTCGGCTTCTTGTTTGTGCTCTTTCGACCTGTCTGCTGATGCTCTGAGGTGGATGTCTGTGGATTTGGTCAGCACCATTCCTTTCCCCTTCTTTTATCAACAACACTCTCCTTTTCCTTTGGGAAACTATCCATCCCCCACATGTAGCCTTGCTGAGGCCGCCAGGTAAGGGTACTCCAGTCAGACTCTCCCCACCAAGACCTGGGATCTTATGAGAAATGACATAAGGTCTGAAAAATGGTTGTAGCAGACTTATTCCTGTAGATCCCTAAAGAGATCGCTCTCAGTTCCTCTACCTGTGGAGTTGCCCTGACTTCTCTTGCTCTTGGGGTTAGCTATTAATTAAGACTATCCTTTTGAACTCCCTCTATCCTTCTAGCCAATTCTATTTTTGCTTAAATGAGACAGTAATTGTATTGCTTATACCCAAAGACCTCAATCCAGACACTAATCCTTAAAATCTCTTCCCCTCCTTTACTGTAAATGCTTAGTTCAGACTCTTGTCATTTCTCTCCTGGGCTATTACAATGCCTTTTCCTAACTGGTCTCCCAGTTGCCAGACTCTTCCTATAGTCATTATATGCTTAAACATCTATGACATTGTAATATACTTGTGTTTGCCTAAAACTGTAAGGTTCTTTGGGCTGGGATCCTTGTTTCTGAAAACCTAGTACAGAGAAGGTTTTCAAAAGAAAACGAAAGTAATCTATTATATGTTTTTGTCTTAGTGGTTTTCAGCTGAGGTTGGCCCCCCTCTCACCCTCTTTCCCAACATTTTGCAATGTCTGAAGACATTTTTAGTTATCACTACTGCCATCTCATGGGTAGCGACTAGGGATACTGTTAAACATCCTACAATCCATAGGGTAGCCTCCAAAAGAAAGATTTATCTGGCTTAAAATGTCAGTAATGCTGAGACCAAGAAAGCGAGTCTTATTTTACCACCCTGCTGTGCTGTGTTTAGTTGCTCAGTTGTGTCTGATTCTTTGCAATCCCATGGGCTGTAGCCTGTCAGGCCTCTCTGTCTGTGGGGATTCTCCAGGCAAGAATACTGGAGTGGGTTGCCATGTCCTCCTCCAGAGGATCTTCCCAACTCAGGGATCAAACCCAAGTCTACTGCATTGCAGGCAGGTTCTTTAATATCGGAGGCACCAGGGAAGCCCTTTTACCACCTTAAATGAACTTTATACTGTAAATTTCTAGTAGGATATTTTTCCCCACCCAAATGAGCACCCAAAACACTAATATTGTTGATACTGAGACCTGAAAGTATACTAATCATTCTTTAGATCAGTGTTTCTCAAACTTGCATCAGAATCACTTGCAGGGCAGAGTCTCAGATTCAGTAGATTTGTGGTAGGGCCTGAGAATCTGCATTTCTAACAAGTTCCCAGGTCATGCCAATGCTGCTGGTCCAGGGTCCACACTTTGCAGACCACTGCTTTAGAGAACCTAAGGGTTTATTAATTACACTTTCCCCCGTACGATGCCATGCCCAGAAACTTGAGACGCAAGCTTCCCTGAGCAGGCAGACCCTTCCTGTTCCTGAAATCTTTCTGCCAGATACCTGGAGCTGCATCTGTGGGGACTCCAGCACCTTAAACTCAAAACATACCACCTTCCAGAGAACTGGCAAAGACTGAAAGCAGGGCACGGAAGCAGTGACTCTCCCCTCTTCCTTGACACATGTGAGACAGTAACGGTCCTGAGGGCCAGGCCCTTGAAAACAAGGTGACATCCCTTCTCCAGGATCCGTATCCTAGCTCCTCAGAGCACCTGTATCAGAATCACATTGAGAATTTAGATTCCTGGGCCCATCCTCAGTAATCCTGGGAGTCAGCCAGTGACTGCATTTTAATAAGCTTACTACATCAGTGGTTCTCAAAGCCTGGTCCTTGGACCAGCAATATCATACACCCAGTAACTTGTTAGAAATGCAGATTTTCAGACAGGACCCCATACTTACTGAATCTGAACCCCTGAAGTTGGACTCAGTCACTTGTGTTTTAACAAGCCTTCCAAGTCAGCAGTCCCCAACCTTTTTGGCACCAGGGACCGGTTTCCTGGAAGACAATTTTCTCACAGAGCTGGGTGAGGCAATGGTTTAGGTTTCACCCGATTCTCACCTCCTGCTGTGCAGTCTGGTTCGAACAGGCCAGGGACCTCTACCGGTCTGTGGCCCAAGGGTTGGAAACCCCCTGCTGTAGGTGACTCTTGCCTGCTCAAGTTTGAGAATACCTGGTTTAAGTCTTTCTGCTCCCTCATGTTTTCATGCTCCCTCCTAAGATCTCCGAATTTAGACTTTTCCACTTCAGGTTCTAGATCCCTTTCCTACTTGTAGACGTCAGAAGCACCCACAGGAAGCAATCACCCCCTCTCCCCTCCCTACCTCTCTGTAGAACATGCATATGGAACCAGAGAGTGTGAGAGTGAACCCCTACTGAATTCGGCCATCTATATGAGGGCCACTCCCGTTTTAATCTGGCCGGCAGTGGTCCCCAGGAGCTCCACCTGGCACTCTCTGAAGCCTACCCGCCCTGGCCGCGAAACCTTAGGGAGAAGGGATGTCCTGGACACGCTTTTTCAAGGGTTCTCGGCCCACGGCCCGCCCCGCGCTCCTGCGTAAACACGCGGTTCCCTTGACAACGCCTGGAACGCACGTCAAAGGCTCCGAGAGTCTCGGGGGACGGTCACCCCTCCGGCCGAGCGCGACCCCCGGCAGAGGCCTCTCGGCCCGGCCCCAAGCCACCTCGGGCTTGCGGCCTCCTCCCCTGGTGCGGGATGAGCAGACCTGCGGCCGCCGCGGGGCCCCATGGAGGAGCAGCCGCCGCCGCCGCCGGTCCGCCCGCCAGTGAGCACGGCCTTATCGGGCAGCCCACACCCCGGCGCCCCCTCCCCGGCCGGCACGCCTGGCGGGACTTCCTCCGCGGCGACGGCGGCGGCCGTGCTTTCCTTCAGCAGCGCGGCGGCCGCGGCGCTGGGGAACCGGAGCGACGTGAGCGGGGCCGACAGCACTGGCGCCGCGGCTGGCGGCGGCCTCGGCGGGCGCGGGGCGGCGGGGGCGGCGGGGAGGCCGCCGCTGAGCCCCGAGGCGGCGCCGCTGCTGTCGCACGGGGCGGCGGTGGCGGCCCAGGCCCTGGTCCTCCTGCTCATCTTCCTGCTGTCTAGCCTGGGCAACTGCGCGGTGATGGGGGCCATCGTGAAGCACCGGCAGCTCCGCACTGTCACCAACGCCTTCATCCTGTCCTTGTCCCTGTCGGATCTGCTCACGGCGCTGCTCTGCCTGCCCGCCGCCTTCCTGGACCTCTTCACGCCGCCGGGGGCCCCGGCGCCCGCCGCCGCCGCCTCCGCCGCTGCCGCCGCTGGGCCCTGGAGCGGCTTCTGCGCGGCCAGCCGCTTCTTCAGCTCGTGCTTCGGCATCGTGTCCACGCTCAGCGTGGCCCTCATCTCTCTGGACCGCTACTGCGCCATCGTGCGGCCGCCGCGGGAGAAGCTCGGGCGCCGCCGCGCGCTGCAGCTGCTGGCGGGCGCCTGGCTGGCGGCTCTGGGCTTCTCCTTGCCCTGGGAGCTGCTCCTCGCGCCCCGGGAGGCCCCGGCGGCGGCGCAGAGCTTCCACCGCTGCCTTTACCGGACGTCTCCGGACCCCGCGCAGCTGGGCGCGGCCTACAGCGTGGGGTTGGTGGTGGCCTGTTACCTGCTGCCCTTCCTACTCATGTGCTTCTGCCACTACCACATCTGCAAGACCGTGCGCCTGTCGGACGTGCGCGTGCGACCCCTGACCACCTACGCGCGCGTGCTGCGCTTCTTCAGCGACGTGCGCACGGCCACCACCGTGCTCATCATGATCGTCTCCGTCATCTGCTGCTGGGGACCCTACTGCTTCTTGGTGCTGCTGGCCGCCGCCGGGCGGGCCCAGGCCGCGCAGTCTCCCTCCCTCCTCAACGTGGTGGCCGTCTGGCTGACCTGGGCCAACGGGGCCATCAACCCTGTCATCTATGCCGTTCGCAACCCCAACATTTCGATGCTCCTAGGGCGCAACCGGGAAGAGGGTTATAGGACTAGGAATGTGGACGCTCTCCTGCCCAACCAGGGACGGGCTCTGCAGGCTGGAAGCTTCAATCCCCTTCGAAACCGCTATACCAACCGCCTGGGGGCCTGGAGCACGATGTCCTCTTCCAACCCGACCAGCGGGGTGGCAGGGGATATGGCCATGTGGGCGCGCAAAAATCCAGTTGTGCTTTTCTGCCGAGAGGGACCACCAGATCCTGTGACAGCAGCGGCTAAACAATCTGAATCCGGGGATACCAGCCTCTAAGGAGGGTTGGGATGCACAGCTTATGAAGGCAGATTTCCACCCACTTCAATTAACTAACGGGTCGAATCGTGCATTTCATAAAGCCAAACGTTTAAAAAAGAGACAGAGGGGAAGGCTTACCCCTTCCCTCCAAACAACATAACAAGACAATGTCCTTCAGAAGTGCCAAAAAGAATGTAAAATGCAAAAATTAAAACGATCTTACACCACACAACCAAGCATTGTGAACTGTCAGTGCCCAAAATGACAAAAATAAAATTCACAATTACTGAAAAGCTCATATTACAGGAATCATACTGTGAAACAAACCAACAAACTCATTGAATGCGACTGGTATTCATATACATAGAGTTCCAGGAAAGAATGAAGACCTTAGGAACTGCTTGAAGGCCCCTCTAAATCACCAGCATTCAACAGAACTTCAGATTTCTAGAACCTGCACCTCTGACACATGCCTAGGGTGCTTAGCTTAGGAGTTACACAATTTGGTGCATTTCCTTCCCACCCCCACCCCATAATTTTTGTAGGAAATTTTAAATTCATGTCCCATTTAAAACCATTTTAGGATTTTGAAGGTGGTTTATTACTATAAAGTTCAACCATTTCAGGGGCAAACAGTATGAACATAAAGAAATGTGGCTAATTTTTAAAGTATTTTGAGATTATATTTAGAAATTAGTGTGCAGCATCAACTCTCCTCCCCCAAAATATTTGCCTTGGAAGCCTTGAGACTTTGACCTTACTCTAACCTGCTACTTTTGTTTCTAATGATTTAGAGGTGCCACTCTCAGAAAGATTTCACATTCTTAAATGATTTTCATAGTAGAAAGTCTTTGCATTTGAAGTAAATTTGATTTTTGTATGGAGCCAAAAGTGTAATTTGAAGTCAAGTTGATTGAATCATGTGAATAATGCATATATACATAATAGGAGAACTCTAAAGTTACCGGCTTAGCTATCCTACGTAGCTTTCAACTAATTGAAAATGATTCCAAAGAGGAATTCAAAAAATATTTTGAGAAGTGGATGCATTCTTGGAATGAGCATAAGGCTCTCCAAGAAGATCGACATGTTCTCCTACATTTGGAAGCTTGGGTATGTTTGTTTTTTTAAAAAAGTTTCTTTATAGACATGACATCTAAAATAATGTGATCTTTATTTGAAAGGAGAATGGCTATGAGATTATTATATGTAATAGAGTATTCATAACTTAAGCATAAAGTCAGAGAGGTAATTTAATCACACTGGAAATACCTTCAGAAAGGTGCAAAATGAACATGCTTTTTTTAAAAAAATTCAAAGCACGATTCAGAATTTGTATGGGTGAAATTTCTTATTAAATGCCACTGTACATAGAATCATTTGCTCAGAATTTTGAAAGATGTTTTTTGTGTTTTCACCCTTTCTTCCATCTTACTCCTCTTTTCTTCAGTGTTTCACAGCCTTAATTGAATAAGTACTTTAAACTAGATATGAAACGTCAGCTTTCCTATAAAGATTTTAATGTGAAATGGCCATCTTTTTTTCCTTGTAAAGTCTTTAAACATCTTTGTTAGTATTTAATTTTGTGTGTGTGACAGATGGGTATATGTCATTATTTTGTAATCAAAGATGGAAATATATGATTCTTGTCAGAACTAAAGATGTTTTAATGTTTTTCCCTTTCTCAAGGCATAACGCAACCAGAAGTTTATGAATTATCTGTATATATCTTCCTATACTAAATGTAGTACAGAGTAGATGAGATCACCTCTCCTCTTTAGCACTTAACTATAACACTCAGTGCAGCTGAACTCACATTTAACAGGTCTATCCTGTTAAAGGCAGAAAAAAAAAAAAAACAGTCATGTATTTTTCACACTGAGCAAATGGAAGTCATGTCTGGTATTTAGAGGAAAAAGATAAAGTCTTCCAATGAGGAAACTGAAATTCAACAACTGTGAATAGTAGCAGAAAAAGAGAAATCTTAGGGGAAGGAGCAAACATGTTGCAAAATAAGGTATTGCCTGGGAAGAAGAATCGGAGAAGGCAATGGCACCCCACTCCAGTACTCTTGCCTGGAAAATCCATGGATGGAGGAGCCTGGTAGGCTGCAGTCCATGGATCGCGAAGAGTCAGACACGACTGAGCGACTTCAGTTTCACTTTTCACTTTCATGCATTGGAGAAGGCAGTGGCAACCCACTCCAGTGTTCTTGCCTGGAGAATCCCAGGGGAGCCTGGTGGGCTGCCATCTCTGGGGTCACACACAGTCGGACACAACTGAAGCGACTTAGCAGCAGCAGCAGCAGGAAGAATTGAAGGAAGGCATTTAAAAATAAACATAACATGAGGTAAACCTGCTTCATGAATGAGGCGGGGAAATCCATGAGACTGGGCAATCTAGGGTGGTGGCATGAAGGACTGTAAGCAGAGAAGGAATTCTCACCCTAACTCTTGGTAGGCAGGCGTGGGAAGTTTTAGGAAGGGGATGGCTTGGGAAGGAGATTGTTCTGTTAGTGGTTCTAAGAGGAATGGTGGGTAAGAATGGAGAGAGAAAATTGCTAATATGTTCCTGAACTATTTACAGTGTTATGTTTGTTTTTAAATTTGAGGTTATTCAACTTGTCAGTGATAGAACTAGGACCTGAACCTCAGAGCTCCATATTCCCTTCTCTATTCTCTATTGCCCCCACAAGATCCATGAATGGAACCACTGAGGAAGAGAAGTTGTGGTACTGTCATCATCACAAACACCATGATCAGCATCACCATCTACTGGTTTTATTTTGTATGTCGTGTAGAACAACTTCCTGGAGTGCTAAGGAAACTAAAGGGTAGAAATCACATTACCTGCCTTAAGAAGGCATACAGCCTAATTGAGGACTTTGTGCCTTATAAAAATTGCCCATAATCAGTACTCTTTAGTTTATCTGTGAGAAAGAAAGGGTGCAGCATTTTCAGAAGTGGTTATCAAAGAGAGGAGATGGATTTGGAAGCAAAAGACATGTCGATAAAGTCCAAGAGTCATCTGGTCCAGTCGTAAATACTTGGAGACAAAAATTAGTGCCTTGAATAAAAGATGTGAAAGAATGACCTGAATATTTAAGACTTAGACCTTTCCTCATGACTCTGTGGAAAAAGGAGAAAGAGAAGCTTTGCAATATTGGCATGTATTAAATATTGCTTAGACATAAGGCCAGAATATAATTCTTCATATCTCAATCTGCTCCCAGCTCAAGTATTTCATTTAAATTGCAATAACAAGTCATACTTAGCATAGTACATGCATTAGCTCATTTAATCCTCAAAACAACCTTCTAAGTGGGGCAGGGGTGTTGTTATTATCACACAACCCATTTTACAGATGAAAATGCTGAGGCACACACAGGCTTTGTCTAAGATCACACAGGAAGTAAGTGCTAGATTTGTCCCTAGCAGACAGGTGCCAGAAGTCTCATCTTAACCACTAAACAGTACTGCTTCTCTAATTTGTAAAAGATAACGGGAAACCTGGGAAAGAGCCCAGGAAGATAAAAACAGGACTTCCCAGATGGCGCTAGTGGTTAAGAATCTGCCTGTCAATGTAGGAGACATAAGAGACTTGGGTTCGATCCCTGAGTTGGGAAAGTCCCCTGGAAGAGAGTATGGCAACCCACTCCAGTATTCTTGCCTGGAGACTTCCACAGACACTGGAGCCTGGTGGGCTCCAAAGGGCTTCATAGGGCTGCAAAGAATTGTACCCAACTGAGGAGACTTAGCACAGTACAGATAAAAACAATTTTCAAAGCAATGGGAAATAGATATCATAAAATTTAAAAGAAAGTATTTGTTTAATTTGGGGAATGGCTGTATAAGATGTGTGTTTTAAAAATATATGGAGAGAATTTGAGCACTTATTTTCTCATATAAACCCCAGTCCTGGATGTCTCTAATCATTGGCCTTCTCTATTCCTGCGCCAGGGTGACTGAGCACAGCTGGAGAAAATTAAGAGTCAGATCAGTTAGTGCCCTCTGCACCTAGAACCCATAGTCTTGCCTGACCCTTCTACCCTACCCAGCAATATGAATTTCTTCTCATCAGCACTCTTTCTGCCTACTTTAGTGACCCTTCAAACTTTCTCTACTCAAACTTTTCACTAGTTCTTTCTTTTTGGAAGATCAGTTTTGCTCCTACTTCTTGAAGGAAATAGAAGCCATCAGATACAGATACCTTCATATTTTAGCCATCAAAGGAAACACACTAAACTGAATTGGCACCAGTTCTCAGCTCTGTCTTTCTAAAAGTAAATAGTCTGTTCTCCTCACCAGCTTCAGGAACCTCATGCTGCTAATTGGCTCCTTTTTGTGGTAGCCTTTTGTAGTAGCCTTTCCTGCTGAACCAAATCCTTCCCATGAGTTCTTAAGCATTCTCACTTAAAAGAAAAAACAAAACCTCTCCAGTTTATCCATCCCATTTCTCTCGCTCCACTCCTGCCCTTCAACTAAACTTGTCAAAAGAATTGCCTACACTTCTACAGATCTTGATCCTAGTCCATAATGTTCATGGTGCAAGAAAGTGAGTTTTATGCAACTCAATTTTCCCAAATCCCCTATTCTGCCAGGTGGCAGAAACTTAAGATGGGTTTAAATAAGCCCAGGCCCTATGGAATTTTCTAGCACCAAGGCCCAGTGAATGTCAGTCTTCAGTGGCCATCTGTATTGCATCCGCTGAAGTACCCATCTATGTGTCTCTGATCACATCCATGGTTGTGTGAATTATCCCTGCTCAATCTGAGAGATTAACAAAGGTCTGTCTAGTCAAAGCTATGGTTTTTCCAGTGGTCATGTATGGATGTGAAAGTTGGACTATAAAGAAAGCTGAGCGCCGAAGAATCGATGCTTTTGAACTGTGGTTTTGGAGAAGACTCTTGAGAGTCCCTTGGACTGCAACAAAGATCCAACCAGTCCATCCTAAAGGAAATCAGTCCTGAATATTCATTGGAAGGACTGATGCTGAAGCTGAAACTCCAATACTTTGGCCACCTGATGTGAAGAACTGACTCATTGGAAAAGACTCTGATGCTGGGAAAGATTGAGGGCAGGAGAAGAAGGGATGACAGAGGATGATTTGGTTGGATGGCATTACCAACTCAGTGGACATGAGTCTGAGTAAACTCCAGGAGTTGGTGATGGACAGGGAGGCCTGGCATGCTGCAGTCCAGGGAGTCGCAAAGAGTCAAACACGACTGAGCGACTGAACTGAACTGAATATGAGAGAACACAACTCTCAACTTAGCCAAATTTAGAGCCCTTCTTTGGACACAAAGATTATTACTCCATCTCAGCACCAACAGAGGGCTGTGACAACCCCTATAATGCTATCTCAGGCTAGTTTTTTTAAATTGATTTTTAATATTTTTGAGGAGCACTGTGACTCAAAACTTTTTAGTATCATTGGGTCAATAAATCAAAATGATAAATAAAGTATATGTTGGAGGTTCTACTTATGAAATGGCAGTGAGGAGTCCTGTGACCTGCTCATCAGTGAAACAAGTGTAGCTGGTGAAAATTATTTAAAAAGCAACCATTTGAAGTCTTTGGATTGTCATAAGAGCAAAACAATGGGTAACGGTTAGTCAGATTCGTTTCATCTGCCTTCACTAATTAAATTCATTTTAAGACTTGTATGTCCTCCAAGCAGCATATGGCCTAAGATGTTGGCCCAGGTTATTTTCCAGGAACTTGGAATCAGATGCATCTAGTTTGAGCTGAGCTGATTAAGACTGGATAGGACCCCCAGGCCTCCAACTGGGCATGCTCCAGTGTCCTCTCTGTAACCTTTTGATGTCAGATGGCTGAAAACTCCACCCTCAGGTGATGCTAAGCACCTACACGTTTGAACTACAGATGCCTGTAGCTTAGTTACACCTGTCTTAGTTACAGACAGTTACTGCGCCTTTTCCCAATGACCTTTCCCACTCTCCCCACACCTCAAACTGCCCAGCTTCTTTATTCCTTATCCCATGAGCACCCGCGCCCTTGCCTTTGGGGAAGCGGATTTGAGATTCCTTCATTCATCTCACTTGAAGGCCATGCGAATAAACCTTCTCTTTGCTACACAACTCAGTGTCTCAGCATTTCACTTGCTGTAAGTTGGGCAAGATGAACCTGGTTCAGTAACAAGAGCATGTAGCAAATGAAGAAACATTTATGCAAGAAAGTCCACTATAACTCAGTAAGAACAGCAACAGTGGGTAGAACTTGAATTATAACCCACTCCTTCTCCCAGCTCACTGCAACAGAAACTCCATTTCAGGTGAGTACAGCCAAGACCCCCGGGCTCCTGCTTTCCCCAGTTCCCAGTCCAGCACTGCGGTAGCTTCTTGGGAGGAGCAGGTGACAAGAACTTCTCATCTTTCCAGCTAAATGTTGCAGAGACTAAATCCCAAGTGCTGCAGCCATAGTGATTGGGAGTTCTCTTCCAGCTGGTCCCCATTCACAGGGTGGTGCTTAGCCTCGGGACAGCGTGCTAGGAATATTGGTGCATGATTGTCCTCACCCAGCTTGTTGGTAGAGCAGAGGCTCTGTGCTGGAAAAAACTAGGAAGCTGAGAAGATTAAAGGCTACTGTCTCCACAGCTGCCCTGCTCCTATAGTGGGGTATAACTCAAAAAGAGGCAGGTACCCCCAAAGAAGTAACCCACTCTTTTCCCCAGCTTCAGACCAGTGGTCAGTGTTCTGATCAGTGGTATGGACAGGGCTGTAAGCAGAGAGTCCTGAAGCTCTCGCTAAGGAACTAACAGTACTTGAAACAGAGTGTGAGGAAGTTCAAGTTTAAGAGCATTCTCAGAAACAGTGCATTTTTGTGTAAACAAAATTTGGGGGCCTGGTATCTTCTTGAGCATTACAAACTAAGCCTTAGGTCAGCTAGTTTGCCAGAGAGAATCAGGGAAAGATATGTAAAAAATGTGTCATTTGAGCAATTCCACTGCTCAATTTATAAAAATATTCACAAATATGGCCAGAGATTTTTTTCACTGTTATAACTGAGAATAACCAAAACACCCAATGATAACTGGTTAATAAATGATATGTTTATAGAAAGAAATATAGTCATGAATTATTTCATGCACATTTAATAAGTTGGGAAAATCCTCATAATTTTAACCGAAGCAAAATTCAGAACTGAATGCTCCGTGTAACCCTACATTTTCAATGAATGCACACATAGGAAAAGACTACATGTAAATATATTGCAGTGTTAACGGTGGTGATATTACTGTTCCAAGGGCTTCCCAGGTGGTGCTAGTGGTAAAGAACCCACCTGCTAATGCAGGAGACTTAAGAGATGTGGGGTTTGATTCCTGGGTCGGGAAGATCCCCTGGAGTAGGGCATGGCAACCCACCCCAGTATTCTTGCCTGGAGAATCCCAGGGACAGAAGACCCTGTCAGGATGAGTCCACAGAGTTGCAGAGAGTCAGCCACAACTGAAGTGACTTAGCATACATGGACTGTAGCCACCAGGCTCCTCCATCCGGAGGGTTTCCCAGGCAAGGATATTGCAGTATGGTATCATATCCTTTTCCAGGGGACCTTCCCAACCCAGGGATTGAACCCATGCCTCTTGGTCTCCTGCATTGGCAAGTGGATTCTTTACTGCTGAGCCACCAGGGAAGCACATGTGCTCCAGTTATCCCCTTCTTAAAAGAAGAACAATCGTATTGCATTAGGGTCCACAGAAATGGGAGGGACCTAACAGAAGCAGAAGATATTAAGAAGAGGTGGGAAGAATACACAGAAGAACTGTACAAAAAAGATCGTCATGACCCAGATAATCACGATGACGTGATCATTCACCTAGAGCCAGACATCCTGGAATGTGAAGTCAAGTGGGCCTTAGAAAGCATCACTATGAACAAAGCTAGTGGAGGTGATGGAATTCCAGTGGAGCTATTTCAAATCCTGAAAGATGGTGCTGTGAAAGTGCTGCACTCAATATGCCAGCAAATTTGGAAAACTCAGCAGTGGCCACAGGACTGGAAAAGGTCAGTTTTCATTCCAATCCCAAAGAAAGGCAATGCCAAAGAATGCTCAAACTACCGCACAATTACACTCATCTCACACACTAGTAAACTAATGCTTAAAATTCTCCAAGCCAGGCTTCAGCAATACATGAACTGTGAACTTCCAGATGTTCAAGCTGGTTTTAGAAAAGGCAGAGGAACCAGAGATCAAATTGCCAACATCCGCTGGATCATCGAAAAAGCAAGAGTTCCAGAAAAACATCTATTTCTGCTTTATTGGCTATGCCAAAGCCTTTGACTGTGTGGATCACAATAAAGTGTGGAAAATTCTGAAAGAGATGGGAATACCAGACCACCTGACCTGCCTCTTGAGAAACCTATATGCAGGTCAGGAAGCAACAGTTAGAACTGGACATCCAACCATCTCATCCTCTGTCATCCCCTTCTCCTCCTGCTCTCAATCTTTCCTAGCATCAGGTCTTTTCAAATGAGTCAGTTCTTCCATCAGGTGGCCAAAGTATTGGAGTTTCAGCTTCAGCATCAGTCCTTCCAATGAATATTCAGGACTGATTTCCTTTAGGATGGACTGGTTGGATCTCCTTGTAGCCCAAGGAACTCTCAAGAGTCTTCTCCAACACCACAGTTCAAAAGCATCAGTTCTTCAGTGCTCAGCTTTCTTTATAGTCCAACTCTCATATCCATCCATGACTACTGGAAAAACCATAGCCTTGACTAGACGGACCTTTGTTGGCAAAGTAATGTCTCTGCTTTTTAATGTGCTGTCTAGGTTGGTCATAACTTTTCTTCCAAGGAGCAAGCATTTTAATTTCATGGCTACTGTCACCATCTGCAGTGATTTTGGAGCCCCCAAAATAAAGTCTGCTACTGTTTCCACTGTTTCCCCATCTATTTGCCATGAAGTGGTGGGACCGGATGCTGTGATCTTCGTTTTCTGAATGTTGAGCTTTAAGCCAACTTTTTCACTCTCCTCTTTCACTTTCATCAAGAGGCTCTTTAGTTCTTCTTCACTTTCTGCCATAAGCATGATGTTATCTGCATATCTGAGGTTATTGATATTTTTCCCAGCAATCTTTATTCCAGATTGTGCTTCATCCAGCCTGGCATTTTGCATGATGTACTCTGCATATAAGTTAAATAAGCAGGGTGACAATGTACAGCCTTGATGTACTCCCTTCCCAATTTGGAACCAGTTTGTTGTTCCATGTCCAGTTCTAACTATTGCTTCTTGACCTATACACAGATTTCTCAGAAGGCAGGTAAGGTGGTCTGGTAGTCCCATCCCTTTAAGAATTTTCCACAATTTGTTGTGATCCACATAGTCACAGGCTTTGGTGTAGTCAATAAGGCAGAAGTAGATTTTTTTTTTCTGGAATTGTTTTGCTTTTTCTATGATCCAGCAGATGTTGGCAGTTTGATCTCTGGTTCCTCTGCCTTTTCTAAATTCAGCTTGAACATTTGGAAGTTCATGGTTCACGTACTGTTGAAGCCTGGCTTGGAGAATTTTGAGCATTACTTTGCTAGCATGTGAGATGAGTGCAATTGTGTGGTAGTTTGAACATTCTTTGGCATTGCCTTTCTTTGCAATTGGAATGCAAACTGACATTATTTTGTCCTGTGGCCGCTGAATTTTCCAAATTTGCTGACATATTGAGTGCAGCACTTTAACAGTGTCATCTTTTAGGATTTGAAATAGCTCAACTGTAATTCCATCACCTCCACTAGCTTTGTTCATAGTGATATTTCCTAAGGCCCACTTGACTTCGAATTCCAGGATGTCTGGCTCTAGGTGAGTGATCCCGCCATAATGAATAAAGCTACTCGAATCATCCATGAGGAATTTTTTTATGTGCACATATGTTTCCAACTTATTTGGGTAAATACTAAGGAGCATGGATCCTGAATTGTACGATGAGAGTATGTTTAGTAAGAGCCTGTCAAACTCTCTTCCAAAAAGGCTCTATCATTTTGCATTCCCACCAGCAATGGATGAGCGTTCCTGTTGCTCCGCAGCCTCGCCGGAGTTTGGTGGTGTCACCCTTCTCACAGGTATGTGCTTATCTCATTGTCTTAGCTTGCTTTTTCCTGATGACCAGTGATGAATAGTGTCTTCTCGTGCTAATTTGCCATCTGGATATCTTCTTTGTGTCTGTTCAGATCTTTGGTCCAGTTTTTAAAAAGTTAGTTATCCATTTTTCTTATTGACTTTTAAGTCCTTTGTGTTTGGATAATAGTCCTTAATCATGTCTTTTGCAAATATTTTCTCATTTATGGTTCGTCTTTTACCTTGGTCTTTTCAACATTTTAGAGAAGTGTGTTAATCTGATGGTTTTAAGACTATGGTGAAAAGATAGAATAGCTGTTATTATTAGGAATATTACCCATTTCTAAGGGGACATTTTGGAAATTGGGTGGGGGGATTTTGGGTGTCACAATGTCAGTAACACTTATTGAGCGGTGTCCAGGAATGCTAACTGTCCCACAAAACATAAGAATACTGCCTTGAGAAGAGTTACCCCACATCCCACATAATTATCAAATATTCCATCAAACATTGAAATAGCTGACAAATCTATGAATCATTGTGTAATTGTATAACTTTAATCCACTCTTCATAGAAATAGTTTTTAAACATGGTTTCACGTATTCTAAAAAGCTTAACTACAACTATTTTATGTATAAAAGTGTATTTTTTTTAGATTTTTATTGAGCAGTATTCACCAATTTTAAAAGTTTCATCACAATTTGCTATACTTCTTGAGGTAATGAGTTGTGAAGAAAACACTAGCGTATCTGTCTACACCTGTCACTAGGATAGTTCCTGATTCTGCATTTGGCTGTAAGCATGTAACTACTTCACTGCTTAGTTTTCAATAAACTACTTGCCACACAATAACATAGATGAATGCTTGACATTTTGCCAAAAGAAAAAATCTGATACCAAAGAGTACACACTAGAGGACTCCATATAAAGTTCTAAAATAGAAACAATAAATTGTAGCAATAAATAGAATTTTTAGTTCTTAGAGTCTCCACATGTTCATCCACTATGTCCACCTTTTAAGTCCTGAATCATATTTATAATAGGTGCTTTTTAAAGTTCTTATCTGCTGTTTCAAACAGCTAGGCTATACAAAGGTCTGTGTAGTTTGGTTTAATTTGTCCTGAATTATGGTTGGTATTTCTCTCTCTCTCTCTTTTTTTTCTCTTGTCTAGTTATCTTAAATTATATGTCTGACATTGAGATAGTACATTGTAAACAATGAAAACTTTGTTTTCCTTTGAAGGACATTTTACTTAAATTGTCTGTGGTCCTTTAGATGCTTTCAGACTTGGTTTTTAATGTTTGGGCTAGTCTTCTTTAGTTGTGGCCTTAGTCCTAGGATATGACTCTTATTTGGGGACCTGATTTTCGTTGGCAAGTTATAGTCTCTCTGTTGTCTTAAATGAATGCCCGATATGCTCCATGAAATCTCTCCATCTCTGGTTTGCCTATAGCTCCAACATCATCCAGTCTAGCGTGATTTCAAATATCTGCATTCATTCGTCTCCAGTTTTATCATAGTCACCCTCTCCTAGGGCTCATGGCAATTTTTTTCTACATATTTACACCCCAGTTCTATAACAAAGATCTATGGACGAATCCCTGTGCTGACTTCTGTCTCCTTATATCACGTCCTTTTTCTCTATACTCTGGCTTGCTAATTCCAGTTATTCCACCTGTTTTTCACTGCAGTGGACCCTTGGGTGTCAGGGACTGTCAGTTGAAGGTACTTTCTTTTCTGCCCTGGTACCTCTGAGTGAGGTCTGGGCTACTGGCCTGGGCCCCTGAAAATATAACACCATAGGAGGAATTCTAAGTTGTGTGTCTGAGTAGTTCAATTGAATTTTCCTCAGTTATTGTTTTTTAAAGTGTATGTCAGTCTTACCTTTTAATCATACTGTTATATTAGCATTTGCTCTCTTGGATTCAGATAATTTTTATATCCTTATCTGTTTATCCTCTCCACATGAGTGAAGGAGTAGAGGATAATTCTACATCATAACACTCTTGTCCCTGAATATTCCTCCTTCAGCTAAGTCTCCCTGTATACTGGTAAAGAAAGCACAAGCCACCAGAATCTAACAGCTGTTAATCATGTTTGTTTACGAAGTTGAGCTGGCTGATCCGGATGGCTCGAACCTCTCCCTCAAAGCATGTGTGTTTGCTAAGTCGCTTCAGTTGTGTCAGACTCTTTGCAACCCTATGGACTTGTAGCCCTCTAGGCTCCTCTGTCCATGGGATTCTCCAGGCAAGAATACTGGAGTGGGTTGCCATGCCTGCCTCCAGGGGGTCTTCCCACCCCAGGGGCTGAACCCAGGTCTCATGTTTCCTGCCTTAGCAGGGTTCCCACTAAGTGGTCCAGTTTAAGAGTCAACAGTTGTCAGTCACCTTGTTTTCTTACCAAAGAATCTGTCAGTTTAACTTAAAAAAAAAAAATGCTGTTAACCCTTGTTAACTCTGCTTTACCTTTAGCTACAAGGACTATAGACAAGCCAAAGTAGAGATAGCAGAGGTCGCCATTCCCTGTTAGTCGTTCAGTGCCTGCTGACCTCCGCATGTCAGGGCTTCACCAGAAATACATATATTCTTGCAAGCACTACTATAGGTGCTCCCACCGTGAATGAGGAAAAAATTAAGACAACATTTTACCTGTGATTTGAATGACTGAAGTACTATTAACTCCCCACAAGGAGGCTCCGTTATCAAGTACAATTCTCAAAGAGGGAAAGGATCAACCATTTTAAAAGTGTCACAACATGGTACATTTAAGTGCTTTAACATTCTTGTTCACAATTTGGTTCTCATAAAAATACAGTAGCATCTTAGTGCTATTTAAGTTAAGTTAGCAGCAGCAGCTGCAGCAGCAGTACAAAGTTAAGGCAAATGGATCATGTGTTAGTTAATGTTAGTTAGTTCCAACTCTTTGCAACCCCATGGACTGTAGCCTGCCAGGATCCTCTGGCATGGAATTCTCCAGGCAAGAATACTGGAGTGAGGAGCCATTCCCTTCTCCAGATCTTCCCAACCCAGGGATCAAACTCAGGTCTTTTGTATTGCAGGCAGATTCTTTACTGTCTGAGCCACCAGAAAAGCCCTGGTTATGTTAATGTATATTAAGCTGAGGGCATAGAGTAAAACTGAGTGTTTGTGGGATAGAGAAGGTTAAAGGGTAGTAATTATTTTTTAAAACTATGTAAAAATTTAAAACAATTTCCTTATGCTTCAGCTATTACATTTTCTCCAGCAGTTGTCACACAGGTTCAACTTTGGCTTTCTAAGTCAAGTAAGAAAGATTATTAATCTTTGGCTAAAATTCTTTCCCTTTATAAGGCAACACTATTACCTGTTTGGTAGCACACGGGGGTGTGGCATTATATTACTCTTTAAAACTGAAGCAGTGAATACTTCTTATTGGATGATGTAATCTCTTAAAATATTGATAATAATATTTCTAAATGGCCAAAAAGTTAGTTGACGTACTTAATCAGAAATGCAGACTAAATGACTATTTATACAATTAATATCTGTGTCAACACAGGATGTTAAAACTAGATGTATGGTTTAACATTATTCAGTGCTGCAACATTTTTTGCCTCCTAATTCTCTGAAAAAAGAACTTATAATAAGACTAATGCTATGCATGTTCAAATCATTCATTTAATAAATTATTAATCATTTATTTCATAACATGTGTTGATAAAATGTCAGGGCAACTGAGAGACAGGTTTTTTTATGTGGAATATAGAATGAGGCTTCTAATTTGGGACTTCTAGTCTTTTAAGACTTTATCCTTTAGAGTGAGATTTTGGATTTAGTTAGAATTTACCAGAGCCTCTGCTGGGTCCTCTGCTTACATCACTTATTTCATATCTGTGGGCCAGATATTGCTATTCCCATTCCACAGATGAAGAGACTGAGATTCAAGGAAACAACTTATTCAGGATCACATAGGCAGCTAAACAACAACTAGAATTGGAAGTACTGGAACCCCCAGCAGGAGTGGGGGTGGGTAGGGATGAGGTGTGGGAGGCAGGATGATGTGAAATGAGCATACTCTCTCATCTGAGAGCTCTGAAAGCTGTGATTTATCTGGTAGCATGTCTCCCTCGTCTTCATCAGGCTCTCTGCTGCCAGATGGAGCTTGACCTTTTTTTTTTTTTCCAGTTTGAATTTCAGCATCAATATTATATTTGAAATTTAGGAGTAAAATTGACATCTGTGATAACTTGTTAAACGATGACTGGGTGCCCAGGCAACCAGCTCTTGAACATCCGTCCTCTCTTCCTAAGGGTCAGGACTGTGAGTGGCCCCTCTGATGATAGAGTTAACCTCGTGGCCATGTCTCAGGGCAGCCTGAGCCAGGTGGTCAGGGACTGACAGACTCACACGTGTCTCTGTGCTCCTGGAGGAACCTGGTTTCCTTGGAGATGCTCAGGCTGCCTGATGAACTCCACCCCTTCCCTCGTTGAGCACACCCAGCCTGACTAGAATGGAGTAAACCTGCGTGGCTGGGGAGCCCCTCCAGTTGTCCCAGAAGGAAGGATAGGAGACTGCATTAAAGCTTGCTTCTATTGCTTTTACCTTGTAGGCAGACCCACCTCTTGAGAGGAAAGCAATTCTCTTAGTTCTTTGGAAATGGAAAGGGAATCTTACAGTCTGAAGGTTAAAACAGATTGACCTCAGATTATCCATACAGACTGCCTCTGGGAACTGGGATTGGTCAGTTTCTCTTACAAGTAATGCACAATCAGACAAGGGCTGGATGGGAATTTTTCTCAGTTGTGGATTCTTTCTCTTAATTTTGTGAGACCTACAACAGAACAACAGACATTAATCCCCCACCCCCAGACATTAATAAATATTTAAATTGGGTCAATTCAGGGCTTCCTGACTAAAAATATAAAACATGGGAGGTGGAATAGCAAATGTGGTCATGTGTAAAGGTTCTGTTGTCTTTTACTGAAATTCTCTGAGTATCTCCTAAACTTCTTCCTGTGACATACTTTGAAGGGAGAAGGGAAGGCGGGGGGGGGGGCGGGTAGAAATCTCTTCCTAAAGGAAGATAAAGGGAAGAAAGAAGAGGGGCCTGACAAGGGAGGGAAGGGGATAACAAGTTCTTCAAAAAAAGAAAAAGAGAAAGAAGTTGGCTGCAATTATAGGGTGTCAGATGAGCAACAAAAATATTAGCCTGAAATATTTACTGAGCATCTACTATGTCCCACGCTCTCAGTTAGACTCCAGGTGAAAGCAGGGGAACAAACAATTGTTTTGTCTTACAGAGCATGTAGATTGAGAGAAGCACAAAATCTGTTTAAAGTAGGTTGCTAATAAATCCTTAGTTTATTCTCTTTTACTCTATTACTCTCATCCCCCGTAGCTTTATCCATGTTGTACATTTTGCTCAGTTGTGTCTGACTCTTTGCAACCCCATGGACTGTAGCCATGACAGACTCCTCTGTCCTCCACTGTTTGCTGGAGTTTGCTCAAATTCATGTCCACTGAGTCAGTGATGCCATCTAACCATCTCATCCTCTACCACCCCCTTCTCCTGTTATCTTTAATCTTTCCCAGCATCAGGGTCTTTTTCATAAACCTAAGTAAATAGAAAGGAATTTACTCTGGACTATTAGGACATAACATTGCATATTTTTTTCCAATTTAACTTTCTTTTTGCTTTCCTAATTGATGTAATGTTTTTGTATTCCTGTATGTCTACCTATTTTAAAAGAGCTGATAAAAAATGTATTTGTTTCCAGTTAAGCTAGTTAATCAGCCTATTTGCAAAAATTTTCCTGAGCAACATGTAAAGTGAAAAAAGTCAGTCAGGAGTGGATTTTGTTTTATATCAGTAACTGGAATAGATGTCAGACAAACCTGAAATTAAACATAGTGTTGGATTTAGCATGAAGCAGATAACAGTCTATCAAAAAAATAAGAAGAAATCAAGTGCTTGTGTACCAAAGTGTTTAAGTCAATAACAGAGGTAAACTTGAGGTCAGTGCTGTCATAAGTTTTATATTATAGATTCCAGATTGTTCTTTGCTTTGGAGCCAAAAACACTGATGAACTTTGTATCCACAACTTACCTTTTAAATGATCAAACTGCATGTGCGATAGACAAATATTTAACAACCAGTATGGTTTTCCTGGTAGCTCAGGTGGTAAAGGATCAGCCTGTAATGGAGGAGACCCCAGTTCAATTCCTGGGTCAGGAAGATCCCCTGGAGAAGGGATAGGCTACCCACTCTTGCATTCTTGGGCTTCCCTGGTGGTTCAGATGGTAAAGAATCCGCCTGCAATGTGGGAAACTTGGGTTTGATCCCTGGGTTGGAAAGATCCCCTGGAGAAGGACATGGCAACCCACTCCAGTATTCTTGCCTGGAGAAGCCCCATAGACAGAGGATCCTGGCCGGCTACGGTCCATGGGGTCTCGGAGTCAGACACGACTGAGGGACTAGGCACGTGGCATGGACACAGATGCCATGCTGGCTTCCTTAAATGCATTTTTGGATGCCTCTTGCTTATGTAACTTCTATGCAGAGCACATCATGTGAAATGCTGGGCTGGATGAAGCACAAGCTGGAAGCAAGATTGCCAGGAGAAATATCAGTAACCTCAGATATGCAGATGACACCACCCTTATGGAAGAAAGTGAAGAAAAACTAAAGAGCCTCTGATGAAAGTGAAAGAGGAGGGTGAAAAGTTGTCTTAAAATTTCAGCATTCACAAAACTAAGATCTTGGCATCCAGTCCCGCCACTTCATGGCAAATAGATGGGGAAACAATGGAAAGAGTGAGAGACTTTATTCTGGGAGGCTCCAAAATCACTGCAGGTGTTGACTGCAGCCATGATATCAAAAGATGCTTGCTCCTTGGAAGAAAAGCTATGACCAACCTAGATAGCATATTAAAAAGCAGAGACATTACCAACAAAGGTCCATCTAGTCAAAGCTATGGTTTTCCCAGTAGTCATGTATAGATGTGAGAGTTGGACTATAAAGAAAGCTGAGCCCCGAAGAATTGATGCTTTAGAACTGTGGTGTTGGAGAAGACTCTTGAGAGTCCCTTGGACTGCAAGGAGATCCAACCAGTCCATCCTAAAGGAAATCAGTCCTGAATATTCATTGGAAGGCCTGATGCTGAAGCTGAAACTCCAATACTTTGGCCACCTGATGTGAAGAACTGACTCATTAGAAAAGACCCTGATGCTGGGAAAGATTGAAGGTCGGGGGAGAAGGGGACAACAGAGGATGAGATGGTTGGATGGCATCACTGATGCAATAGACCTGAGTTTGAGTAAGCTCTGGGAATTGGTGATGGACAGGGAAGCCTGGCATGCTGCAGTCCATGGGGTCGGAAAGAGTTAGACACGACTGACTGACTGAACTGAACTGAACCTGGCTGAATAAATATCCATCCTAATTATGCGGAAACTGATAGATAGTTCACATGGAATGAAATTCCCTCCTTGGCCCGTTTAAAAAGGAAGCTACTCCTTTGGAAGAAAGTTAATGTGACTGACTTGCTCCTCAAACAGCATAGCTGACATGAAAAGAGAGGATGTTACTCCTGAAGAGATTCTCTGTTTTGGAGAACTTTTAACATATGTTGCCCTTCTGATTGTCAACACTATGTAGAAAAGATGTGGAGACTGCAATTTGAAAGCACCTGTCTGCTTAGTGTACCTTGAAACACCAACAGCCATACATGAGACTCATGGAGAAAGTCCGGAGACTTTTTGAGTGCTGGCTTCCCTGACTGATGAACTTAGCTATGCTTTTCAACTGTATTGCAGACGCCACCAGTCCAGCAGGAGGCAGCGTGGCTGTTACACAGTAGAGAGGGAAAGAATAAACTTTGTTTCACCCGGTCCCCTGGGCATCTTTTAGTATTCTCCCGCCTAACTTGGCAGTAAAGAGTAAGTGCTGTGAGGAAAGCATGGTGAGCAGGGATTTCGCTTACACCGTAATGAAAGTCTGGGTCACCTGAGTAGGTAAGCCATCTGGATTAGCAGAAGTTCTAGCCAGGGGAGAGGGGGATTTGAGATGTGTGAGAGGAAGAAGATGCAGCTCTGAGATCAACTGCTATAGTGGGGTCATCCCACTAACTTTTATCCCATAAGTTTCCCAAGGGAAAGAGGCCAACCAGAATCGCACGGAAGCTGTACCCCTATGGAACAAATGCTTTATACAAACCAGCTGATTCCACTCCGTGGTGGGGGTGAACTGTGGTGGAAGCTGCGACACCATGTCCAGATACTCACTTCTAGACCAAATCACTCACTCCTTTAGCTGGCAGCTGTGTTACCTGTTGATGGTTCATAACTAATCCCTCCCCAAGATGAAAGGAATTGCTTTACCCAGAATACGCCCACTCCCAGGGGTAGCCTATATCCAATGCCTGGTCAGTTTTGTTGTTCAGTGCTAAGTCGTGCCTGACTGTGACCTGGTGGGCTAGAGCACGCCAGGCTCCTCCATCCTTCACTGTCCCCTGGCAGTGTCTATTGAGTCGGTGATGCTATCATGTCTCAAATTCATACCTGTTGAGTTGGTGATGCTGTCTAACCATCTCATCCTCTGACACCCCTTTCTTGTTTTGCCTTCAGTCTTTCCCAGCATCTGGTCAATATAAGGGTACAAAAATCCAGGCTTCTTACCTTAATTTGGGGCAGCTCTGAAGGACCATCCCAGCTCTCAAGCTTCTGTGGGTTCTGCTGAGGCCATTCCTGAAATTTCATCACAGTTCAACTTCTTTATCCATCCTGCTTCCTTAATGCCTCACAATTTTTACTTCTGAAAATAAAAATGTACTCATACTATACTATACAATAAACTTCCTACATAACGAATTTCTTTCCTGGGAAATATGATGTAAGCTTTCCCTAAGAACTATTTATTTTTCTTATTTTGGACTTCTTTTCCATTGTGAGTTTTTCCTTATTGGAATAGACACTTATGGATTTGACTTCTCTGCTTGTCATGTTTTGCCGAGAACGCCATCTGCTCATTTACTGAATGTCCAGTTATCATCAAGTTAAACCAAACAATATTACTTCTAAGAAAATTCAACTTACAATGAAAGAAGTAAGACAGTTGATTAATATTCATGGAATTTTCTAGTCTTGTGACCACCCCAAACAATTGGCTTTATGAAATATTGGAGATATTTTTTTTGCTGTTCATTTGTTATTGAAGTGTAAATGGTTTGCAATGTTGTGTTAATTTAAGGTGTTCAACAAAGTGATTCAATTATATATATGTGTATATACATAATATATTTCAAATTCTTTTTCCTTATAGGCTATTAAAAATATTGAGTATAGTTCCCTGGGTTATATGATAGGTCCTTGTTAATTATCTATCTTATATATAGCAGTGAGTATATGTTAATCCAAACTGCTAACTTATCCCCCTTACTTTCCTCTTTGGTAACAATAAGTTTGGTTCTATGTTTGTGGGTCTAATTATGCCTTGTAAATGTTTGTTTGTATCACTTTTTTTAGATTCCACATAAAAGCAATATCATATTTGTCTTTGTCTGACTTACTTCACTTAGTATGATCTCTAGGTCTATCCATGTTGCTACAAATGGCATCATCTTATACTTTTTGTGACTGAGTCATATTCCATTGTATGAATTGTACCACATCTTCTTTCTTCAACTGTCAATGGATATTTAGGTTGTTTCCATGTCTTGGCTGTTGTAAAGAGTGCTGCAATGACCCTAATAACTATTTTAAACATTTGTGGAAAAGTGTATGTTTGTGACAGATTTTTATCAAAAATATGCTAGAAATATGCTATGGTTGAGTTTAACTAGTTTAGCAAACCTTAGTAAAACAAATGTTAGGATTTAACGAAAGAACAATATTTGGTAATTAGTTCTAAATCACTAGGAACGCATTCTAAACATTGCTATTTTACAGTTATATTTTGATAAGTATTAATATATGTTCAGTCAAATCAAATAAACTGCTTTAGTTCTTTTCACAACATTTGAAACTAATAAACACCAATATGATAATAATCTCACTTTTCAAAATGTCTAATTTATCAAAAATTGTAGCTAAGCTTTGTAGTCATGAAACACATTTTTAGGCCTAAGGTTATACTTTTCAACCTCCTACTTTCAGTCTGTGTGCTGGGCTAAGCTGCTTCAGTCCTGTCCAACTCTTTGCAACCCTGTGGACTATAGCCCGCAAGGCTCCTCCGTCCATGGGATTCTCCAGGCAGGAATACTGGAGTGGGTTGCCATGCCCTCCTCCAGGGGATCTTCCCAACCCAGGGTAGAACCAGGGTCTCACATCTCCCGTGTTGTCAGGCAGGTTCTTTACTACTAGCACCACCTGGCTTCCCTGGTGGCTCAGATGCTTTCAGTAATTGGTTTAATTTGTCCAATTTTGAAACTTGTTTCAAAATTCCTTAAAAATGTTGTTGAAACTTTATTTCTCTAAATGAAAGATTTTATGTTAGATGACTTAAGCATTTCACAACCACTTTGAAATTAACTTATAGTAATAATAGTAAATAATAAAGTAACATTGTAAAAGCTTTACAGCATCTTTGTTTTAATAGCTTTGATATATTGTTTATACACCATATGATTCACTCTTTAAAGTATACAATTTAGCAGGTTATGGTATATTCACAAACTTGTGCAACCATTATCACTAGCTGACTTTAGAACTTTTCATCACCTTAAAAAGAAACCCCACACCCATTAGCAGTCACACCTTGCGTCTCTCTCTTTCAACTTTTGGCAACCACTAACCTCCTTTGTCTGTGGATTGGCCTATCATGGATATTCCATTTTTATGCAGTCATACAACATGAGTTTTGTTGTTTTTATTTGGTGATTGGGTTTTTCACTTAGCATATCTTCAAAAAAATTATTTTATTGAAGTATAGTTGATTTACTGTGATTTTCTCCTATATAGCAAGGTGATTCAGTTATACATATATAAACATTCTTTTTCATATTCTTTTCCATTATGATTTATCACAGGATGTTGAACCTAGTTCCCCGTACTATATGGTAGGACCTTGTTGTTGATCCATTCTATATGTAATAACTTGCATCTGCTGATCCCCAGCTCCCTGTCCATCCCTCCCCTACCACCCTCTTCCTTGGCCACCACAAGCCTGTTCTCTATGACTGTGAGTCTGTTTCTGTTTCATAGATAAGTTCATTCGTGTCAGATTTTAATATTTGTCTTTAGTGTTTGTCTTTCTCTTTCTGACTTCACTTAATCTGATAATCTCTAGGTCCATCCAGGTTGATGCAAAAGACATTATTTCACTCTTTTTTATGGCTGAGTTGTATTCCACTGTACACATGTGTGATACCTTCTTTTTTTGTGTGTGTGTGTGTGATACCTTCTTTATTCATTCATCTGTCTATAGACATTTAGGTTCTTTCCATGTCTTGGCTGTTGTAAATAGTGCTGCAGTGAATATTGGGGTGAATGCATCTTTTTGAATTTGAATGACAGTTTTGTCTGGATATAGGCCCAGGAGTGGGTGTGCAGGATCATATGAAAGCTCTCCTTTTAGTTTTTTGAGGAACCTCCATACTGTTTTCCATAGTGCCTGCACCAATTTACATTCCCACAATGGTATGGGAGGGTTCCCTTTTCTCTACACCCTCTCCAGAATTTGTTCTTTGTAGTTGTTTTTTTTAATGATGGTTATTTTGACTGGTGTGAGGTGGTACCTCTTTGTAGTTCTGATTTACATTTTTCTAATGATTAGCAATGTTGAACATCTTTTTATATGCTTGTTGGCCATCTGTATGTCTTCTTTGGAGAAACATATATTTAGGTCGCCTGCCTGTTTTCTTTTTTCATTTGGGTTGTTTGCTTTTTTCTTGAGTTCTATGAACTGTCTGTTTATTTTAGAAACTGAGCCCTTGTTGGTCCCATCATTTGCAAATATTTTCTCCCAGTCTGAAGGTTGTCTTTCGATTTTACCTGTGTTTTCCTTTGTTGTTCAAAACCTTGTATTTCACTTAGCATTTGTTGTTCAGTTGCTAAGCTGTGTCCAACCCTTTGTGACCCCATGGGCTGTAGCACACCAGGCTTCCCTGTCATCCACTATCTCCGAGAGTCTGTCCATTGAGTTGGTGATGCTATCTAACTGTCTCTGCCACTCCCTTCTCCTTTTGCCTTCAATCTTTCCCAGCATCAGGGTCTTTTCCAATGAATTGGCTTTTTGCATCAGGTGGCGGAAGTATCAGAACTTCACCTCATTTTCAAGCTTTATCCATGTTATAATGTGTCAGTACTTCATTCTTTTTATTGCTTTCCCCTTTTATTGCTGAATAACATTCCATTGTATGGATATTCCATGTTTTGTTCATCCATCAGCTAATGAATGGGTTGTGTTGTTTTGTTCCCACGTTTTAGCTATTATGAACAATGCTATTATTAATGTTATGAGTTTTATGTGGATATATGTTTTAGTTTCTCTTAAGTATATACCTTGGAGTGAAATGTTGGGTTATACAGTAACTCTTGTTTAGTATTTTGAAGAACTGCTAAATTTTTCCAAAGTGGCTGCACCATTTTCTATTTTCATCGGCAGTGTGTGAGGGTTTTGATTTCTCCATGTTCTCCCCTACACTTGTTATGGATTATTTTTTTGAATATCAGCCACCTACTCAGCATGAAGTGGTATCTCAGTGTGGTTTTGATTTGCATTTCCCTGGTGGCTAATAACAGTCCTGTGAAGGATAATGAAGGGAAAAAAATGGATGTTTAACTTGGAAAAAGGAAGATTTTGGCAGGAGAGCCTAATATTAGCTGTCTTTAAGTGTTGGACTAGAGAGGCAGAATTTTATTTATTTACAGATGTACAGAGAGGTGATGTAAAATAGTGAAATTTAGCTCTGTGTAAATGCAAAGTCTAATGAACAGATTGAACAGGGAAACAGTAGGTCCCCATTCCCTAGGGATGTTCAAGCAAACGGTGTAGAAGGATTCTGTAAGGGCTACTCGAATATGCTATGGTTTGTAAACCTGTGTGGCAGATTTACAAAGTGTATTGTGGGGTTTTTTTAAACCATACATAGATAATCTTGGCAAGAACATTGTTTCGAGTCAAGTTGTTGTTGTTCAGTTGCCCGGTCGTGTCTGGCTCTTTGCAACCCCATGGACTGCAGCACACCAGGCCTCCCTGCCCCTCACCAACTCCTGAAGTTTGCCCAAATTCATGTCCATTGCATCAGTGATGCCATCCAGCCACCTCATCCTCTGTCGCCCTCTTCTTCTTTCCTCCATCTTTCCCAGCATCAGGGACTTTCCCAATGAGTCGGTTATTTGCACCAGATGACCAAAATACTGGAGCTTCAGCTTCAGCATCAGTCCTTCCAGTGAGTATTCAGGGTTGATTTCTCTAAAGATTGACTGGCTTGATCTCCTTAGTGTCCAAGGGACTTTCAGGAGTCTTCTCCAGCACCACAGTTTGAAGGCATCAATTCTTTGGTGCTCTGCCTTCTTTCAGTACAGCTGTCACAACTATACATGACTACTGGGAAAACAATAGTGCTGACTATGCAAACATTTGTTGGCAAAGTGATATCTTTGCTTTTTAACACACTGTCTAGGCTTGTCATAGCTTTCCTTTCAAGGAGCAAGGATCTTTTGATTTCGTGGCTGCAGTCACTGTCCACAATGATTTTGGAGCCAAAGAAAACAGAATCTGTCATTGCTTCTATTTTTTTTCCCCAACTATTTACTGTGAAGTGATAGGACTATATGCCATGGTCTTAGATTTTTGAATGTTGAATTTTAAGCCAGCTTTTTCACTCTCCTCTTTCACCCTCATGAAGAGGCTCTTCAGTTCCTCTTCCCTTTTTGCCATTAGAGTGGTATGATCTTCATAGCTGAAATTGTTAATGTTTCTCCTGGCAGTCTCAATTCCAGCTTGTGCTTCATACAGCCTGGCATTTTGCATGATGTATTCTGCATATTAAGTTAAATAAGCAGGATGATGATATACAGCCTTGAAGTACTCCTTTCCCAATTTTGAACCAGTCCATTGTTCCATGTCAGGTTCTAACTACTGCTTGTTGACCTCATACAAGTTTTGCAGGAGGCAGGTAAGGTGGTCTGGTATTCCCATCTCTTGAAGAATTTTCCACAGTTTATTGTGATCCACACAGTCAAAGGCTTTGGCATAGTATATGAAGCCAAAGTATATGTTTTTCTGGAATTCCCTTGTTTTTTTCTGTAATCCAATGAATGTTGGCAATTTGATCTTTGGTTCCTCTGCCTTTTCTAAATCCAGTTTATACATCTGGAAGTTCTTGGTTCATGTACTGTTGAAGCCTAGCTTGAAGGATTTTGAGCATCACCCTACTAGCATGGAAAGTGAGGACAACTGTCTGATAGTTTGAACATTCTTCAGCACTGCCTTTCTTTGGAATTGAGATGAAAACTGACATTTTCCTGTCCTGTGGTCATTGTTTTCCAAATTTGCTGATATATTGAGTGCAACACTTTGATAGTATTACCTGTTTGAAATAGTTCAGCTGAAATTCCATCACCTCCACTAGCCTTGTTTATAGTAATGCTTCCTAAGGCCCACTTGACTTCAGACTCCAGGATGTCAGATTCTAGGTGAGTGACCACACCATCATGGTATCTGGGTCACTGAGACTTTTTTGTATAGTTCTTCTGTGTATCCTTGGCCACCTCTTTTTAATCTCTTCTGCTTCTGTTAGGTCCTTACTGTTTCTGTCCTTTATCGTGCCCTTCCTTGCATGAAGTGTTCCCTTGATATCTCCAATTCTCTTGAAATCTCTAGTCTTTCCCATCCTATTGTTTTCCTCTACTTCTTTGCACTGTTCATTTAAGGCCTTCTTATCTCTCCTTGCTTTTCTCTGGAACTCTCTGTTCAGTTGGGTCTATCTTTGCCTTTGTCCCTTCCTTTTTGCTTTTCTTTTTTCTTTAGCTATGTGTAAAGCCTTCTCAGACAACCATTTTGCCCTATTGCATTTATTTTTCTTTGGGGATAGTTTTGTCACTGACTCCTGAATAATGTTATGAACCTCTGTCCATAGTTCTTCAGGCACTCTGTTTACCAGATCTAATCCCTGAATCTACTCATCACCTCCATTGTATAATCATAAGGAATTTGATTTAGGTCATACCTGAATAGCCTAGTGGTTTTCCCTACTTTCATCGATTTAATCCTGAATTTTGCAATAAGAAGCTCATGATCTGAGCCACAGTCAGCTCGAAGTCTTGTTTTTGCTGACTGTATAGTTTCTTCATCTTTGGCTGCAAAGAATGTAATCAATCTAATTACAGTATTGAACATTTGGTGTATTCCATGTGTAGATGTCTCTTATGTTGTTGGAAAATGGTATTTGCTATGACCAGTATGTTCTTTTGAAGTGGTATGTGGTATGCGTACTTGTGTGTGTGTGTATACATGTGTGTATGTATATATCTCAGTAACTACTTGTTATTGAAGCTCCAGTACTTTGGCCAACTGATGTGACGAGCTGACTGGAAAAGCCTCTGATGCTGGGAAAGACTGAAGCAAGAGGAGAAGGGGACGACAGAGGATGAGATGGTTGCATGGCCTCACTGACTCAATGGACATGAGTCTGAGCAAACTCTGGGAGATGGTGGACAAGGAAGCCCGGCGTGCAGTAGTCCATGGGGTCACAAAGAGTCAGACTTGAATGCTGCTGCTGCTAAGTCACTTCAGTCATGTCCGACTCTGTGTGACCCCATAGACGGCAGCCCACCAGGCTCCCCCGTCCCTGGGCTTCTCCAGGCAAGAACACTGGAGTGGGTTGCCATTTCCTTCTCCGATGCATGAAAGTGAAAAGTGAAAGTGAAGTCACTCAGTCGTGTCCGACTCTTCGTGACCCCATGGACTGCAGTGCACCAGGCTCCTCCATCCATGGGATTTTTCCAGGCAAGAGTACTGGAGTGGGGTGCCATTGCCTTCTCCTATCCCTCTTGCTAAGTACAGCCAAAAACTCTGGATGTTATATATGTAGGATAAATGTAAAAAGACTCTGTAGTGAAAGTAGCATTCTTGTAAGATATTAACCTAGATGAAAACCTGTCTGTACTAGAGCAAGAGAGAGAAGCTGGGTAAGTGGGATGGTAGCTGAATCTTGGAATGACAGAACTTGAGAATGCAGAGGACCCTCAGCTAAAATAAACACTTAAAAAGTGAAGATTTGACAGGGATAATTATAAAATCTTGTGGTAGGATTCTTTAACTATTTGAATAGAATAGGAGGGTCATGGTAAAATTGCAACACATATGAATTAAAAATAGAGGAGCTTTATTTAACCATACATTAACTCTCAGTTAGCAGGGCAAGCCAGCTTCCCCCCAGGTAAAGAACTGTTATTCCTGTTAACTCAAGGTTTACCCAGAGCCAGGAGCTGAGAGTTGACCATAGCTGGGGCTGGGCAGAGTCCTGAATGTACTGAGAGCTCCAGAGCAGAGATGGTGGCAGAAACCTGGACTCTGGTTGAAAGAACTGAGGATTTGCAGTCTGCACAAGAGAAGATAGGATGGGTTATGATAGCTGTCTAAAAATACATTAAGAGCTGTCAAGTGGCGTAGGGACTGGGTATGTTCTATATGACTCTGGAGGATGGAGCTGTGGTCAACCAGAAGTTAGGTGTGAAAAATGAAAATAGCCTGGATTGCCTCATATGGTGGCGAGTTTCCTATCCCTGGAGGTGTGTAAGCAAAGTTGGGCTGATCATTTATATAGCAGAGGAGGTATAGGAGACAGTATACATTAGATTATTAATTTTGTATCTTCTCAGAATCACTGATCCCTGTTGGAGAATCTGATAAAAACTTTGGAATCTCTGCTCAGGAAAATGCACTTACAAATACCATTTAGTGCACAAATTCTGGGATTTTTCTGGAGACCTTTTATGGATGGAGGAATTAAATAACTTCCTACTCTTAAAAAATCAGTAATTTCAGATACTCTCATGTAGATCACTGTTTATACAGCAGCAATAGTTTCATGGTGTAATAAAATCTTATTTAATCATCTATTTATTCAAAAAATATTTATTAAGCATTTACTACGTGTGTGTGTTTGGATACACACACACACACAAATACACACACAAAGTATGTAGCTGAATGAAAGTGAAAGTATTAGTCGCTCAGTTGCATCCCACTCTTTGAGACTTCATGGACCAGAGCCCTCCAGGCTCCTCTGTCCATGGAATACTCCAGGCAAGAATACTGGAGTGGGTAGCCATTTCCTTCTCTAGGAGATCTTCTCAACCCAGGGATCAAACCCTGGTCTCCTGATTTGCGGGGAAGATTCTTTACCATCTGAGCCACCAGGAAAGCTCATGTAGTTGAATAGTGATACCTATGTACGTAACCAGAATATAAAAATTAATGCAATAATTACAGCATAGTCTATTATGAAGAGTCTAAATTAAGAAGTCTGCATTCCATAAACTCTGTTTTGTTAGTTTCAGAAATGTGCTGTAACTGAATTTGTGACTCTCAAAGGGTTACTGAGCCATGCTCTTTCCACCTGGCCCTGGTGAAGTTGGAGAGAGTGTGGACTTGGAGACACCAAGCTGGATACCCATCTCAGCTCTTCCAATGGCCTATGATAGCTACGTCTCAACCTCTATGGGAAGGGCTAAATGGTGGGTCTCTATGATTCTACAGCATCCAGATAGTGATGTATCATTTGTCTATTCACTGTTTCTATGTACATGGTGCACATCTGTGTATACTCTAGTCATTACTAAAGTTTTTAGAACCAGCTGTTACTTTAGATAACATTCCTTTACTGATTATAGGAGGTCCTTGGGGTTGGGGTAGAGAAAGGTGTTAATTCTCTCTCTGATAATCTCCATCAGCCATCTAAACAAACAAACAAAATTTTCTCAATTTGATATAAAATGTACATATATATTTTAAAAAATCTACTTTTGTTATTTACAAATAAACACATCATCAAAGTGAAAACAAGGTGCTCCCTGTACAAATGGAGCTTCAAAATACTGTCAACTGACTTCTACTCCAGCCAGACTGTAGCCCCTAAGCATCATCATATATAGAAATTCTGGAGATACTACTATGGATCACACTATTAATTTGTTTCAGTTCAGTTCAGTCACTCAGTTGTGTCCGACTCTTTGCAATCCCATGAATCACAGCACACCAGGCTTCCCTGTCCATCACCATCTCCTGGAGTTCACTAAAACTCACGTCCATTGAGTCAGTGATGCCATCCAGCCATCTCATCCTCTGTCGTCCTCTTCTCCTCCTGCCCCCAATCCCTCCCAGCATCAGAGTCTTTTCCAATGAGTCAACTCTTTGCATGAGGTGGCCAAAGTACTGGAGTTTCAGCTTTAGCATCATTCCTTCCAAAGAAATCCCAGGGCTGATATCCTTTAGAATGGACTGGTTGGATCTCCTTGCAGTCCAAGGGACTCTCAAGAGTCTTCTCCAACACCACGGTTCAAAAGCATCAATTCTTCAGCACTCAGCCTTCTTCACAGTCCAACTCTCACATCCATACATGACCACTGGAAAAACCATAGCCTTGCCTAGATGGACCTTAGTCAGCAAAGTAATGTCTCTGCTTTTTAATGTGCTGTCTAGGTTGGTCATAACTTTTCTTCCAAGGAGTAAGGGTCTTTTAATTTCATAGCTGCAGTCACCATCTGCAGTGATTTTGGAGCCCAGAAAATAAAGTCTGACACTGTTTCCACTGTTTCCCATCTATTTCCCATGAAGTGATGGGACCAGATGCCATGATCTTCGTTTTCTGAATGTTGAACTTTAAGCCAACTTTTTCACTCTCCTCTTTCACTTTCATCAAGAGGCTTTTTAGTTCCTCTTCACTTTCTGCCTTAAGGGTGGTATCATCTGCATATCTGAGGTTATTGATATTTCTCCCAGCAATCTTGATTCCAGCTTGTGTTTCTTCCAGCCCAGCGTTTCTCATGATGTACTCTGCATAGAAGTTAAATAAGCAGGGTGACAATATACAGCCTTAATGTACTCCTTTACCTATCTGGAACCAGTCTGTTGTTCCATGTCCAGTTCTAACTGTTGCTTCCTGACCTGCATATAGGTTTCTCAAGAGGCAGGTCAGGTGGTCTGGTATTCCCATCTCTTTCAGAATTTTCCACACTTTATTGTGATCCACACAGTCAAAGGCTTTGGCATAGTCAATAAAGCAGAAATAGATGTTTTTCTGGAACTCTCTTGCTTTTTTGTTGATCCAG
>NW_024070210.1:31182942-31186571 GCF_014754425.2 Oryx dammah
ATATTCAAAAGCAGAGACATTACTTTGCCGACTAAGGTCCATCTAGTCAAGGCTATGGTTTTTCCAGTGGTCATGTATGGATGTGAGAGTTGGACTGTGAAGAAAGCTGAGTGCCGAAGAATTGATGCTTTTGAACTGTGGTGTTGGAGAAGACTCTTGAGAGTCCCTTGGACTGCAAGGAGATCCAACCAATCAATTCAAGGAGATCAGCCCTGGGATTTCTTTGGAAGGAATGATGCTAAAGCTGAAACTCCAGTACTTTGGCCACCTCATGCAAAGAGTTGACTCATTGGAAAAGACTCTGATGCTGGGAGGGATTGGGGGCAGGAGGAGAAGAGGACGACAGAGGATGAGATGGCTGGATGGCATCGCTGACTCGATGGACGTGAGTCTGAATGAACTCCAGGAATTGGTGATGGACAGGGAGGCCTGGCGTGCTGCGATTCATAGGGTCACAAAGAGTCAGACACGACCGAGTGACTGAATTGAACTGAATGTATCTTGAAGGTAAACATATATTGAGTAGGGACGATTACCAGTGGCCTGTCAAGGCCATCTGTGTTACTTTTACTTTTTTTTTTTTCAAGTGTAGTAATCTTCTCTTTGCTCAGCAGTTATCTAACCATTGTAATAACTTTCAAGAACACTGGTTCCTGAAAGGAATCTTTGTCAATCTGTTAAAAACAAAAAAGCTCCTCCATCCAGCCAGATGGAGAGCATCAAGGTCAACCTTTAACTGTATCACTTAACACATAATTAACTTAATTAACTGTGCTTGCACTGTGATGGCTCATGTGAAGATGTCTTTTGGATATTGGATTTAAGTTGACATGCTGCATTGAATAATTACATTATTATGACTCTTTCATCAGTATCATCTTTCTGCTGCTGCTGCTGCTGCTAAGTCGCTTCACTCGTGTCCGACTCTGTGCGACCCCATAGACGGCAGTCCACCAGGCTCCCCCGTCCCTGGGATTCTCCAGGCAAGAACACTGGAGTGGGTTGCTATTTCCTTCTCCAATGCATGAAAGTGAAAAGTGAAAGTGAAGTCGCTCAATTGTGTCTGACTCTTAGTGACGCCATGGACTGCAGCCCACCAGGCTTCTCCGTTCGTGGGATTTTTCAGGCAAGAGTACTGGAGTGGGACCAATCTTTCTAGATTCCGTATATATGCATTAGTATACAGTATTTGTTTTTCTCTTTCTGACATACTTCACTGTGTTTATTAGGCTCTAGGTTCACCCACCTCAGTATAACTGACTCAAAATGGGTTCCTTTTTATGGCTGAGTAATATTCCATTGTATATATGCACCACACCTTCATTATCTACTCATCTGTCAATGGACATCTAGGTTGCTTCCATGTAGCTCTTATAAATAGTACTGCAGTGAATATTGGGGTACATGTATCTTTTTCAGTTTTGGTTTCTTAAAGGTATATGCCTAGTAGTGGGATTGCTGGGCCATATAGTGGTTTTATTCCCAGTTTTTTAAGGAATCTCTATACTGTCTTCCATAGTGACTGTATCAATTTACATACCCACCAACAGTGCAAGAGGGTTCCCTTTCCTCCACACTCTCTCCAGCATTTATTGTTTCTACATTTTTTTTGATGATGGCCATTCAGACCAGTGTGAGGTAACTACTATCTCATGGTTTTGATTTGCGTCTCTCTAACAATGAGTGATGCTGAGAATCTTTTCACATGTTTCTTGGCCATCTGTACGTCTTCTTTGGAGAAATGTCTGTTTGGGTCTTTTCCCCACTCTTTGATTGGGTGGTTTGTTTTGTCTACTATTGACTTGTATGAGCTGCTTGTATATTTTGGAAATTAATCCTTTGTCAGTTGTTTCATTTGCTATTATTTTCTCCCATTCTGAGTGTTGTCTTTTCACCTTTTTATAGTTTCCTTTGCTGTGAAAAAGCTTCTAAGTTTAATTAGGTCCCACTTGTTTATTTTTGTTTTTATTTCCATTACTCTAGAAGGTGGATCATGGAGGATCTTGCTGTGATTTATGTCATAGTGTTCTGCCTATGTTTTCCTTGAAGAGTTTAGGAATTGTTCTAATTTCATTCTTTCACATGTAGCTGTCCAGTTTTCCCAGCCCCATTTATTGAAGAGGCAATCTTCGCCCCATTGTATATTCTTCCCTCCTTCATAAAAGATAAGGTGCAAAGGTATGTGGGTTTATCTCTGGGCTTTCTATCTTGTTTTACTGGTCTATATTTCTGTTTTTGTGACAGTACCATACTGTCTTGATGGACAAGGGAATGGCAACCCACTCCAGTATTCTTGCGTGGAGAATCCTATGGACCGAGAAGCCTGGCAGGCTATATAGTCTATGGGGTCGCAAGAGCTGGACACCACTTAGTGACTAAAGAGAGAGAGAGATGCTGTCTTGATGACTCTAGCTTTGTAGTATAGTCTGAAGCCAGGAAGGTTGATTTCCCTCAGCTCTATTATTCTTAAGATTTCTTTGGCTATTTGGGGTCTTTTGTGTTTCCATGTGAATTGTGAAATTTTTATTCCAGTTCTGTAGAAAATGTCATTGGTAATTTGATAGGGATTGCATTGAATCTGTAGATTGCATTTGGTAGTATAGTCATTTTCACAATATTGATTCTTCCAACCTGGGAATGGAATATCTCTCCATCTCTTTATGTCATCTTTGATTTTTTTCATCAGTGTCTTATAGTTTCCTATATACAGTTCTTTTGTCTCCTTAAGTAGATTTATTCCTAAATATTTTATTCTTTTTGTTGCAATGGTGAATGGGATTGATTCCTTAATTTCTCTATCTGGTTTTTCATTGTTTGTATATAGGAATGCAAGTGATTTCTATGTATTGATTTTGTATCCTGCAACTTTGCTAAATTCACTGATTAGTTCTAGTAATTTTCTGATAGTATCTCTAGGTTTTCTACGTACAGTATCATGTCATCTGCAGTGAGTTTTACTTCTTCTTTTCCGACTTGGATTCCTTTTGTTTATTTTTCTTCTCTGCTATAGCTAGGACTTCCAAAACTATATTGAATAATAGTGTTGAGAGTGGGAATCCTTGTCTTGTTCCTGATCTTAGAGGGAACGCTTTCAGTTTTTCACCATTGAGAATAATGCTTGCTCTGTGTTTATCATATTTGGCCTTTGCTATGTTGAGGTAGTTTTCTTCTGTGCCCATTTTTTGAAGAATTTTTATAAAAAATGGTTGCTGAACTTTGTCAAAGGCTTTTCCTACATCTATTGAGATTATCATATGGTTTTTATCTTTCAATTTGTTAACATGGTGTATCACATATACAGAAATCAATATACACATTGATTTGTGTATATTGACAATGAATCCTTGCATCCCTGGGATAAACCCAATTGATCGTGGTGATCTTTTTAATGTGTTGTTGAATTCTGTTTGCTAGAATTTTGCTTAGGGTTTTTGCATCTATGTTCATCAGTGATATCGGCCTCTGATTTTCTTTTTTTGTGTGTTGTTTTCATCTGGTTTTAATATCAGGGTGATGGTGGCCTCATAGAATGAGTTTGGAAGTGCTCCTTCCTCTGAAACTTTTTGAAAGCATTTTAGAAGGATAGGAATTAGCTCTTCTCTAAATGTTTGATAAAATTCACCTGTGAA
>NW_024070210.1:31186581-31192458 GCF_014754425.2 Oryx dammah
GATTTCAGTGCTTGTAACTGGATTGTTCATGATTTCTGTTTCTTCCTGGTTTAGTCTTGGAAGATTGAACTTTTCTAAGAATCTGTCCATTTCTTGCAGGCTATCCATTTTATTGCCATATAAAGTGTGAAAGTCGCAGAGTTGTGTCCCAAGTCTTTGTGATCCCATGGACTATACAGTCCATGGAATTCTCCAGGTCAGAATACTGGAATGGGTAGCCTTTCCCTTCTCCAGGGGATCTTCCCAACCCAGGGATTGAACCTAGGTCTCCTGCATTGCAGGTGGATTCTTTACCAGCTCAGTCGCAAGGGAATAATTGCTCATAATAGTCTCTTATAATCCTTTGTATTTCTGTGTTGTCTGTTGTAACATCTCCTTTTTCATTTCCAGTTTTGTTGATTTGATTCTTCTCTCTCTCTATCTTGATGAGTCTGGCTAAAAGTTTATCAATTTCATTTATCTTCTCAAAGAACCAGCTTTTAGTTTTATTAAACTTTACTATTATTTCTTTCATTTCTTTTTCATTTATTTCTGCTCTGATCTTTATGATTTCTTTCCTTCTGCTAACTTTGGGGGTTTTATGTTATCCTTTTTCCAGTTGTTTTAGGTGTCTAGTCAATGTTTTTCTTACCTACCTTTTGATGAGGTAGAGTTGTATTGCTGTAAACTTCCCTTGTAGAACTGCTTTTGCTGCATCCCATAGGTTTTGAGTTGTGTTTTCATTGTCATTTGTTTCTAGGAATTTTTAAATTTCCCCTTTGATTTCTTCAGTAACCCATTCATTATTTGGAAACATCATTTAATCTCCATGTGTTTGTGTTTTTTATAGTTTTTTCTTCTTCTAGTTGATATCTAGTCTCATAGTCTTGTGGTCAGAAAAGATGCTTCATACAACTTCAATTTTCTTAAATTTACTTAAATTTTCTTAAAATTACTTAAATTTATTTGATTTGTGACCCAAAATGTGCTCTATCTTGGAGAATGTTCCACGTGCACTTGAGAAAAAAGTGTATTCTTCTGCAGTTGGATGGAATGTCCTGAAGGTATCAAGTGGATCCATCTGGTCTAATGTGTCATTTAAGGCTTCTGTTTCCTTATTAATTTTCTGTTTTGATGATCTGTCCATTGGTGTAAGTGGGGTGTCAACCCCCCTACTATTATTGTGTTACTGTCAATTTCTCCTTTCATGTCTGTTAGTATTTGTCTTATGTATTGAGGAGCTCCTGTGTTGGGTGTATAAATGTTTATAATTGTTATGTCTTCTTCTTGGATTTATCCCTTGATCATTATGTAGTGTCCTTCCTTATCTCTTGTAATATTCTTTAAGGTCATTTTGTCTGATATGAGGGTTGCTACTCTGGCCTTCTTTTGATTCCTATTTGCATAGAATATATTTTTCCATCCTCTCACTTTCAGTTTATATGTGTCTTTAGTGGGTCTCTTGTAGACAGTGTATGTATGGGTCTTGTTTTTGTATCCATTCAGACAGTTTGTGTCTTTTGGTTGGAGCATTTAATCCATTTGCATTTAAAGTAATTATTGATATATATGTCCCTAGTGCCATTTTCTTAATTGCATGGGCTTTGTTTACATATGTCTTTTTCTTCTCTTGTATTTACTCTCCATATAGATCCTTTTAACATTTGTTGTAAAGCTGGTTTGGTGGTACTGAAGTCTCAACTTTTGCTTGTCTGTAGAGCTTTTGATTTCTCCATCAATTTTGAATGAGATCCTCACTGGGTAGAGTAATCTTGGTTGTAGAGTTTCCCCTTTCTGTACTTTAAATATATCCTGCCATTCCCTTCTGGCCTGCAGAGTTTCTGCTGAAAGATCAGCTGTTATGGGGTTTCCTGTGTATATTACTTGTTGCTTTTCCCTTGCTGCTTTTAATATTCTTTCTTTGTGTTTGATTTTTGTTAGTTTGATTAGTCTGTGTCTTGGCATGTTTCTCCTTGGGTTTATCCTGTATGGGACTCTCTGACCTTCTTGGACTTGATTGACTATTTCCTTTCCTATTTTGGGAAAATTTTCTTCTATGAGCTCTTCAAAAATTTTCTCATACCCTTTCTTTTTCTCTTCTTCTAGGACCTCTATAATTTGAATGTTTGTGTTTAATATTGTCCCAGAGGTCTCTGAGATTATCCTCAGTTCTTTTCATTCTTTTTACTTTATACTGCTCTTCAGCGGTTATTTCCACCATTTTATCTTCCAGCTCACTTATCCATTCTTCTGCCTTGGATAGTCTGCTATTGATTCCCTCTAGAGTATTTAAAATTTCAGTAATTGTGTTGTTTGTCTCTATTTATTTATTCCAGGTCTTTGTTAAATGTGTTTATTGATTCTTGCATTTTCTCCATTCTATTTTCGAGGTCTTTGGATCATTTGTACTATCATTACTCTGAATTCTTTTACAGGTAGTTTGCCTATATCCTTCATTTATTTGGACTTGTGTGTTTCTAGGTTGTTCCTTCATTTACACAATATTTCTCTGCCTTTTCTTTTCTTTTTTTTTAATGTACTGTGTTTGAGGTCTCCTTTTCTTAGGCTTCAAGGTTGAATTCTTTCTTCCTTTTGGTTTCTGCTCTCAGTGAGTATGGTTGGTCCAGTTTTGTGGTTGGACCAGTTTTGTGGTCCAGCTTTTTTTGTGGTCCAGTTTTGTGTAGGATGTGACTTGTGTTTGCGTTCTGGTGGGAGGAAGTGAGTTTTTCTCTGATGTGCATGTCTGTGAGAGGTTGTAGTCCTGTCTGCTGATGATTTGGTTTGTATTTTTGTCTTGTTTGTTGTTTGGATGAGGCATTCTGCACAGGATGCTGCTGGCAATTGGGTGACGTCAAGTCTTGTATATAGATGGTTGCCTGTGTGGGAGTTCTCACTAATTAATACCTCCTAGGGTTAGGAATTCTCTGGTAGTCTAGGGTCTTGGCATCAGCACTCCCACTCTAAAGGCTCAGAGTTTGATCTCGAGTTTTGCATGGTTCTGTGTATTCTTTTCCAGTGGTCAGGTATTCCTGCCTGCTTTCAGCCGGTGTTCTGCAAGATATTCTGTGTCTGATGGTGTATTCCTGATGTACCCATGGAGAGAGATGTACTCCATGTTCACCTACTCCTCTGCCATCCTGTTCTCCATTATTTCTCTTTTCTTCCTTTGATAGCTGTATGGTATTTGAAGTTATGATATAGCAAGTCAAGGTACTGATTTCCTGTTGCTACTGTAACAAATTACCACAAATCTTGTGCCTGAAGAGAGCATACATTTATTCTTAAAATTTAGAGATCAAAAGTCTGCAATGAGTCTTGGTGCACTGAAATAAAGGTGTCGACAGGGCTGATTCCTTCTAGAGGTTTCACAAAAGAATCCATTTCTTACCTCTTCCAGCTCTAGAGGCTTCCCGTATTTCTTGGTTTACAGCCACCTCATTCCAATCTTTGCTTCCATCATCACATTGTCTTTTCTCTCTGACCTCTTTCCTCTCTTGTGTAAAAACTCTTGTGATGACATTGGGTCCACCTGGATAATCTAGAATCACCTCATCTTAAAATCATTGTTAATCATATCTGCAAATTCCCTTTTTCCACATAAGGTTAACATTCAGGGGATTAGGACATGAACCTCTTTGGGGAATCATAATTCAGCCTACCATGGTATATAGTATGTATTTGTAAAATAATATAGATTAATTCATATTTGTAATTAGGTAAGTACATGCCACACCAACCAACCAGACAATTCATCATCTCTTGTTGATATTATTTATCTACTGCTTACTTTCACTGTCTTATCACCTGAATACTTAGCAGTTAAGAGAAGATGTGAACTTAAAAGCAAGAGGTCAATTTTCAGTACAGAATCCTGTGTTGATTCATGATATCTGCTCAAGTAAGTGCTTTTGACTCCATTAGAAAGGAGGAAAGTTGAGTGTAACCTGGTATCTGGCATTTTTCTGAGAGGCATCATGACCACTTCTTGAGTAATAATGTGGATCAGCTCTAAACAGGGTAAAACCACTGACAAGGGACATCCTGCTTACTTTCATGGCTGTGGGGTTATGTCTAAAAAACTGTAGACTCTCATGCAGTTCTATGAAATAAAAGAACCTGTGTGCCTTTTACTCAATTTCTCCCAATAGTAACGTTTTACAGAACAATATTACAACCAGCATATTGATACTGATACAGTTAAGATGGGAGACATTTCCATCACCCTCAGAATCCTTCCTGTTGCCCTTTTGATGCCACATGCTTAATCCCTGGCAAATGGTTATATGTTCTCCATTTCTGGAAGCCTGTCATTGTAAGAGTGCTACACAAATGGAATCATACAGAATGCAACCTTTCGGGACTGGCTTTCTTCTCACAGCGTAATTCTCTGGAGATTGATCTAGGTTGTTCTGTATATTTAGAATATGTTCCTTTTTGAGTGCTGAGGAGTATTCTCTAGTATGATTCCAAATTTGGCTTGGTTAACCATTCATCTGTTAATATCTTGGTGGTTTCCATTTGAGAACTATTACAAATGGAGCTCATGTGAACTGAACCCTTGTGTACAACCTTGTGTGTAAATTTAAGTTGTCACTTAAGTTCAGGAGTGCAATTATTGAATTGTTTAGTAGTTGCACGTTTAGTTTTTGCCAAGTTAGTTTCCAGAGTAGTTGCACCATTTTTTGTTCCCATGAGGAGGGTATGAGTGATCTTGTTTCTTGCTCTACTTGCCAGTATTTGGGGTTCTGATAGGTGTTCAGTGATACTTCATGGTTTTCACCTGAATTTCCTTAATGGTTAGTGATGGTGAGCATCTTTGAACATGCTTATTTTAGCAGCTGTCTTCAGAGCATACTTGGTGTCACTATGGGGTGGACATGACAGATAAGAGAGCTAGGCGCAGGCCCCCCTCCTCTGCTTCTGCCAAAGCTGCTCCATTTGTTAAAAAACTTATTTTATTTATAGGGCTTTTAAGCAAGATTTTATTTAAATAAGGTTTCCTTTGTTAAAGAAAAGTGTGAAATCAACTTCAGTTCTGTTCAGTTCAGTCACTCAGTCATGTCCAACTCTTTGCGACCCCACGAATCGCAGCACGCCAGGCCTCCCTGTCCATCACCAACTCCCGGAATTCAGTCAGACTCACGTCCATCGAGTCAGTGATGCCATCCATCCATCTCATCCTCTGTCGTCCCCTTCTCCTCCTGCCCCCAATCCCTCCCAGCATCAGAGTCTTTTCCAATGAGTCAACTCTTTGCATGAGGTGGCCAAAGTACTGGAGTTTCAGCTTTAGCATCATTCCTTCCAAAGAAATCCCAGGGCTGATCTCCTTCAGAATGGACTGGTTGGATCTCCTTGCAGTCCAAGGGACTCTCAAGAGTCTTCTCCAACACCACAGTTCAAAAGCATCAATTCTTCGGCGCTCAGCCTTCTTCACAGTCCAACTCTCACATCCATACATGACTACTGGAAAAACCATAGCCTTGACTAGACGGACCTTAGTTGGCAAAGTAATGTCTCTGCTTTTGCATATGCTATCTAAGATGGTCATAACTTTTCTTCCAAGGAGTAAGCATCTTTTAATTTCATGGCTGCCTTCATCGATTTTACTGATTATTTTGTAGAAAATGACTTCCCACTATCCTAGGCAAAAATTAAATTCAGAATTAGAAATAAATTTGTTCAAATACATAAAATATATTCAGAAGCCAACCATTTAAGCCAATATGTACTCTTTTTTTTTTTTTTTTTTTTGCAGTTTAGAAGAATTTTTATTTTTTTTTATTTTTTTTTTTATTTTTATTTTTTTTTAATTTATTTATTTATTTTTAATTTTTACTTTACAATTCTGTATTGGTTTTGGCATAGATTGACATGAATCCACCACAGGTGTACATGCGT